>NC_064849.1:153720837-154320837 GCF_024139225.1 Suncus etruscus | reverse complement strand
TGGAGAGAAAGGAACTCTTATCCACTGCTGGTGGGAATGCTGTCTAGTTCAACCTTTATGGAAAGCGATATGGAGATTCCTCCAAAAACTGGAAATCGAGCTCCCATACGATCCAGCTATACCACTCCTAGGAATATACCCTAGGAACACAAAAATACAATACAAAAACCCCTTCCTTACACCTATATTCATTGCAGCTCTATTTACCATAGCAAGACTCTGGAAACAACCAAGATGCCCTTCAACAGATGAATGGCTAAAGAAACTGTGGTACATATACACAATGGAATATTATGCAGCTGTCAGGAGAGATGAAGTCATGAAATTTTCCTATACATGGATGTACATGGAATCTATTATGCTGAGTGAAATAAGTCAGAGAGAGAGAGAAAAACGCAGAATGGTCTCACTCATCTATGGGTTTTAAGAAAAATGAAAGACACCCTTGTAATAATAATTTTCAGACACAAAAGAGAAAAGAGCTGGAAGTTCCAGCTCACCTCAGGAAGCTCACCACAAAGAGTGATGAGTTTAGTTAGAGAAATAACTACATTTTGAACTGTCCTAATATTGAGAATGTATGAGGGAAATGTAGAGCCTGTTTAGGGTACAGGCGGGGGTTGGGTGGGGAGGAGGGTGATTTGGGACTTGGGTGATGGGAATGTTGCACTGGTGATGGGTGGTGTTCCTTTTATGACTGAAACCCAAACACAATCATGTATGTAATCAAGGTGTTTAAATAAAAAAAAAATTAAAAAAAAAAAAAAAAAAAAAAAAAGATTTGGTATCTATACACAATCGAATACTACATGGCAGTCAGAAATGATACAATCACAGAATTTGCGGCAACGTGGATGGACCTAGAACATATTATGTTAAACAACGTAAGCCAGAAGATGAAAGACAAACACAGAATGATACCAGTATTCTGAAGCACCTAGAACATACACCCTATATACAACTAATACTCAACAATCAAATAACAGGGTTTAACAGGGTAGAAACTCCAAACACTGTAACAGTCAATATATACCGAGAGCAGTGCCCAAAACACATGAAAGAGGTACAACACAAACTCTTGACTACACAGTATACCACAAAGAAGCCAGCAACAACAGAAACAGCAGCATAGGGAGAACAGGTATGTAATCAGCCTTCTACTACAAAGGCCCATAATAATCCCTTAGGGATCTTATACAGGATTACAGGTAAAGAATACCATGGGAAATCACTTATTCCAGCAGAAGCATTTCATAACAATTTGTTTTAATGCCTTAATCTTACTATATTTAAAATAACCTCTCAGCTTTTCTGTCCACAGGCATTCTTGGATACAAAGGGTGGACAAACTAAGATGGCATCTCGGGGCTCACTCACATGAGATACCATACCCAGCTTGCACTATAAAAATGTCCTGATAAAACTCTTTAACATACCCTTTATCTCTAGGTTATATCTTCTTTTAGGACCTGAAACACGTGACCAGACAGACCACCGAAGCAGCAACTGGGACCTACAGACTTATACTACAGACCCTACTCATCGAACACAGTCAAACAAGCTTGCATTTCCATGCTCTTTTCTCCTCTCTTCTCACTACTTTCATTTTTTTCTCTTTTTATTTTTAATTGATCTTCTCTTTTCTTCTCTCCTGCCCCTCCCATATACTTTCCCCTTTCCCCCCTTTGGAAATCTGACTATTCCTTCACCCCTCAATCCCACCCAGATTTCCCACCTCATTAAAACTCTTCAACCTCAGTTCTTAACCCATTAGGCATCAAGACTGATCTCCTACCCCAACGAACCAGTACCCAGCACCCAAGTGAAGAGACAAACAGTCAAACCCACACCTCGTCCCCTGCAAGAAAAGGCAACAAACTCCCCTGCTGACTCATGCTGCATGGTCCTCCTTACCAACCCTTCCTAACGAGGACTGTTACTTGAAACCGGACTTAACTATAAAAGTATCCCCAATGCAAGAACTCTTCCCAAGACCTCCCTGCCGCAAATCTTTTGCCATTCTCAAGAGGGTCAGATAGTGATTAAAAGGTGCCCGGGAACCCACACACCACAAGAAAATCTCAAAAGACAATGGGAAAACCTATACTTCCATCATAAGTATAAGACCTGTATTACACCACCTCCTTACCTGCTTTTCCCCAAATGTAAGGAGTCTGTTGCATCACTTTGTTCCTTTAATCACTTTTTTTTGTATTTTTTTCTTTCTTTTTTTTAAATTTAAACACCTTGATTACATACATGATTGTGTTTGGGTTTCAGTCATGTAAAGAACACCACCCATCACCAGTGCAACATTCCCATCACCAATGTCCCAAGTTTCCCTCCTCCCCACCTGACCCCCGCCTGTACTCTAAACAGGCTCTCCATTTCCCTCATATATTCTCATTATTAGGACAGTTCAAAATGTAGTTATTTCTCTAATTAAACTCATCACTCTTTGTGGTGAGCTTCCTGAGGTGAGCTGGAACTTCCAGCTCTTTTCTCTTTTGTGTCTGAAAATTATTATTGCGAGACGCCATTTTCAGGGAGGGACTTCAGAGCATAAAAACCGGCTATCCTTTGCAAAAGCTGGCTCCCTGTGTGTGACACCAGGCGGGGAAAATCCGCGAAAGTACACCGGCCCAGTGGGGCTCAGCTGTGAAAGACTGTGAGTGTGACCTGTCTATGTCTGTCTACTGTCCTCTTGCGTGAAACTCTTGCGAGTGGGGCAAAAAGAGCCTCCAGAAACCTCGCTTGCCCAGACGCCATTTTCAGGGAGGGACTTCAGAGCATAAAAGCCGGCTATCCTTTGCAAAAGCTGGCTCCCTGTGTGTGACACCAGGCGGGGAAAATCCGCGAAAGTACACCGGCCCAGTGGGGCTCAGCTATGAAAGACTGTGAGTGTGACCTGTCTATGTCTGTCTACTGTCCTCTTGCGTGAAACTCTTGCGAGTGGGGCAAAAAGAGGCTCAGAGGAGCACGGCCGCTCCGCTTCGCTACGCGGCCATGCACTCTTTCTAAGGAAAGAACTCCATTGCAACAAGAAGGAAAAATCACACTAAGAACGGCGCTATATCACAGAAGCAAACATTTCTCTCTGGACTGTCTTCTCTGTTACATGCTCGGGCCTAAGATTTGACCCAGTGTGAGGCTTCATCCACGGAGGACTCCCCTCCCTTAGAGGCAAGTCAGCCCATCCAGAAAGGGAGGAGCCAGAGGAGTGTGCTGCCTACATCATATAGACAATGAATACCACTACAACACGTAGAAAAACCCACAATACAAATGTGACAATGGGGAAACAGCGCAGGCCAGCATCAGACATAGAGAATGAAGATGACAATTCTGAGGACCAGATAATGACTGAACAACTAATCAACCTCTCAGATAAGGACTTTAGACTAGCAATATGGAAGGTGCTCAACAGACTCCAAGAAACCATGGATCGAGTTGAACAGAACACTAATAAGAACCAAGAAAATATGAAGGCAGAAATGACAAAACTCCAAACTGAAATAACATGTCAACTAACAGGCCTGAAAAACTCAGTAAACGAAGTGAATGACAAAATGGATAAGCTCTGGGACAGGGTATCAGAAGCTGAGAATAGACTTGGTGCTGTGGAAGATGAGATACATAACAATTCCATACAGCAGGAGAGATTGGACAAAAAACTTAAAGCAAATGAGCAGACAATGGAAAAATTAGTCAAAGAATGGGAACAGACGAAAATAGAAGTCTATGATAAGATCAACAGAAACAACTTAAGAATCATTGGAGTCCCAGAGACCCAGGAAGAAAATTTCCAGGAAGAATCAATGGTCAAGAACATCATTAAAGAGAAACTTCCAGAGCTAAAGAATATATGTGATCAAATCCTGCATGCCCGAAGAGTACCAACCAAAAGAGACCCCAGAAAAACCACCCCAAGACACATCCTAGTCACAATGACAAATCCCACAGATAGAGACAGAATTCTGAAAACAGCAAGATCAAAAGGGGAAATCATGTTCAAGCAAGCTTCCCTGAGATTTACAGCAGACCTGTCACCAGAAACGCTCAATGCCAGAAAGCAGTGGTGGGATATTGTGACAAGACTGAATGAAATGAATGCTTCACCCAGAATACTATACCCAGCAAAACTCACTTTCCGGTTTGATGGAAGAATACATGGTTTCACAGACAAAAAACAGCTCAGAAACTTCACAGACACAAAACCAGTCTTAAGAGAAAAACTGAAAGACCTAATCTAAGACAAGACTACCCAAAAGACACACCAAATTTTGAAATAAAGATGGCGTTAAATCCCAGGACAATTCTTTCTCTCAACGTCAATGGACTAAATGCACCAGTTAAGAGACACAGAGTGGCTAAATGGATCAAAAAACTCAATCCAACCTTCTGCTGCCTACAAGAAACGCACCTGAATAGTCAGAACAAACATAGACTCAAAATAAAAGGCTGGAGAAAAGTTATCCAAGCAAACAACACCCATAAAAAAGCTGGAGTGGCCATACTAATATCAGATAATGCAAACTTTATACTCAGGAAGGTTGTAAGGGACAAAGACGGACATTTTATATTAATCAAGGGGTACGTAGAGCAGGAAGAATTCACTCTCCTAAACATATATGCACCGAATGAGGGGCCAGCAAAATATTTAATACAACTGCTGACAAATCTGAAAAATAATATCAACAACAACACAATAATTGTGGGGGACCTAAACACGGCTTTGTCAACACTGGACAGGTCAACCAGACTGAAACCCAACAAGAATATACTAGACCTGAGGAGAGAAATGGAAGAAAGAGGCCTAGTGGATATACATAGGACACTCCATCCCCAGAAACCTGGATACACATTCTTCTCCAATGTACATGGGACATTCTCCAGGATAGACTACATGCTGGCACATAAAACATACCTCCATAAGATCAAGAGGATAGAAATTTTGCAGACTACCTTCGCTGACCACAAGGCTCTGAAATTATTTGTGAACTCCAAAGGGACTCAGAAGAAACACTTTAACACCTGGAAGTTAAACAGCCTCATGCTCAATAACCAGTGGGTCCGAGATGAAATCAAGGAGGAAATAAAAAGGTTCCTGGAAACAAATGACAATAAAGACACAAACTCTCAGAACTTATGGGACACAGCAAAAGCAGTACTGAGAGGAAAATTTATAGCTTTGCAAGCACACATCAGGAAGGAAGAAGGAGCTTACCTGAGTAGCTTAATGACACAGCTAATAGAACTAGAAAATGCTCAACAAAAGGACCCAAGAACAGGAAGACAGAAGGAAATAACAAAGCTGAGAGCAGAAATCAACGAAGTGGAAACTCAAAAAACAATCCGAAAGATCAACGAAAGCAGAAGTTGGTTCTTTGAAAAAATAAACAAGATTGATAGACCACTGGCAAACCTAACAAAGAAAGAGAGAGAGAGAAACTTGATAACTCGTATCAGGCAGGAATGAAAAAGGAGAGATCACTACTGATATGACAGAGATTCAAAGGGTAATCAGAAACTACTTTGAAAAACTCTACGCCACTAAAAATGAGAACCTGGAAGAAATGGATAAATTCTTGGACTCTTATAATCTTCCACGGTTGAAGGAAGAGGATGTAGCATATCTAAACACCCCCATCACCATTGATGAAATTAAAACAGTAATCAAATGTCTGCCGAAAAACAAAAGCCCAGGTCCAGATGGATTCACTAATGAAATAGTGAAAATAACTCAAAATGTAAAGCATGTGGTAAATATATTAATATATTAATTATATGAAATAACTATTAATCAGAATTATGATTAAAAATTTCATTATCTAAAAGGTTTACAAACATCATGAGCAAAAATCTAAATGGCCTCTAAAAGATTTTTTAATTCGATATCATTTTCATTTATACTTAATAAAATAAGAACAATTTTGTGTTTTAAATTTATGGTAGTAAGGAGAGATATTTTAAAGAAAAGATTAAATTTGAAATAGGATGAAATGGATGAAGTGGTAGGCTTCCACACAGCTACCAAAGATTGATCACTGATATCAGATATGGTCCCCTAAGCACTGTCAGTAGAGTTCCCAGAGTACTAAGCCAGGAATAAATTCTAAGTACAGCACAACTATACCCCCATAAAAAAAAATAGGGGTAATGACTTGTGTAGAAGTAAGCAAATAATGCTATGGATTTTCACTATGTTGTGAAAATAGGTTACTCAACCGGCTTCAAGTAGAGGGAATTCATAATGTTGTAGTAAAGGTAGTATAGAAAAATTATAGATGGGATATTGGAACAATGTAAGCATGAAACTATTATTAATGGTATTATAAATCACAGTATTCACTTTTTTTTTTAAGCCACACAAGGTGACACTCAGGGGTTACCCCTGGCCATACTCTCAGAAATGGTTTCTAGCTTGAGGGAACATATGGGACACTGGGGGATTGAACTGTGGTCCATCCTAGGCTAGCGCAGACAAGGCAGACACCTTAGAGCTCAGTGCCACCACTCTGGGCCCAATAAATCACAGTATTTCAATAAAGTTTTTTTTTTAAAAAAGGAGAATAAAAGATAGTTGTAATATGAAAAGAATTGATATGGAGTGGAGACTTAAGTTTTTTGAATTAGGAAATTATATAACAGATTGGATATTTTAAAATTTCAACTATAGTCATGAGGATAAATTAAAATAAAATTAAATTAAATAATTAAATAAATAAATAATTAAATAATTAAAATAAATTAAGTAATAAATTTTCCTCTAGGTTATTAATTCTGAGAACTTTAGAGAAAGTATACAGAAGAGAAAAGAAAAAGAATGAACCACATTTGGCAAAGGACTGATTTTCAGTGTGAGGAAGAAGAGAAAGTTTCAAATATAATTATAAGGTTTCCAGAGAGAAGAATGATAATGAATAAATGTAAATGGGGCTTGTCAAAAAGACGAGATGCTCTGGGCAAGAGGCACTGGGTGCAGTTTTGATTAGAGCTTAGATAAATGGAAATGTCACAAAATATTGAAATCACAGTTTGGATTTGTTACAAGTGCCAAAACTGTTAAGAGTGTTCCCTGCCTTTGTAGTTCCATTTTCCAAAAAGTGTATGTAAGCCTAACAACACTCTCAGGAAAACAATTCTGGGAATTCTAATAATCCTGAGCAATAGAATCTCCCACTAAACATAAACTACCAATAATCCTACTAATTGACAAATCAGAAAGCAAAAGATTGTACATAAGATTGTAGACTATTCCTTTGCTCAACCCTTTGTAATCTGTTTTTCTTATATAATCCCATAAGGTTTTAGATGTTTAAAATTTACCCTTTTTTGTATTCATATATTACCAGAAATAATAATTTTGAGCAGAAAAAGTAGAAGATAATAGAAAATTATAAAAAGTAGTTAAAATAATTTAGCTCTATAACCATAAAGCACTCCATTTTAAATTAGGAGTATGTAATATGCCTATATTTATATTTATCATATGTATTTAGGTATATATAAATATATGAAAAGTATACTATTACAGCTAAATTATTGAGGAAAAAAGGCAACTAAACCAATTGTGAAAACCTCAGGATTACATAAGAAAATGTTTCTATTCTGAATAGACACAGTACCATGTATGGGCAGTATGGAGAGTGAATAGACAGACATACCATATGTAAAGTATAGAAGATTTAAAATCTCAGTATGGCAAATTTGAATGTTATAAAGTTAATTTTCAAAGATTTTTCATTATCTAGAACAATTGAAAACCTAGGAACATACCCTAACAGTTTGATTTACTCATTTAAAATAAATTCAAAATTGGTTAACCTATGAAAAACTGAAAAATATAAGAAATATTTTTTGGGGGGTTTTGGGCCACACCCGTTTGATGCTCAGGGGTTACTCCTGGCTATGCGCTCAGAAGTCGCTCCTGGCTTGGGGGGACCATATGGGAAGCCAAGAATCAAATCACGGTCCTTCCTTGGCTAGCGCTTACAAGGCAGACACCTTACCTCTAGTGCCACCTTCCTGGCCCCAGGAAATATTATTTTTAAGTGGTATTGCTTTTAGTGGTCATCAAGATAGACTTTCTGTAGCATGACTTCTCTTTTCTAAGGCTAAATTGCCCACATTGCATCTTGTGGGTAATTAGCACATAAAGTGTATTTCTTTGTTTACCTTTCTGATCACCATTCTGTCCTTATTAGCTATTTTAGTTGTCACTTGTGTCCCTTTCTCTATTTCTACAACTTTTTTTTTAAACCTTCATAATGCACATCTTCCATCATCCTTGTGTGTGCTCTGTGCTTCATTTTATATATCATATTAAGGCACTTCCAATCATCTAAAATGATTTAAACTATAGAATGAATAGGTATTTTTCATCATCTTGCCTACAGCTTGGGAAATTAGCATTCAGGGTTTTGATAACAACTGAGAAGGTTTCTGGGCAAGTATATCTAACCTAACAGAATACTGGAGATAATTAATAACAAGATCTTTTGTGAATCTGTATTTAAACATTTAACACAGAATATGTTAGAACAACAATTCTAGTCAATAGAAGGCAACATTTAGGTTTTATTGTTATCATTGCTGTAGCTAATTAATAAAAAATATCTGTCTTAACTTCATACTATCTATATCATACCACTTTTTTATTTTTTTTTTATTTCCAACAGAACCACACAACTTGAATCATCATGTTCTGCTTCAAATATTGAGGGGAAAAATAGTACCAGGACCAAATAGTCATATGGACATTGAGGGAAAATAAAAAAAATGATCAAACTTGAACACCAAACCCAAAGACAACTATAACAGAATTGATACACAATCAACAATAAGCTTTACAAGAGGGGACCAGTTACACTAGCATTCTGTAGGGCAAAGGACGGAGATATGGGATGCAGGCTGGGAACAGAGGTGCAGGGAGGACAACACTGGTGGTGGGAATGCCCCTGATTCATTGTCACTATGTACCTTAAATATTACTGTGAAAGATTTGTAATTCATTTGGTCACAATAAAAATTATTTTTAAAAAAGAAAGTTTAATAAAAAGAACAAAAAAACAATTAAATTTTATACAAATAGTGCATATGCACTATTTCAAAAATAAGTAAATAGAATCTGTAGAACCTACTAAAGAAAAATTTTCATTGGTAATAAAATGGATTAAAACATTACTTAAATAAGCTGTAAAGTTATAACCTATAAACAATAAACTTTAAATAGTGTGCATAGCAAAGAATTCTACTCTATGAGTTCAAGCCCCACATTGTCAAGAAGTTCCAAATATTCAGTTAAATACAATGGAAAAAATAAATGATCAAATATATTAGATCTTTGGAGACTCTGATTTAACCTCTCTAAACACTTCTTAGATAAATACATATTTTCACATTAAATGTATATGATAATAAAATTTATTTTTGAGGGGCCAGAGTGATAGCGCAGCAGTAGGGCTTTTGCCTTACATGCAGCTGACCCAGGAATGACCTAGGTTCCATTCTCGGCATCCCATTGGTCCCCCAAGCCAGGAGCAATTTCTGAGCGCATAGCCAGGAGTAACCCCTGAGTATCACCTGGTGTGGCCAAACAAACCAAAAAATATTTTTACTTATAATTTCTACTTATGGAGCACTTACTGATCTTTAAATATTTCTATATAAGTTTATTTTATGTTTTCTTTATCTTGAAAATTTCCTAACTTCAAATGAAACAAAGACACTTGCTATATTTGCTCTTAAGGAATACATTACCAAATATAAAATGCTTACCAGCTGTTCTCAGAATATGGTTCTGCACTCAGGAATCATTCTTGATAGATTAGAGGATAATACTCTATGGATAGAACCAATTGTGATTATGAGGATTATACAACATAAATATTTAGTCTAGGTGATGCTAGGAAAAATTTACTAAGAAAGTAGAGACTGGAATTAGTATTTCTTTAGATTTTTAAAACTAATGAATATTTTAATGAAAAAATATGTGAACTATATTTTGAATGTTGAACAATTAAATCTACAGTGATTCCATAGAGTAGCTAATTGGGGGATGACAGAAAGACACTTGAAGATGAGTAATTATTATCTAACATTACATAATTTAAGATCTACATTGTGTCTATATGATATTTGTATAACAGGATGATCCTACAGTAAATCTAGTTAGAACATGTCTCCATAATACAATTTTATGTTGTTTATAAAAATGTGCTCTCTCAATTATCAAGTATATATTATATTATCAACTATTGTCATTATGTTAAGCATCACATCATAAGAACTTATAGTGTAACCATGTAGCCCATGTAGCCCTCTATCATCTGCCAACCACTATCAGAGAGATTCATTTTCTCATTCCAGTTGCTAATGGGCAAAGAAAGTACTTCTGAATGCAGCAGTTTCCAGTTAAAATGATATGAAGCCTGTAATACTATAATATAAATATTAATAATTTAATATTAATTAAATATTAATAATATGAAGCCTAAGGGATTTCCTGTGGGTTCTTTGCTTCAAACTTGACTCAATAATTATAATAGGGGCAAAATTGTTCTGTTTTGTTTGGTTTGGGTGCCACATTGGCGAAGTTAAGGCATTAATACTAGTTCTGCACTCGGGAATGCCCCTGACAGCTCTTAGGGACCATGTGGTATGGCTGAGATTGAATCCGGTAGATATATGCAAGACATGCCCCTTACCATTGTACTATCTCTCCTGCCTTCTAAATTTTTTTTAAATTTATCATCTCTGATAGCTGAATTACTGCAGATCTCAGATGTAAAATGGTCACTAATCTTCTAACTGCACTAACTTATATAAAAGTAGGTTTTAAATTACTTCTGAGTATCAATATCTGAATGCTTTGTATCTTTAAGGAAAAACAATATTTTGCTTATTTATGTTTATTTTTCACTGATGAGAGTTCAGTGCACACTCAGTTTTCAACTTATTGCTGAGATATGATATTGCAATAGTAAGAAATGATAATTTAAAACATACTGAATGTTTAATTTGCAAAGGAATAACTATATATATTAAAGTTTTCATTTAACAACTATATTTTCTTAAATTGTTATTTTATTTCCAAATTATCAATAACAATATGCATTAAGCTCTTAGGGACAGAGCAATAGTAAAGCAGGTACACAACTTACCTTGCAAGCAGCAAACATTGATTTGAAAACCCAAACTCCATATGGGTCCCTGAACTGACCAGAAATGACTTTGAGCATAGATCCAGGAGTAAGCCCTGATCAATGCCAGGTATGGGCCCCAAACAAGCAAGCAAGCAAGCAAGCAAACAAAAAGCTCTTGAAAACTTAAAATAAAATAAAGAAATTATACATATATGTATAAATAATAAATGTGTGTAAATCACCTCAGGCTAAAATTATTTACATATAAAAGTATATAATGTATAATTTAATCTTGCCCTCAGTTACTATCTTTATATAGCATTGAATACAAAAAAATATAAAGGAAAATAAGTAGGTACATATAGAGTGAGTAACTGAATATAAAGTAGACAGAGAACTGTGAGAAAAGATGTTAGAAAGGAGAAAGAGGTTGCTAAGAGGAAAGTAAATGTAAGTACACAAAGATCATTTATGATACAATAAACACTAAAATAGTATTAACAAAATTGAGTACACATGATTCCATAACTAAACGAAATACTTTGGCCAAATTTCTATTCTCTGATGTTGTAAGATGTTTCAAGAATATCTACATTGGATTGCATAATTCTATTTTAGTTTTCATAAGATCATCATACATCGGAGCCGGAGAGATAGCATGGAGGTAAGGCGTTTGCCTTTCATGCAGGAGGTCATCGGTTCGAATGCCGGCGCCCCATATGGTCCCCTGTGCCTGCCAGGAGCAATTTCTGAGCCTGGAGCCAGGAATAACCCCTGAGCACTGCCAGGTGTGACCCAAAAATCAAAAAAAAAAAAAAAGAAAAAAAAAAAAGATCATCATACATCATACATGTATCATCATGCATGACCACAAATCAAAACTGAATGAAGTAAAATAAGTGGAAGCCAGGAGTTATGCAGTTATTTTGGTTTTTAAGTTAAAAATTAGAAAGATTAAAAATACCTTAGTTTCTGTGAATGACTGAAAGTGATTATTTTATCAAGAAATTATAAATTCAATATTGCTTGATTCACTAATGTATGTTGCAGGATGTATAGTATCAATTATATAACTGAATAAATGTGCAACATACATAACATATATTGAAGCAATATTAGGTGCTGCAGACGTGTTAACATCCCTAAGCAAAACCTTAGTGGGTTAATTCTCACTAGGAATAAGCGGGAAACACGAAGCAGACGAATATGAAATAATGAAATAAATGAAACCACACAAAATGCATTGTATGGGGACCCTCGTCCAAGGGACGATAGACAAATTTACTTTTCAGCTGATTATATTTATAAGCACAAACTCTGGTATGCAAGGTGTTCTCAGGGAGAACAAAGAGCAGGAGAGCAGTACCATGGGGAAACAGGTCTAAAATCTACATATCAAATGACTATCCTATAGGTGAGAAAGAACTCTGCTGGAGGTTGTGAAACAAAAGCTAGAGATGTTTTTGGTTTAGCAAAAAGCAGGTTTTTCAAGAAACCAGGAGGAGAGAAACAGAGATATTTATGATGTTTATGTAATAGCCGGAAAATAGAGTTTAGGGGGGACAGAAATAATTGTTTACCATCATAGAGCTACACTCATAAAAACAAGCTGCTGGCGCCAGGTTATACTAGAAATAAGAGTCACAAATAAACTAGCCAGCAGGGAGCTTTTGGCGGGTTTTTGGTACTGACATTTCTTTGTCTGTAGGAAAGCTGAGGCTGGATTTCTATAGTATCCAAATAAAGAGAAAATGTAATGTTACGGCCATGTTGGAATTACCGCCAATAATCTATGCAAAGGGTCAAATGATTGACTTCGCTGAGCGGGCCTTTTGGCAAATAATTCTTTGGGAGGAAGGCACTACACCAGGAAAGGAAAAAGCCACATCTGGTGCGTGCTTTATGGATTTAGTTAAATGCAATCTAATCTAAAATGTAATATTGCTTTTTTATCTTTATTTAAGCACCATAATAACGAGCATGATTTTAGTTGGGTTTCAGTCATAAACAGAATACCCCACTTCACCAGTGCAACATTTCCACCATCAATGCCCCCATTTTCCCTCCTCCCCTCCCCCCGCCTGTATTCAAGACAGGCATTCTACTTCTCTCATTCTTTAACATTGTCATGCTAGTTGTTAGTGTAGTTATTTCCCAAACAGCATTCACCACTCTTTACAGTAAGCTTCATATTGTGAGCCTGTCCCTCTGAACCTTCACTCTATTGTCTTTGGGATTATTTCAATGTCTTTACTTTTTTTAAAACCCATAAATGAGTGAGACTATTCTGTGTCTATCTCTCTCCCTCTGAATTATTGCACTTAGTATAATAGATTCTATGTACATTCATGTATAGGAAAATTTTATGACTTCATCTCTCCTGATGACTGCATAATATTCCATTGTGTATATGTACCACAGTTTCTTTAGCCATTCGTCTGTTGAAGGGCATCTTGGTTGTTTCCAGAGTCTAGCTAATGTAAATAGTGCTGCAATGAATATAGGTGTGAGGGATTTTTGAATTGTATTTTTGTGTTCCTAGGGTATATCCCTTGAAGTGGTATAGCTGGATCATATGGGAGTTCAATTTCCAGTTTTTGAGGAATCTCCATATAGCTTTCCATAGAGGCTGGACTAGACGGCATTTCCACCATCAGTGAATTAGAGTGCCTTTCTCTCCATATCTCCCTCCAGCACTGTTTGTTCTCATTCTTTTTGATGTGCGCCAATCTCTGTGGTACCTCATAGTTCTTTTGATTTGCATCTCCCTGATGATTAGTGAAGTGGAGCATTTTTTTCATGTGTCTTTTGGCCATTTGTATTTCTTCTTTGTCAAAGTGTCTGTTCGTTTCTTCTCCCCATTTTTTGATGGGATTAGATGTTTTCTTCTTGTGAAGTTCTATCGGTGCCTTATATATTTTGAATATTAGCCCCTTATCTGATGAGTATCGGGTGAATAATTTCTCCCATTTGGTGGGTGGCTCTTGTATCCTGGGCACTGTTTCCTTTGAGGTGCAGAAGCTTCTCAGCTTAATATATTTCCCATCTGTTTATCTCTGCTTCCACCTGTATGGAGAGTGCTGTTTCCTCCTTGAAGATGCCTTTAGTCTCAATGTCCATAGAGTGTTTTGCCTACGTGTTATTCTACATACCTTATAGTTTCCGGTCTGATATCAAGGTCTTTAATCCATTTGGATTTGACCTTTATGCATGGTGTTAGCCTTTTCTCAAATGGCTGATTAGTTGTGCCAACACCACTTGTTGAAGAGGCTTTCCTTGCTCCATTTTAGATTTCTTGCCCCTTTATCAAAGATTCATTGATTATATGTCTGGGGAACATTCTCTGAATACTCAAGCCTATTCCACTGATCTGAGGATCTGTCTTTATTCCAATATCATGCTGTTTTGATACCTATTGCTTGTATTGCTTGTAATACAGTTTAAAATTGGGAAAAGTAATTCCTCCCATATTTCTTTTCCCAAGAATTGCTTTAGCTATTTGTGGGTGTTTATTGTTCCAAATGAATTTCAGAAATCTTTGATCCACTTCTCTAAAGAATGTAATGGGTGTAATATTGCTTTTTTAAGCTTAGATATCTCAAGAGGATGTTAAATATATAAATTTTAAACTAAATGTAGAGTTTTTAAATACTGTTAAAGGAGGACACTCCACGGTGCCTTCTTTTATGCCTATTATTTATTAAATATTCAAATGCTTTCGACTGTAACTACGTTGCTGCCTGTCACAACAATAAAAATGTAAGTTCTGTAGATGGGTATGTAGATGTTGAGTTTTATTTTATAAGATCAATTTTATGCACTATTTCTTAATATTTTTTCTTAGTATACCATACACCATGGTTTATAATGCATTTGGTAGATAAACAAAATGAGGTACAGATGGTATTCAAATAACATTTGATCTCATATAAAGCATATTTAATCTTTTGTTGTAGCTAAGTAGTATTCCACTATCTATATATACCACAACTTTTTATTTTGGAGAAGGGTACACCTAGGGGTGCTCAGGAGTCTTAAATTGCTCAGGAATCATGCCTGGCAGTTATAACAGACTCTATGGGATGCTGAGGGTTGAGTCCAGGTGAACTACATACAACAAAGGTGCCCTTTTGTGGTTATTGTAATAGTACTGCACTGAACAGAGAGGTGCTTATATCTTTTTTGAGTTAATGTTTTTGCATTGTTGATACAGATGCCAATAAGTGGAATTGCTGAGTAATAGGGATGCATCATATTTAAAACTTTGTGATGTCTGAGTGTCATTTTTCATAGAGGTAACATTCTCACCAACAGTTGAAAGTGGGGTATTTTTCACTGCTTCCTAGAACAGAGTGTTTCTGTTTTGTCTTTTTTTTTTTTCATTATATAGGCCTTTTCAGTTATTATGAGGTGGAATCTCTCAATACTATTTTAATATGCACTTTCTAATATAAGTAACACTGAAAACTATCATTTGTCTATTGTTCATCTTTATGCATTCTTTGAGAAGTATATTATTCTGCTCCTCGGGACATTTTTTAATAGAGTGGTTATATTTTTGTGGCTGTTGAACTTTGTGATTGTTATATCTTGTTTTTTTTATGTTTTGGATATTATATTAGTTTTTATGGTGTCTTTTTATTACACTGCTAGTCTCTTTTACTATAAAATAATTTCATTTACTATAAATCCAGTTTTTTATTTTGATTAATTTTAGTACTCTTATTTTTTGCTAGTGAATGTTATAATTGAAGACATTTCCTAGGTCAACATATTCAAATATTGGAACACACCTGGTTGTGCTAAGGACTTAATTCTGGAACTCTATGTTCAGGAATCATTCATTCCTAGTGAGCTCAGGGAGCCATACAGGGATACCAGGGATTAAATTTGGGTAGACCACCTGACAGGCAAGCAACTTAGCCACTTTACTGAATTATGACCTCCAATTGATCACTTTTATTATTACATAATGTTTCTTTAGTATTTAATCACTTTATGAATTATGTTTATTTTTATTAAATACTAATATTGTTGACTTTTATTAAATGGTAACAGACTGAAGTTACTCAATTTTATCTCTTCTCAGAAGATTTACAGTAAGATCTGTTGTAATGAATAAGGTATTTCCTAAATATCTAATATATTTCACAGTACAGCTTGTTTTCTATAGGAAATGGGAAACTTTTTCTATGTAGAAAATTCTATAAAGAATAGCTGATAAAATCAATGTATACATAATTAAAATACACATACATAATAGCCACATTTGTATGTATTAGAACATACAGGTATTTTGATGCCAAAGGTGATCATTAATAGATTATCTCAACATTAAAAATGAAAATATAACTTAAATCGCAATATCAAGGAAATTCAACTTAAATTTTTTTATTGAACATACATGGAAATTTAAAATAGGCACATCACAAGGATTCATAATCATTTTACTAAATTTACATTACAAGTAAATATTTTGGGGACAAAAGCAGTCACAATATATTGAGCCATCTCCATAGACTCACTTTGTTCTAGAAAGAGATTAAAATCAAGTATGAATAAACATGAATACACTGACCAAGTTTTTGTCCTCCATGAGCCACCCCTGCTACATCCATCACCCATAACTACCACTCTACATATGACACTGCTTCACCACTCTTCTACTACTCTGCAGAGACACCAATCTGAACAAACCCTTGCATGCTGTATGTAGAGTGATATTACTAGACGTTTTTGAGTGAGTGAGGACACACACACACACATTTCTTATACTTTCAAGAGACATGGTTCACATCTCACAAAAGCTGCAATACTATAATAGTGCTTTGAATTTCTGAACAGCATGAACACATTTGATGCTGCACAACATCTACATTTTATTTATTTTATTTTATTCTATTATTGAAACACTGTCGTTACAAGGTTGTTCATAATTCAGTTTTTTCTCCACAGATAAAGTTATTCATGATTAAGTTACAGTAATACAATGTACAACTACCTTCATCAGTGCACTTTTCCTGCCACCAATGTCCCTAGTTTCCCTCTCACCCTGCCCTATATCCTTTTCTCTTCCTGACTCTGGAGATACATTTTTCTTTTCTCTATCTCTCTCGGTATCTCTCTTTCTCTCTTTTATTTTTAGACACTTTGGTTTGCAGTACAGTGCACATTTCCTGCCACCAATGTTCCTAGTTTTCCTTCCATACACCCTACCCCGTACAAGCATTTTACTTCTCTCTGTCTCTGTCCTTCTCTGTCTCTGTCTCTCTCTTCTTTATCTCTCTTTTTCCTTTTTTGACACTGTTACTTACACTATTGTTAATGAAGAGGTTTCATGTTTGTCACCATTTCCTCTTTTAGCACCCAGTTCTTGTCCTGAGTAAATCAGTTCCAACTCTCATTATGTAGTAGAACTTTCTCTATTCTAGCTGCACCCTCTACTCTTTGTGGCAAGCTGTCTACTGTGGTTTAGTTTCCTGATCTTCATCTCTATTGTCTCTGTATATTAATAATTTCATTTTTGTATAACATGGTCATTGCCAAAGGAACACTAATTTAGATGCCAAAGTGTAGCTGAAGTCACATAACATTCAGCAGCAAATGAAATATCAAAACTGTCAGCTAGCAACAAGAGCTTACTAAACCTGTCAATGTCTTAATGACCTCATTGGAAATACAATTATTTTTACAAATTTGCTTTTCCCTGTACTTCTATATTTTCTTCCCTTACCTTCCCTTATCTTCCTTCTATTTTATTTTATTCCTTTCTAATCTTTTTTTTTAATAACCTTGCCTTCACTTATCTGGAAACAAATGTATTGCGATCACCTATGACAACAACTTGATACGTACTCTCTAAAGTAAATTTTAAAAAGGTGAAATACTTTTAAAAAGATGATTTGCCTGTGATCTGTGTAGCATAATATGCCAGTGACTTAATTGTTTTTTATTTAATAAAAAAATATTTCAGAAATTCTAGTTATAGTTGGTTGAATCCCTGAATCCAACCACCACTATGAAGCTCACTTGTGGTCTTGGCAAATATATAAACATTTGGGAGTTAGTCGAATTCTCTGGTTAGAAATTAGTCATTTATGTTGAGAGATGACTTTTATAGTGTATAAACACTCAGAAAAGTAATGGATAAAAAGCACAGAACTCAGTTTCATTATTCCTATATATTCTAATGCTATTTGGAACCCTAGAATAAAATAAATCAGAACTTTGAAATAAAAATCAAACTACCAATGCCAGAGACATAGCCCAGCAAGTACAGAGTTTTTCTTGCTTGTGGTCAACCTGGTCCAGCATCCCATATGGTCCCAGAACCTGCAATGATCTGATTTTAGAATGCAGAGCCAGAAGTAACTAACTCCTGAACACCAAAACGAGTGGAGTGGTCCAAAATCAAAACAAAAATAATCAAATTACTAAAATATTAATCATATTGCATATATGAGTAGAATAAATAAAACCTAGGCATTCACATACATATATTTCTTTTCAGTATATTTCTAAAGAAAATATTAGAGAAAAAATAAAAGAGTGATAATTTCCCTACTTATGCTACATGAACCTTCTAGAAAGTTTATATAGCTTTTTATAGATTATTTAGGTTGGAATATATGACCCTTACTTATGAACTAGCTAAAGAGTAAAATTATTAGTATATGTAATAATAAAAATAAAAATGTAAAATAAGCAAAATTTTTATTTTTAAAATTTACTTTATTTAAACCCATAGTATACATGATTGCTGCTAATACAGTTTTTTACATTATAAGTTGTTCATGAGTGAATTGATGTATACCTTTCATCAGTACATTTTCCATCACCAATGTCCAGTTTCCCTTCTGCCATTTCACCTGCTTTGTTGCTGCTTGCCTTTGTGGCAGACATTTTCCTTCCTTCCTTCCTTCCTTCCTTCCTTCCTTCCTTCCTTCCTTCCTTCCTTCCTTCCTTCCTTCTTCCTTCCTTCTTTTTTTTCCTTCCTTCTTCCTTCTTTTCCTTCCTTCTTTCCTTCCTTCTTCCTTCCTTCCTTCCTTCCTTCTTTCCTTCTTCCTTCCTTCTTCCTCTTCCTTCTTTCCTTCCTT
The DNA here is from genome assembly GCF_024139225.1 of Suncus etruscus. NCBI lineage: Eukaryota > Metazoa > Chordata > Mammalia > Eulipotyphla > Soricidae > Suncus > Suncus etruscus. The sequence continues at coordinate 154,301,594 of NC_064849.1, read as the reverse complement.
CCTTCCTCCTTCCTTCTTCCTCTTTCCCTTTCTTCCTCCCTTTCTTCTTTTTCTTTCTTTCTTTCTTTCTTTCTTTCTTTCTTTCTTTCTTTCTTTCTTTCTTTCTTTTTCCTTCCTTCCTTCCTTCCTTCCTTCCTTCCTTCCTTCCTTCCTTCCTTCCTTCCTTCCTTCCTTCCTTCCTTCCTTCCTTTTCTTTCTTTCTTTCTTTTTCTTTCTTTCTTCTTTCCATCTTTCTTCTTTCTCTCTCTTTCTTCACTTTCTTTTCCTTCCTTCCTTTCTCTTTTGGTTTTCTATCTCTCTTTTTTCCTTTTCTTTCTCTATTTCATTTTATTTTCTTTTCCTATCTCTTTATTTCTCTATTTCTTTTACTTTCATTCCATCTTTATTTTTCTTTGTCTATTGTTTCTCTTCTTCTTTGTCCATTTTTTCTCTTTTTCTTTCATTGTCTCTTTCTGTCTGTCCCTTCTCTTCCTCTTCTTTCTTCTTTAATTATGTTTTAGGGTCACACCAGCGGTGTTCAGGGGTTACTTCTGACTCTGGGCTCATAAATCTCTCCTGGCAGGCTTGGGAAACCATAAGGCAGGGGTCTCAAACTCAATTTACCTGGGTTCCGCAGGAAGCAATGTCGGGGAGAGGTAGGGCTGCATAAGGGATTTCGCTTTCCGAATATTCGCAATAAAAAATCGCATTAGCAAAAAAAAAAATAAAAATAAAAAAAATTTAAAAAAGGGGCCGGGCGGTGGCGCTAAAGGTAAGGTGCCTGCCTTACCTGCACTAGCCTAGGACGGACCGCGGTTCGATCCCCGGGCGTCCCATATGGTCCCCCAAGCCAGGAGCGACTTCTGAGCGCATAGTCAGGAGTAACCCCTGAGCGACACCGGGTGTGGCCCAAAAACCAAAAAAAATAAAAATTAAAAAACAAGTCGCATTAGTAAGAAAAAAGTCGCAAAAAATCGCATTAAACATTTGCATATCCTGAACGGAACTGCTCAGGGTATGCGAATGTTTAATGCGATGTTTTTCTTACTAATGCGATTTTTATTGCGATTATTCAGTAAGCGAATAATCGCGAATACTGCGATATTTGAAGGCCGGCCGCGGGCCACAAAATGTTGTACTGAGGGCCGCAAATGGCCCGCAGGCCGCGAGTTTGAGACCCCTGCCATAAGGGATGCCAGGGATTGAACCCAGGTCTGTCTGGTTTGGCTGTATGCAAGGCAAACTGTACTTTTGCTCTTGCCCTGATTTATTTTCTTTTTAGAAACGGTGGTTTGCAATATTGTTACTGAAGGGTTGTCATGCAAGTCAGCACACAGTTCTTGTCCAAAGTGATCGGTTCCAAATGTCATTAGCATAGTGGCCTCTTCTCTGCCCTAAATTCACTGTCCCACTATTTGTGGCAAGCTTTCTACTATGGACTGGTTCTCCGGGAAATCATCTCTATTATCCCTGAATATTACTTCTATACTATTTTATTTTATATTCCACAAATGAGTTCAATCATTCTATGTCTTTTTGACTAATTTTGTCTCTTTGACTAATTTTTCTCAGCATAATACTCTCCATATATATCCAGGCATAAGCAAATTTTCTGAATTTATTTTCCTAAATGTTGCTTAGTGTTCTATTGTGTAGATGTACCACTGTCTCTTTATGCACTCATCTATCCTCAGGCAGACAATAGAATTTGTTTTTTTCAAGATTCTGGATATTATGAACTGCTATTAATATAGGAATATAAATGGCTCTTCTGCATTGTGTTTTTTGGTATTGCTGGGTCATATGGAAACTCAATTTTTAATTTTTTTGAGAAATGTTCAGATTGTTTTTTAAAAAGGTTGGACCAGTCAATATTTCCACCCGCAGTGAATGAGTGTCCCTTGCTCCCAACATCCACACTAGCACTAGTTGTTCTTATTTTTTTAGATATGTGAAGAACAAATTTATAACAAAAAGTTAAAAGATTGGAGTATAATGAATAAATGTCAATGACACTATTTTAAAATTTTATACTCATACTTATGTTTCCTTGTCAGTGAGCTGATGATGTGGCCTCTATCTGGAAGATCCCTATAATCACAGGCGGATTCAAGTTGAACAACAAATTTGTCTAGCTAAATTCCTCATGAACTGTTTCACACTCAGAGTCTCAGTACATAAATCTCTCTGACATAAAATTCAAGATATTGATTTTATGAGGACATTTATTAATGTAGTTACTATTCTTAAATATCAATATTTCTTTGAAATACAAAACCTCTGTCTTTAAGTGAACTCATAGACAATTCTATGTCACTATTTGTCACCTTCATAGACACAGTTATACAGCATTTGGAATCCCTGAGACTCGTACTTTTTTAAAGGTATCAACTTAACCTAAAAATATTTGCCCTCATTTAACGTAAGAAACCACAAGCAGATTATTGTTTTTAGTTTAAATTTATACTTTCTCTTCTGTTTTGTGCGTCTTGGTTGTTTTATTTAATTGAAAAAATAGATAAAATGAATAACAATTTTATTCATTTTATAAATGAATATAAACTCATTTTATAAATAAAATCACTTTTAATTTAGTAAATAGTCTTGTCATGGAAAGAAGCCAGTTTTATTAAACATTTTCTTCTTTTCTTTGGGGCAGATACTGCTACCCCTGCAGTGTTCAGAGGACCATATGTGGTCTTGGCTGAAACCAGGGTCAGCTGCATGCAAGATGAGTGTCTTGAACTCCTAACGTAATTCTTCACCTCCTTTTATCTCCTATTTGACATGCTAGTTATTTTTTTCATGCTATTTATTTTAATTAACTTAATTATCTTGGTTTTAAGGCCAAGAACTTAAGGAATACAGTACATTTAAATTAAACAAATACATTATAAATGGCCCCTGATAAAGAATATATTTTGGCTGGGGGTGGGGTTATAGGAGCTCTGAAGCTGTGGTTAGAGCTTTCTGGGACTACTCTTGAGCACCAAGGAAATCTGGGCTAGTGGTCCAAAGTGAGAGCAGGTGGATGGATGGAGCACTGGTAATTTCAAGGGAACAACCTGGTTCTCCCTAGAGGTGCCTAGAGATCATGTGATGCTTATTATTATTACATCCACCCTAACCTATGTACTATCAAAGAACCTTGAATAGCATTTGTAGAACATTTATTCAGTAAATTCAGTGTTCTGAATGCAGTGCCATAATGATACTACATTTTGATCATTATATCAATTTTATGATATGGATACTACTATGTGTGTCATAAAGAAAAAAGATAAAGTCTTCTCTTAACATTTTTGATGTAATGTAAACCCTGAAAGTCTGGTTTAGAATCTGTGTTCTTTTTTTTTGTTTGTTTTGTTTTTTTTGTTTGTTTGTTTTTGGGCCACACCCGGCTGTGCTCAGGGGTTACTCCTGGCTGTCTGCTCAGAAATAGCTCCTGGCAGGCACGGGGGACCATATGGGACACCGGGATTCGAACCAACCACCTTTGGTCCTGGATCGGCTGCTTGCAAGGCAAACGCCGCTGTGCTATCTCTCCAGGCCCAGAATCTGTGCTCTTAATACTAAAAAGATCTTTAATGTCATATAGACTCAGAGCAATACAATGATCTTCATATTGAGGACATATCTGTTTTCTAGAGCTGGCAGGACAGTAACTAGTAATTAGACAATTTAATGTAGCAAAAATATTTTCTCAAAGTTTTTTAAATATGAAAAACTGAGGTTTTAAATCTGAAGTGTCAGCAGGACAGTGGTGTCCTTCCTCTGCAATCTGCAAAGAGTTCTTCTTTCTTGTTCTTTCTTCTTGTGGTTTGCTCTTTCTTATATTTTAGTTGCTTCTTCCCTCCAGTTTCTGTCTCTGTCCTCCTTCTCTGTGTGTCTTCATTATGCTCTCTTTTGATTTAGAGTTTACATTCGTGAAATTTAAAAATCCTATTGGTAAATGAAGTCACCTCTCCTGGAATAGGAAGTTAAGACATACTTATATGTTTAGGGAAGACACAATTTACTCCACCAAACTGAATACTCTCAAATGGGAAATACTCATTATGAAAATTGGCCGTAGTAAAATTTAGATTTAATTTTGATTTCATAATCATGTGTGTTTCAAAGTATTTTATGAAACAATGAGATTTCCATGGTGGTGAGTCCTTTAACCTCAGTTTATTTTCTGTGATGTTGGAAGGGAAGATAAGTAACAGTATCAGAAGCACTTGAAAATTAAAGACCTCAGGCACAGCTTTGAGGAGAATCAAAATTCATTAACTGTGGCATCTGCACCACTGATATTGAGGCTATTTTTTTCTCAAGGTGTTCACTAGTCATGTTGGTTTTAGTATCTTTCTTTACATCCCTGTAAACTGACTAACTCCTGGCATGTCAATGGTCATCACTGCTTCTGAAATCTCCCACAACTATGCCTCACCTTTTCTAAAAAGTTGCCTTACATCTGCATTAAAGTCAATAATAATCTGTGAGAGAAATGACTATGTTCCTTGTACATAATAGGCACACAATAAGATGGAAAATGATAAATGATATAGCATCCCCTTGAAATAAATTATAGTTAATATTAAAAATCAGCCCTGCAATTAGCATGGTGGGAGCACATATGAGAGTGGGAAGGTTGAGATAGAGTAGGGAGTTCATGTCTATCAATGTAAAGAATTCAAAAAGGCCATAAATGCAACACTCTACTTCTTATGACTGTTAAAAAATAATTGCATAGCCAAAGTAATGGTAATTTGAAGATCAAGAGACTGCTGACAGCATAAAAAATGAGAAAGAGAAAGACCATGAATATTATATTTCTACATTTTTTAAATTTTTTTGGTTTTCCACGAGAAAGAAATGTGAAGAATTTAGCAACTATTGCTTGATTTTAATTTTGTTAGAGTGATAAACTTTGTTTACCAAAGGCCTGGTAATAGAACTGGTGAAATTGAGAATTTTTGGTAAAAATTTCAGTAAAACACTATCTGATTTAGTCAAAGACATCTGTTTTTTTTTCATGTTAGCATGAACTATTTAAATTGTTCAAGAAGTTAACTCTTGTATTTTGTATTAATTTATCTTGGCTTTCATTAGGCTGACTTGCTATTGTCATTTCAGGGTTATTTGACTTAAAATATCACTTTTAAAACTGCCAGCTTTCCTACCAGAAGTTCTGCCCTTTGGGTTTACAGGTACTGCTTTGCAAAAGGATATGTTTATATGAATCAGCACTGGCACAATTAGAGTGGAAGATACTCTAAAAAGAAAGATTGACCAATTAAAAAGAAAGTTTTTTTTTCTATAATGTAAAACTGCCTAACCACCCAATATCAAAATCACATGTCTTTTAAAGACATTGTAGAATTTAGTGGATGAATTGGTTGGTCAGAATATTATAGATAGTAAAACTTGACCCTCCATTTAATTCCCAGAGCACTGACAGATGTGGTTCCTGGGCACAGGAAAGAGCAAAGAGTAAACCCTGAAAATTGCAGTCTTCAAACCAAAACCTAACTGAAAATTCTGGCTCTATTAAGTGCTTATAGAAGGTTTTTGGGAGGCTATGGTAGATGAAGGCACTCCAAGGTGATAGGTAGCTGGGGATCTTCCAGATTCCCCTGTGTGCCCAGAAACCTATAGGCACTCCTACAGATATTTAGCTTTTCTACACAGAGATAAGGGTCTAGCCAGTGTACTGACAGACAGCTCAGATAGGGGAGCTGGAAGCCACCCTGGCTACATCAGAAAGTGTCACTGTGGTCATAAGGTGTTAAATATCAAACTCAGGACTCAACCTATGCTCCAACTCTTTCCATTTTATTGGCCCTGAAAACTTCATTGACTAATTTCCCTGCCTTTCTAAATCAACCTTCTAAATGTGAATACTAATTATATGCATAAATAAATAATGTATGCTATGTGTGTAGAACCAGTTGCCATAAGGCAAAAACCAGAAATACAATATATTATTTTCCAGCTGAAGGTGCTTTAAAGGCTGAAATAGCAAAGTTGGAATTCATATCAGAGCAAAATTAAAGATTCACAATGGACACATGAAAATTGGTGAACTAGAACTTGAGTTACTGTAAGAGTGCACGACTTTAGTATTTGGTTCGTTCTATAGAACTCAAGTAGAAGTTACTCAATGGAAAAGATATTTCATCCTGGACACTTAAAAGGTAAATGGCACTTCCTGCTGAATGGAATGTGCTTTGAAAACTTTCCTTTTGCCCTCATAAAGTTTGAAAGGGGCTTTTGTCAGATGCCTTCAAAATTAAATGGCAGTGAGAATGTGTTGCTATTCACCTTTTCTTCACCAGTTTTGATCTCTGTTACTTTTGATAATTCTGTCAGATTCTATTGTGCAATTATTAAAATTGAAAACGGTTATCTAAAGACTCTCTTTATAAAGGCTCACTGTGGACTAGTACAGATAAATTAGGTCATAGACCTGAGTTAAAAAACCAATGTTTTTATTGCTAGGTAAGGGACTCACTGAATTGGAAGCAAATGGTTAACAGGAGATATTGTTTTTTGGAAATTGTTCTCACAGTTTTGCTTTCACATCTCTCATCATCACTTCTAAATCACATATTGGAGTATTCTCACATTTTATGATAACTTAATTTATGAATAAAGTTTAATTTTTATATTAAAATCTAGTGAAGTATGTCATGATTTCAATTTCTCAATAAGTCTTCTCTTGCACCTCAGCCTAGTCTGCTAGATAATCTGCAATTTCCATTTTATTCTCTTGGTCCTTATAGAAGCCTTTATATATTTTCTCATGGCTCATGGGCTTTCCCAGATTTTCAAGAGTAGGTATAAAAGGAAGGTTGGTAGGGTAAAAGAAAGAAGGTGGTAAAAGGCTAGATGAGTCATAGTTAAATATTGAAAATGATTTGGTACATACAAATTTATCAGCTTACTCTTTAATTTTTTCCAACTTTGTTAAGAATGGAAAGTAAGGTTGGAAGTTTAAAAGTAAACTTATGAACAAAGGTAAAAGAATTGGTGTTGGAACATTGTACGCCTTAAACTCACTCATGAATATCTTTATAACTTTGTAATTCATAGTTATTTAATAAAAATTAAATGAAAAAAACAGTAAACACAAGGAGGGGCAGGAATGATCATATAGTAGCTAGAGTGCTTGATTTGCATGCAGCAGACCTCGCTTTGGTAGTTGGCACCTCATATGGTCTTCCAAACCCAACCAAGAATGATTTCTAAATATAGAGATAGGACTGGGCGCTGAGTACTTCCAGGCGTGACCCCAAAACAAAAACAATTAAAAAATATTAAAAGTATGTCACATAATTCCATTTAAGTTTGCATTATAAAATTATTTCCAACATCAACTCAAAATATCCATTACCTCATGTAGTTATATGTATGCTTGTGTGTGTTTAAGATATTCTGCATTAAAATGTTGGCTATGTAGTACATTATTTATTAGTTATGCTGTACATTAAATCTTCAGAATAGAATCATATATCAACTGAAATTTTATTTGCGTTTAGCAACATCATACCAGTTTCTTCAATTCCTGTTGCTATGTCTTGGAAGGGACCATTATACTCTCTTTTTAGTTGCCACACAATATATTAGATAATGTAACATCTGTCTTTATCTGACTGAACATAATGTCTTCTAAGTTTTCCATGTTATGCATTTTATCAAAGACCAATACTTAGATCATTTATTTGGTTATTGAAGACTTCAATAAATCTGGAGTGTATATGACTTTTCAAATTAGTGTTTTCTTTTTCATTTCATAAATACCAAGAGATAAAATTTCTAAATCATGTGATAGCTCTATTTAGAATTCTTTAAGGAAATTCCACATTTCCTTTTTTTGTTTGTTTGTTTGTTTTGGGCCATACACAGTGATACTCAGAGTTACTCCTGGCTATGCACTCAGAAATGACTCCTGGCTGGGGAACAATATAGGACACCAGTAATCGAACCCAGGTCCATCCTGGGTCAGCTGCATGCAAGACAAACGCCCTACCACTGCATTATTGTGCCAACCCCTCTATATTTGTTTCAGATTTAAACATTCCAATGCAAATATCAATTATAAACATGCAATTATTTTTATTTATCTAAATTCTTGTCACATATTAAGTTGTTTTTTCTTATTATAATAGTTAACTTAAAAATGATTTGTGGTGATAACATAGTGGTCTTTATTTGTATTTCTCTGATAACTAGTGATACTGAATCCATATTCCTATACTTGTGGGACATTTTCCAAATTACTTCAGGAAAATAAAACCATGACAGTTATATAACTCACTAAAAACTTAGTTGTACGACCTAATTTAATTTGAAACTTTTAGCTGTCTTATTTGGTCATACTTACATATTAGCCCTCTCCACTAGCTTTCTAGTATCTCACACTTTCATGCCTTCAATGTCTCTTTTGATACCCTTTCCTTGTAAATATCCTGGAGAATTTATTGCCTCTAAATTTATACTATCCTAAATAGATTTGTTTACATTAATTTACTTTATCCTAACTTAAGGAAACCCACAGTTTTTTCACTGAATCCTAGAAGTACAAGCCACTTCCCTTCTTGTTGTTTGTTCTGCTTTCAGTTAACACTGGCTACACATCCAGTAATATTTTTTCCAGAATGGCCAGTTATGGCTTGTTGAAGCTTTAAACTCTCTGGATGAACCCCTCAGTCCTATTCCTATGGTTTATGTTTACAAAAGTATTCTATCCACTCACAAAATGGGAGTGGAAAAAGCTTAGCACTGCAACATTTTCCTGACGGAAATATTATTCATCAATATTTACTCATCAATTTACTAGCATCCTCTTACATATAGGCTGCTGGTGGTGATAGATTAAGTGCTGCAGAACCACTTTGGGCCACATTTTAAAAAGTTCTGCATAGATGATCTAGCATCTCTGAAGAATGTATAGTACTTAACACCCATTGTGCTCTGCTTTGGAGCCCCAGCCGAGACATCTAAAAGAACAGGAAAGTCTCAATTACTACTCTGCTATGTGAGGTGGGAGCTGCTAAAATGGGTACACACTTATTATTAGGACCAAAATCCTGACAGGTTTTAGAAAGAAGATGGCAGGGTGAACAGATGACCAGTTTAAACTTGTATTTATTAGTGTATTTCTAATAGAAGTATTTTTAATTAACCCATAAGCATTTATCTTTATTTATATTTGGCAAAAGGACTCAGAAAAGAGTCTAGGGTAACTTTAATTTTATAGAAGAGTCTTTGGTCTGTGAAATGTATTTTAGGAGATCATCATTACCTCCAATAGATTGTTTTCTTAAAATTTATATATGTCATAAAGAAGGTAAAAAATATCAACCTTTGGAGTTTTGAGAGGGACACTATGATCTAGATGAACAGCTTTTTGTAGTATAAACTGAATGGAATCACTGATGCTGGGGATTGGAGTTTAGAGAGACTTCATAAGGAGTATGCCCCCAAAAACATTTAAAGTCTTTTACTTACTGAGATGATATGGAAAATAAAAATATCATTAAGTTGAATTTGTTCTTTTCAGTACTTTCCATTACACTTTTTCTTGATACTTGAAAATAACTCATTGATGCAAGATTTTTATCATTTATCTAAGGAAGTAGAACAGAATAGGGAATCAAATACTGCAGAATACGAATAATACTTTAGTATACTTTTAATTTTAAAAAGTTTCATATTAAATTCATATAAAATATTCATATTAAATAGAAAATAGTAAATAATATAATTTCACAGAATACAATAATCATAGATCCTTTTTGTTGTTGTTGTTTGTTGTTTTGTTTTGTTTTGGGCCATACCCGGTGATGCTCAGGGGTTACTCCTAGCTATGTGCTCAGAAATTGCTTCTGGGCTTGGGAGACCATATGGGATGCCAGAGGACCAAACCATGGTCCATCCTAGACTAGTGTTTTCAAGCCCAGACGCATGCTCCAGCCCCAGTCATAGTCTTTTTATTAAATACGAAATTAAATGACATCACTAGAAAAATAAACAAGTACTTTATGATACATCACGTTGAAAGATTACAAAGGAGCTTTAGTCTTTATGTTAAAAGTTGATGGGTGTTAGTTAAGTCACCTGCTTTGCATGATGCTGACTATATTTTAGTCCAAGGTGCCAATCTTTGGTCTCTTGAGCAGCAACAGGTTGAGCCCTAGATATTACTGCCAAGTTGTACTGGAACCTCCTGATCAACACTGGAGGTCTGAGCAACAACCAGTAATACAGAGGCCAAGCAACATTTCATTCTCAGATCTTGCCTTAAACTCTCAGACTGGTAGATGAAGAATAGTTGATAGAGAACATGAACAGGGGCCGGAGAGATAGCATGGAGGTAAGGCATTTGCCTTGCATGCAGAAGGACGGTGGTTCAAATCCCAGATTCCCATATGGTCCCCTGAGCATTCTTGGAGCAATTTCTGAGCATAGAGCCAGAAGTAACCAATGTTGGGTGTGACCCAAAAATCAAAAATAAATAAATAAATAAGAGAATATGAGCTGAACTACCTAGCCCCCAAAGGTAAAATAGAATATTAATGAAAATATTAAAATATTGATATTTCTGTAATACAGCTAAATTGATGTATATATTTGTAAGACAGATATTTTAATATTTAGTAATTATAAAAAGAAAAATAATATATAATTGATGTTTCATAATGCTTTATATTTATAATGATGCAGTTTTCATTTTTAGAAATATAAGCAATGTATAGTTAATCTATGATGACTATATATACTGGCTCCAATGCTTATTCAAGATATAATTAGTTTCTTAAAACCACAAAGCAAAATCTAGATTAGAGATATTGAATAGTAAAAAATAAAATTGACAAAAATCATCAGCCCAAACCATCCAAGCTAAAGGACTGACTCAAACAAATAAGAAAAAAAAAAAAAAATATATATATATATATATACATATGTACATACATACATAAAGAACTAGAAAATAAGATGGCATTTGTAGCAAAACAGTCCTTAGATGGCCTTGAATGGTGGAGGGAGGTCTTTGTTCTGAGGCCCCGGACATGTGGCCTCCATCCTCCATTAATCCGCCGGGTCTGGGTCCAGGAAAGCAGCGGGTATAGAAACTCACTCACAGGCAGGCTTCCAGAGAGATAACATCTTTATTGCCCTGGCCAACAGATGTGGCTGCTAACCATTTACACATGCCGATTCTTAGGCTAGCCCTGCATCCTACTTCTTTCATCCATGTTCACCTCCAACCTCCCACCCTGGCAATAGACCAAAAGGGCCTTAATCCTCCCCTGGTCAAAGGCCTTATCTAACCTTCTCAAGACTCCTCCCAGGAATAGGGTGGGGTCTTGCAGGTAAAGATCAAGTTACCTGGAAAGAATGTGGGATGAGGCCACAGACATTGAATAAACCCCTTACATATATAAATGTAAATGGTTTGAACTTATTAGACTTACAATATACATATGGAGAATATTTTTTAGAAAAGAATCAGCATTCCAAAGACTGAGGAGATAATTCAAGGAGATAAGAACTCTGCTCTTATTCAAGAGCTAAGATCTTTAGCACTGTATGATCTCTTTAATAGTGTCAGTAATGATCATTGAAAACAGAATAAAAAATATGCCCTGCATCCTATTGGAAATGGTCCAAAAACAAAAACAAATACAAATTCAAATTTCATCCATATTATACAGCCATACTACAAAATCACAGACTCAGAGTAAAAGCCTGAGAAGGATATTATTGGATAGCAATGCAGGAACAAGCATAGGAATTTTTGTTCTCACATCTGACTACAGAAAACTGTAATAATGATGGAACCTGATGGCCAACCTGTGTTCCTGGGTTTGACTCCCAGCATCCTGATGGTCCCCGGAGCACTGCCAGAAGTGATTCTTGAGCACAGAGCCAAGATTGACCGCTGAGCACTGCCAAGTATGGCTCAAAAATACAAAAACCAAAAACTGTAATTATGATATACACCACATACATTAAAATATATATCATGTAATGATGAAGAGATTAATATGTGAAGAATATACAAAGGTCTGATATATACAACATAAGAAAATCCAAATAATTGAGAATATTTTGATATACTTCAAAGCATGCATTCACTATAACAATACTTTAAGGTTTAACACATCACAAGTAGCAGATTATGCATACAAAATATTGAGAAAATAATATCATTAAATAAAGTAATAAATTAACTTAATAGCTATATAAAAGAACATGATTCCCAAAATAAATAACATATTTTCCTCAACTGCAAATGAAACATCCTTTTGGTGGTATCCAGCAGTGCACAGGCCTTATTTTTATTTATGTGTTCAGGCATAATTTCTGGCAAGATTGGGGGGCCATAGGGGACCTGGGATCAATTATAGGTTAGCTGTATGCAAGACAAGTGCCCTACCAGCTGTAAAATCTCAGCCCCAAAATATCCAACAATAGATTTTAGCCTCAGAGATGGGGAAAGTATTAATAAATATGTGGAGATAAAATTACATTAAGCATATTTTTATTTTAATGAAATGGACCTGAGAGTATGCATTTGAAATTAACAACAAAAATAGAGGAAGCAACTTCAAATATTTGCAGACTAGAAAAAATAATTCTAAATTACTTTGGGTAAATTAATATATCAAATGATAAATTAAAAATTTCCTAGAGAACAGGAGAAACAAAGAGATGAGCTCCCAGATTCTATGGAAGCAGTAAAGGGAATATTAAGAGGAAGTTCATTGTTCTACATCAATAAACAAGAGAATTCTCATAGGAAAAATAAAATTCAGCTTTGCTCTAAAGGAACAATAAAAGGAGGAGAAAAACAGAAACAAAAATTAGCAGAGAGAAACAGTAAATATTAGAATAGAAATAAGTAAAATAAAACCTTCCAAAATTATTTAAAATATCGGTGAAACCAAGAGCTGATTTTGTGCTTTAAATATCTAATTAATAATGGTTTTTGTAAATTGATAACCAAACCCCAAAACATGTTATGTAGATCTACAAAATTTAATTGTTTATTGTGTTCAGAGCTTCACAAGTTTCTGTACATATTGGTAATACTTGTGATATACTGACTGATTTCCTTCCTTCAATAATGATACTGTCAGTTGGGCCCAAGATGAAATAGTTTAAACACAAAAATAAAGTCAGTCTTCCACAGTTGCTCCAGAGGATCCCTCTGTATTGGAGATATGTGCTAGAGCTATAGCTCAACCAGATTGCCTCATTCTTGCCCGCAGTAACATATGCACCTAGGTGAATGACAAACGTTATTTTGTTTATTGTTTGTCTTTGTTTTTCTTGAATTATCATAATGGTTTTTTTCAACTACTGTTGTAAATTTTCGATTAATATATCTTTTTTCTATCTTACGGAAGATTTTTTCTTTAATTTATTTGAGAGGTTAGATCTGTCAGTTCTCAAGGGAAAGAAACCCAAGGAAATTAGGCAGTGCTGTAGATTGAACCTGAAGCTTTTACATGCAAAGCATGTGCTTGAATCTCCAAAGCCATATTTCCAATTCCCTTTAGAGCCAAGTGAAAGGGTCTCTATTTTATTAGTCATGAGGAATAAATAATTGAATATACATAGGTCACATCTCAATCCCAATTCACTTTCCTCATATCTCAGTTTCCTGCCAGATGTTCCTACTTTTAATCATTGTGCTGTTCAGTTAGAGCTTTCATGACTTCACATCTGATGTGCTATCTCTGACATCTTTATAATAAAAACCAGCACCCGATGTTCAAGTTTTCTGGACCTCGGGATAAAAAAGATGAAGCCACTTGAAAATCACCAGGGAAACCCTACAAGCATTTTTGTTTCAAATTGAAAGCTAAGAATTCTGAGGAATTTTAGAATTTGAAACTTACTCTTTTTCTAAATTATTCTAAATATTTTTCTAAATATCTTTATTTAAACACCTTGATTACAAACATGATTGCAGTTGGGTTTCAGTCATGTAAAGAACACCCCCTTTCTTTCAAGGAAGTTTTCACTTCCCATCATGTATACAATGATACTGATCTGAAACTTAAAATGAGCAATGGATAATTTGTCTTCAAGTCTGAATAATGACCGTAGCTTCTGCTGGAGTCTATAAAATAGCTTCTAGTCATTTTAAGATGTGATATATTGTTTAAATAGTCATAAAATTTATCTAATTCGACAATTTAGCCTATCCTAGTATATTTATTTAACTTGATATATCCATATATCCTAGTATTTTGAATATAAATAATATTGTTTAAATATTTTTAAGGAAAGATACACACTTGATAGTACTCAGGGCTTACTCCTGGCTCTTTGCTCAATAATCACTCTTAAAATTGCTCTGGAACCATATGCAGTTCTGGGAATTGAAATAAAGTTGAGAGCGTGAAACCTGGTACCATATTTTTTTCTTTTCCATGCTGAAAAAAACGATGTAGGTTATTTTAATTTTACTTGCAATATCCACAGCGTTATAGACAGGAGTCAGCCAAATATATGCTTTCTTCTCTCCATCATGTTTAATCAAGGTGGTGACCTTGACCACCTCAAGGTGATAGAGCTTCTTTACAGCTTATTTAATCTGATGCATATTGACCTTGATATCCACAATAAATATAAGTGTATCATTGACTTCTGTTTCTTCATGACTGACTCAGTGGTCAGATGGATCTTGATGATAGCACATTGGTCAAGCTTGCTTTTCTGGGGACACTTTTCAAAGGTATTTGGTTTTCAACTGCAGTGTTTTGGGTTTCAGAAAGCGGGTGATATGCAAATCATTTTGTTTTATGTGAAAATAATTTGCTTATTTAACTATTTAAATAAGATAAAACTATTGAAAATTTTTACAAGGAAGAAAAACTATGGTTCTAAGAAAAAGACAAAAATAGGAGACAATGGCAATTCTAATATTTCATATACAATCTTTATTTAAGAACCATGATTACAAGCATGATTGTAGTTGGGTTTCAATCATAAATAGTACATCCCCCTTCACCAGTGTAACATTCCCACCACCAAAGGAAGGTAAATACTGTAGCTACTATACTAACTCTGTGATATCTCCTAATTGGTTTGTAGGTCACTTTGTGTAATTTGATTGATAGATTTTCAAACCCTCATTAATATCAGGCATAAGCAATCAGTCAACAGTAGTAATGATACCTAAACTATATAAGCTCAGTTCAGGATCTAAAGCTATGAGGGGGGTGGTCCTGGAAGAGAAAATATGAGAAGCTGCTGCTACTACTCCAAAATAAAGTTATATGTTAGAGCTGATGAGAAGACACTGCTGCTATGGGAAGCTGCTGGCGAAGTTGTTGCTAGAAGGATGCTGCTGAGTTCCTGACCTAATCAGAGGCAGCTGTTGACCTCCAGTCAGCTGTAGATAAAAAGCTATAACACTGAGGAAATCCAGTTGCCATGGTACTATTCTTATTCACATCCCCAAGAATCCAGAAACCAAAAGTATTACACTTTATTATCCACCATTTGGTGGATAAATATGTAGGTGGATGGATGGATGATTGTGTTTTCCATTAGTAGAATGAAGATGTCTATTATTTCTAAGATATATACGAGTTGACATGCTGAAAAACTTAATTGACCTATGAAAAATTTTTGCTCTGTACTTCTCCAAAATTTGTTTTTAAGTGTTAAATAACAACTCACTGTGTTTTAGATAACTATATAGTAAAAGATTTGCAATGATGCAGTTATTTATTGAATGTATATTAAATAAAACTATATTATCACTTGAAAAGTAGATGTTGGTAAAGTATAACAAGTGCAACTCTTAAATTAACCATCACTTTTTTGTCATGTCAGGAAAATTTGGGATTCAGAATTATTTAGGTTCTGTTTGGAAATCCAGGTAGCCAAATAACAAAGTTGGAGAGAATGTGCAGAAGAAGCTGAGGTTTTCAGAGAGCACAGTCAATGAAATAATGAGATCAAGTGTGAAGGAAATAACAGGGAACCTAAAATCAGAGCACCTGGTTTGGAATAGCTCAGTCAACTAAATTGTGAATCTGATTAAATTATTTTATCTCTGATTCTTACTTTCTTCTCAAACATTAGTGCAGTGGACCAATTCTTATAGCAATAGCACTAGTTTTGAAGACTCATAAACCTAAATTTAAATATATCCCATCAATTTCTATTTATATAGTCTTACATAAAGCTCTGAAACATATTTTTATAATTGTATGTGAGAACAACTACTGCTTCTTTAAAAAGGTACTGTAAAAATTAATTATAAAAGACCATAAAATTACTTTTAGGCTCAGAAAAATAAGATAGTGACCAGAGTAAAAGGGAATGCAGGAAAAAAAGAAGGGGGGGGGATACCATGGTAGATATGATATGCTATGCATAAATATTGAGGTGTTTGCTGTACTTCTAAAACTTTATAACATTACTTACATTTTCCATCTCCTACCTCCTTATTGTTGGTGTGGCCCCTTTTAAAACATAAAGGCAAGCATTTAAAAGAACTAAGCTATAAAAGAACATTGTGATGGGAATTATGATGGGAAATTATGATGGAATATAATCAGCATATAATTTTCAGAATAAAGTTCTCGTAATAGATAATAAAATGTCACAACCAGAGGGGAAAGATAAGTGATTTAACTTTGATTTTTATTTTTCATTATTTTAATCTTTTATTTTTCCTAGAAATAGACATAGGAAATCCAAGTTAATTGATACAGGAAAATAAATGAAATGAACACCGGCATATTTAGAATCCACATTGAGAGATAGCAGATCTTGCCTTTGCAAAGAATGAGATCAGCAGGAAATGGTAGAGACAAGGTTCTCTGAGAGAGGTTTAGAGACAGCAGAAAGGCAATTAACAACTTTGATTATTTTCAAGCAGCCTGAAGAAATCCTATCAGGTTGGAGCATGCATTTGATAGATCATACTTTACCTCACCAAGCAGCAGAACAAATGAGTCAGATTCTAAACAAATTATTTGTATGAAGTAGTGAGTTATAATAGTTTAAATTTACCATCAGAAGCAAATTTCTTGCCTAACTCACAATTATTATACTCAATGCACATTCCTAAGGAATCCAATGCTGACTATTTATGCACTATAGTTTGGTTTGACAAGACAAATGTTAATGCAAAGTAGCAGCATACTTGAGCTTAAAGCTCTACCAATTAGCACACTTATGACTAGGGTAAAGGACACTTCTCCAGCTTAATATTTTTAACCTAATTAGGATGAAGCAATTTGAAGGTCTCAGAGAAATATCATAGTGTTCTTGAAATTCTGTGCTCATTGTACAATTATAAAATAAAAGAAAACAACACAATATATTTGTAGTGTTTATAATTTTATTTGTTTGAAAGATTTATTTGTCAATAAATATTTGTTTATTTTCTGTTCATTTAAATTATCTACGTTCTCTAAGAATTTCTTATAAAGTATAAACTGCTTTAGTTGGTCAATTAGAAGAGGTTTGTGTGTGTGACAAAAATGATAATTACATGGTCATTTTTTTATGCTTAAATTTATGCTGAAAATACCTTTTTTAGATAAGAAAGGATGACAAAGTATCTAGAAAAATATGCATTCTATCAGAGATAAGAAAAGTTAGAATCAGCTTGTTTATTCCTCTCAGGTTGTCTCCTGTTATTTTAAATTATGCTGACATGATAATAGAAACACCAGGGTACAAATTATAGCAGGTTTACTTATTTTTTTTTTAAGTATGATTAGAATTCTGGTTTGAAACCAGTAGGAAGGGAAGAAATTTCAAAAACTGGAACAAAAATAGAAAAAGCAGTTATTATTTAAACTGAAAAATAGGGGCAGTGAACAGAAAAAATAATAATCTACTTATCTTCAGCTACCTTATTTAGCTAAGACATAAGCTCTATGCAATGAGGTGAAGGCTCGGTTGTAAACTTAGTTCCAATGTATTTAATTTAAAGATAAGGAACATTTCTGAATTATTAGTTAACAGTTTCCAAAGTTAAGATCACATGTGAAAATAGCAGATTATATCATCTCTATATTTTATAGAATAATTTATAATTGCTTGAGATTAATGTCATAAAGGAAAAAGAAAATAGCAATCTGTTTAATTAAATTTCTTATTATCTAGTAAAATTTTGGTTAAATAAACACTTGATTTGAATAAAATATATTGGTGTTCCTTAAGAATGAATATTTGTATTAACTGAAAGAAAATTCAAGCACTTTGAAAAGCGTGAGTTACACAAATATTACCTTTACAGCTGGAGTGAATCTCAGAAGTAATGAACATGTTTTATATATGTGATGCACTGGGTTTGACTATATCATTAATGGCCAAAGTCATGAAATTAAATAATTACTAAATATTATCTTTAAGGTATCATATTTTTACCACATGTTCACAATTATGAGTAAGGCAAAGTCTGTGGTCTCATAAGTTTATTCAAGTAGGAGAAATTACAGACTACACCTAAAATTTACTACCCACATAATAAGACAAAAGATATTGGAAATTTTCCAAGGAAATAGGTTAAAATATATTTTCTGAAATCTCAACATAGCTGAACCCATAATAATGCTATAATAAGATGAAGAAATTTACCCCCAAGCCCCTACACTAATACACACACATACATACATACATGCACACTGACTCCCATTATTAAAGAGGCTCAGAAAAACTCTTCATTCACTCAGTTAGATATGCTTGTTTCACTCCTTCTGAATTAGTTTGCTATAAGATATTATTACCATTGTTAATAAACATCTTGTTTTAAAAAGTTCTCCTTTTTAAACTTAAGTGAGTTATTTATAATTTCATAAAATTATAATGGAAACAAAAATTCCTTTAATAAATATTTCATCTACAACTTGAAAAGGTCACATTTCAGGAAAAGAAGTTTACTATTGAACACCATTTGATATTTATTATCACATTAATAAATTCCATATAAGAAAACATAGGGGAAATTGTGATAATCTTTTTCAAAGTAGTTGGTGTTCAGAATCACCTGCTTCCCGAAATATGACAGTGTATTATATTGATTTTTTGCTTCCAAAGATGCGCTAGGTCTTATTTCCAGGGGATGTCTTACTTTTCCATGAAGGAGACTATGGGGCACATTTATTGTTAAATGAAAATAGAGGGAAACCTCTCTTATGTTTTATTCATTCTTAATATTTATTCTGATAACAGCTTCCAACCACTCATTCCCTTACCAGACTTTCTGATTCCTTCATTTCTTTAAACTTTGGACTTTGTTTATAGATGTGCTGGTACCAAACCTTGGATTTTGTATTTGTCATGATACTTTAAGCTAAAATACATAACCTCACTGTGCTACATTGCTTTTTTCCTATAAATTGGGATAAAAACAACATGTAACTGTTGAACTGTTATGAGAAAACTTTAATAGATATAAACTACATAGTCTTATTACTGAAAGTAAGAAATAGTAGCCAATATAAATAATAATTATATAATTTAAACTTTATACTTTGAATACATATATATGTGTTGCGACCCTTAAATTATTACATTTACATTGATCAAAATGTACAGTTATGTAATAAATTTTCTGAATATTATTGATTTACAAATAAACCTAATCATTAAAAAAGCTAATCTATAACAGTGAAATATACTAAAATTTAGTTGCATTTTTAATTGCTATATGATTAATAAAGCCTCTGGTCTATAAAGTAATGTAAAATTATAAATTTATTAATTTGAAATCTTTAGCTGTTTATATTAGAACTACCCTTCCCTCAAAGTTTTTCAATTTCTTCCTAACAACCATCAGGGACTTTTATTTCTTTACTTGTCCCCAAACCACCTTTTTTTCTTTAATAAAATGTCATTATTCAGGTCGTTTTATCTTCATCACATTATTTAAAATTTTAATTAATTTTCTCTTTTGTTTCAGGTGTTTTTTTAACTATTTTATTTAAACACCTTGATTACAAACATGATTGTGGTTGGGTTTCAGTCATGCAAAGAACACCCCCCATCACCAGTGCAACATTCCCATCACCAATGTCACAAATATCCCTCCTCCCCACCCCACCCCTGCCTATACTCTAGACAGGCTTTCTTATTCTATTTGTTTTGCTAGCATTGCTAATATTATATTTACCTACTATCTACCTTCATTATTACCATTGTTGTCATCATCAATTATTCATCTATCATCTCTCACATCTTGCTCTTTCTCACTGAGCTAGTTATTATTTATATTATTATTATTATTAATTATTATTGAGAAAGCAGGACACATACTATATTGCCCAAAGTTTATTCCTGTCTTTAGGCTCAGAAATGACCCTTGGAAATGTTCTGAGACCATACAAGCTAGCTGAATGCATAAAGTGTAAGTGCCTTACCTCTTGTCCTATTTCTCCAGCATTTATTTATTTCATTATAAGGTATAGACTTTTACTTGTATTGTTTTATCACAGTATCTATACTGCCTAAAATTATGCCTGGAATTATAGATTCAGTGAATATGTCACCCTTAAAAGTTACTTCAAAAAATAGAGTAGAACTGTAGGAAATTTAAAGGCTTTTGGCATATCAATTGCGAGCAAATGCTCGCTCTGTTCTGATATATAACATAGCTTTTGGAACAGCAAAAGTTTTCAGCCCATTACTAATACTTACTAGTATTTTCAAACATCATTAAACTTACTGAATCCCAAAAGACAAATCTACGTTATAGTACAATTTTTCAAAGGCTAAATAATTTCCTGAACAAGTGATATTCCAATTCACATGTTAATAGAGCATAAAAATCATCTTTCTAGGTTGAGTGATCTGTTAATACTGTTCCTGTATTATTTTTGTCAGTGAAGGAATGATTCTAGTAAAGCCGACTCTTCTTTGTGAAAAACAATGTAAACTACAGATCAGATACAACTGTGTATATTTAAGTAGATGAATACATCTTTTAACTTTAGTTACTGATGTACAGTTTTATTAATGAAACTATTTTATGTGTTTAACATAACAAAACACTCTTTATAAAAGTCTGTTTTCCATTTACATGGTCTCAGAAGCCCATCTTGAAGTTCCCACAACCTTCCCTATTCCCTAGCAATAGTCAGATCAATTCTATAGATCAGGTCTTAGATTCTGTTAACTTTGGTTCTTTGTTATTCCCTACCTATGCTCTTTTATATACCACAAATGAGTGCGATGATTTTGTATCTGTCCTTTTTCATCTTGCTAAATTTATTGAACGTGACTCCCTCCTATTCCATTTACATATCAGAAATCACATTAGATGATTTATTTTACCTTTTATTTTTTTACTACATGGAATTTACTCTTTATTACTGATTAATAGGAACAATTTAAATCAATTATAATGAGGTATCACCTCATAACTTTGAGAATGATATATCAAAAAGATCACAGGTCTCTAAATTAAAGTAACAAAAATTTTAAGGAAAGAAAGAAATGAAACAGGAGCAAGGAGGTCTTTACATAATTAACATAGTGGCAAGGGTATAGTAGTGAGATATACATAAACAACTAGATCCGGCCCTATCTAAAAGCATGGGACCCAAATTGAATAGATAAACATAAAATGTAACTGTCATGGAGTCAGATTGGATGAGGGAGGTGGAGTGAGGGATTATGGAGTAATCAGTGGAGAGTGGTATAAAGGATGGTGAAACTGGAAGAACACCTTAAGCCTGAAAACCTATTGTAAACACCTATGTAAATTAAAAAGTATAAACAAAAAGAATGTATTTTTGACCAGACCTAGATGTGATCTAGGCTTACTCCAGGCTTTGTACTCAGGGATCACTGATAATGGGCTCAGGAGATCATATGGGTGTCATTGATAGAACCTGGCTGTGTATAGGTAAGGGTCCTACCTACTATCTCATCACCTCCTAAAAATGATTATTTAAGTCCAGAAACTAGAAAAGTAGGCAGGGTGTAGGGAAAACAAAAACCTTCTTATACTGTTGGTGTTAATATAAATTGTTCTTGCCTCTATCCAATACAATATTCTCAAAATAATAAAAATGGGTTTGTTGACCCCCTCTAAATTTTTTATTTAAAGGTATAATAACTTCTTTTTAGTTTTCTTATAAGGCATTTCTTTTTCATTTCAATGGACACTACTGTTTTAGCAAGAATTTAGGATAAAATTTTTTAACTTTATTTTAATATCATTATTTAAATACCTTGATTACAAATATGTTTGTAGTTGGGTTTCAGTCATATAAAGAACACCTCCTTCACAAGTGCAACACCCCCATCCCCAATGTCCCAAATATCCCTCCTCCCTACCAACCCCTGCCTGTACTTGAGAAAGGCTTTCTACTTCCCTCATTCATTCATGATGTTAGGATAGTTGTCAGTGTAGTTATTTCTCTAACTGTACTCACCACTCTTTGTTGGTGAGCTTCATATTGAGATCTGGACCTTTCATCCCTCATCTCTTTTGACTCTGAGAGATATTGCAAAAATGTCTTTTATTTTTCTTAAAACCCATAGATGAGTGAAACTATTCTGTGTCTATCTCTCTCCCTCTGACTTATTTTATTCAGCATTCATGTACATCCATGTATAGAAAAATTTCATGACTTAATCTCTCTTGACTGCTGCATAATATTCTATTGTGTATATATACCACAGTTTCTTTAGCCATTCATTGTTGAAGGGCATATTGGTTATTTCCAGAGTTTGGCTATTGTAAATAGTACTGCAATGAATATAGGTGTGAGGAATGGATTTTTGAATTGTATTTTTGTAGTCCTAGGGTATATCCTTAGGAGTGGTATAGTTGAATCATATGGGAGCTCAATTTCCAGTTTTTTTGAGGAATCTCCATATAGTTGTCCATAAATAGAGGGCATTCCCACCAGCAGTGAATAAGAGTTTCGCTCCACATCTCATTTTTTGTGATGTGCAACAGTCTCTGTGGTGTGAGATTGTACCTCACAGGTTATCAAGTCTCTCTCTCTCTCTCTCTCTCTCTCTCTCTCTCTCTCTCTCTCTCTCTCTCTCTCTCTCTTTCTGTGAGTTTTGCCAATGGTTTATCAAGCTTGTTTATTTTTCCAAAGAACCAGCTTCTGCTTTTGTTGATCTTTTGGATTGTTTTTTGGGTTTCCACTTTATTGATTTCTGCTCTAAGCTTTGTTATTTCCTTCTGTCTACCTATATTTGGTTCCTTTTGTTGATCATTTTCTAATTTTATAAGCTGTGTTGTTAATCCAATTATGAAGGCTTTGTAAATTACAATGTATTCAATAAAATAGTGATTTTTTAAAAAGTAGTAGGAAGTAGATAAAAAAATCTCTTCAGAAACTACTGTTGCAAAAACCGATCAGTCACATTAAAATAATGAATTCATACCCATCTTAAACCATGCAAAAAAAGTCAGTTCAAAATGATGAAAAGCCATAATATCAGATCTGAATTCATAAATTTACCTCAAGAGAACTATTGTCAGAATTCCTCTTGACATGAATTGAGAGGTATCCTTAATAACTCAATGCCATTAACTTGACAAAAGGGTTCAAAATAAAGAAGCTGTTGTACCACAAAAGAAACAGTAGCAAGAACAAAAGGACACCCAATATACAGGGATAAAATATTTTTGCACCATTTATCTGATATATAAAACTTAAAAAACTCAACAAGAATGAAATCAATGCCATTAAAAAATTGGGGATAAGAAATTAACAGAAACTTACTCAAAGATATACAGCTGGACAATAGCAATATAAAAATGTGTGCTCTATCACTTACCATTCAGGAAATACAAATCAAAATAGCAATGAAATATCACATCACATTCATGAGACTGAAAAGAAGAGAAATAATCAGTTCAGAGAGTACATGTTGGGAGAAGGAAATCCTCATCCACTGCTGGTACAAATTTTGATTGGTTTAAAAACTTTGATGGAATCATTTGTAAAGAATGAATAGCAAATCACTTTTCTGTCATTAACACTGACTTAAAACTATAAATATCTTTTATTTTTTTAAAAAAGAAAGTAATATTTAACATATACAGAATATGAAAATGAAAGAAAAGACAGAAACTTTGATAAAAAAAACATTGAAAATTAAATATTATGCAGGTTAAGTAATAATGCCTTAGATGGTTGTGTCTTATTATCTTGTAGTTTCCTTAAAATTGTTTAAAATAAACTTAAAGAACATTATTTTGTAAAAATGTAGTCATAAAAGAAATAATAAAACAAGATAATAATTTGATATAAATGAAAAAAATTAAAAGAATCGATGAAATGGGACTTTTTGTTTGTTTGTTTGCTTGGTTGGTTTTAGGCCACACCTGGCTCAGGGGTTCCTCCTTGCTCTGTGTTCAGTAATTATTTCTGACAGGTCTGAAAGCCAGGAAAATAACAGAAAACTGTGATCAAAGTAGAGAAGACAATCCCAAAGTTTAGCAGAATGTGGAAAATAGCATTATATAAGCAAGGATTCCAAACTACAAAATCGAAAAGGAGTGTCAATTGCAAAAAACTAGATAAAACAAATAAGTTGAACAAAAGGAAGGAAAGAAATACATTTTCAGTCTAGAGCTAAAAAAATAATGCTGCAGAAAATTTTTATTATTGATTAATGTCTTTTTTAGGTAAATATAAACCTACTTTCTGGAATGCTATTAGACAAAACCTGAAGGGAAGATTGGTTCAGAAACTGATGTTGAGTACCCAGTGAAGTGTTAGCATAGTTCAAACTGTACAGGTAAAGCTCAATAAATCCTTGTCAAATAAGTGACAAAAACGATTGTCTTCTTGATGCCAGAGTCTAACTTTATAGCCTGGCACTATCTACAGCACCAAGCACCAGACTTGTCACTTTTCGGGACTAAAGCAATGACAGTGAGGGCAAACTTCAAATGCTGCTGTGGAGATTAATTCTTTGAAGACTTCAGGGTGTCAATCTGTTCTTAGTCTGTTCTGAACTTATTTACAAGGTAAATAACACAAATCCACTGTGAAAGCAAGTCTTCAATTTTTAGTTTCCTATAGAATAGCTGATTATTAGACATCCTTTAAAATATATTTATTTCCCACATACTCTTAACATGGAGGTTTATTAGTCATGCTGTTTATTGAAAAAATGTTAGAATAATTATTTTCTTTTTTTATTAGATTTTGGGCCACACCCAGTGACATTCAGAGGTTACTCCTGGCTGTGTGCTCAGAATCACCCTTGGCTTAAGGGACCATATGGGAAGCTGGGGGATCGAATTGCGGTAAGTCTACATTAGTGCGTGCAAGGCAGAGACACCATACTGCTTGCACCATCACTCTGGCCTAGAATAGCTATTTATTCACAGTAAACTTTTTCTTTATTTTTAATTTTATTATATTGAAACCTAGAGATTACACAGTCCTTCCTAGATGAATTTTAGACATAGAGTGAAACAGGGACAATCCCACCTCCAGTGTTGATATTCCTCCACCAATGTTCTCAGAGCGCATCCTATGAGACCACCATTTGCTCTCTGGCTTTGGTGTATATATTTGTCTGTATACATTTGGTGTAAATATTTGCTAGTATAACAGACCCATTTTAAGTTTAGATTGTAATAGTGTGGGTTTCTTACTTCTACTGTTGTTGACTTCGTCTTGAATATTTAGTTTTGTCCTTTTTATCTCCACCAATGCATTTGAGACCACTTATCTCCTGGCCCCACTCCTTTCGTTTTTTCTTTTTTCCCTTCTTAATTTTATAGAATCATGCAGAAATATGAAGTAAAACAAAGTAATTCGTACCCCATAGTTCTATAAAAAGGGGGTGGTTATTTTTTTTGAGTAGGAAAATAGAAAGGAGAAACCTTTGGCCTAAAAGCAGATGTTCCTACCCATAATGCATCTTGTCAAAAGGCTCTGACATACTGAGCTGTCTAACTCAAAGACTTTCTTCAAGTACCAAGAAATGTGCTCCTCAATTATGCTTGTTGCAGACTTCAATAATAATAGATTTTGATTTTTGCTCATAACCTATGTAGAAGTTAGGCTGTCAATGAGCATCTTCTGGTTTCATCTCATCATTAGGTGGCAAGAATGGGAAACCCATGATGGAAGCAAGTTGTTGCTGTTTCCGAGTCATCAGGGTGTCATATGAACTACCTAAGGAGAGAGTTGGTGACAAGGCAGCATTAGAGCCTTCCTTGGAAGAAGTGTGATTGCAGTATTGGTGCAGAAAACTGCCAGTTCCAAAGATAGGATTCAAGGTTTGGGCTAAACAGCCAATGCCTGATCAATTGAAGGCTAAATCATGTCACTATGACAAATGTTCAGGGTGAAAACACACATGCAATAAAAAATTTAGGAGTTCCTATATCTATTAGATAAGAACTTTCTATATGTAAGAATTCTTTCATTTTAATGTGCCTATGCAAAAAGAAACAATGCCGCAGAATACTACTGCTGCATATGGGGGTAAAAATAGCAAGCTATGTTTGGGTTATGATTACCATAAATTTCTAGAAGAAAAGCCTAGCTTGGGATAAAATAGCTCAGACCAAAACCAGAACACAGAGATTGTATAGCCTGCCATTTCTACCTCTTAATGCACCAACAATATAATACAGCATTGTTCCTTTCTGTATATGCACACTAAAATGGGGACATATTTTGTTTAGAAACCAGCTCTATTCTACTAGGGATAAGATTTTATAATACAGGGTCACCTTACGTCTTGACCGCATGGGGATGTGACATACTATACGAGATGGACATTAACTGTCCAATCCTAAACCTTGGATCCCAACCTTAGAACTGACATAGTTTCCTGTACCAGCACCAGGAACCAAATCCCCCCCCCCCCACACACACACACGGGAATCCCTTATATTACATTGGCACCAATTTGCACCAGGCTAGTTGCATATGACATTCTGAAGATGAGGAAACAGCAACAAATTGATCTAAGGACAGGTTCCACAACCTAATCATCTAATGGTGAGATGAAAACAGAAGGCACTCTGCCCTTTTACCTGTGCGAAAATCAAGACCACTAATTACAGAAGACTGAATGCAACAACTGTGACTGAGCAGAAGATCTTTAATTACAGAAGACTGACCTTGACAACTGCAACTAAGCAGAACACTTCCAGGCACCATTAAAAAAAAAAAAAAAAAAACCTTGGCTGGGCCAGAGAAGTGGCACAAGCGGTAAGGCATCTGATTTGCCCATGCTAGCCCAGGACGGACTGTGGTTTGCTCCCCGAGTGTCCTATATGATCCCCAAGTCAGGAGCGATTTCTGAGCACATAGACAAGAGTAACCTCTGAGTGTCACTGGGTTTTTCTGTCCTGGGGATAGATACCCAAAGGAGGAAATGCTGGGCCTTATGACAGCTCAAAATTGGTTTACTGAGAATCCTCCATTACCATTTTTCATAGAGGTAGGACCAAGCAACATTCCCACCAGGAGTAGAGGAAAGTTCCATTTTCACTACATCCTCATCAACAAAGATTCATCCTAGTATTTTTTTTACACCTCCTCCCTCATCCCACTATTTTTGATTTGTGCCAGCCTCACTGATACAAGATAATATCTCATTGTTTTGATTTGGATTTTCCTAATGATAAGTGATGCTAAACATTTTTCATGTGTCTGTTGGCCAGCAGTTGGTCTTCCTCAGAGAAGTATTCTTCTCCCAATTTTTTTCAGGGTTTTTAGATTTGTGCAGTTAACCTTTCTGAGTACTTTGTATATGTAGATAGCAAACCTTTACTGATATGTTGAATGCAAAAAAATTTTCCATTGAGCTCTATTCTAATGTTAGCCTGTGTTTCTTTTGCAATAATGAAAAGTTTTACTTTGATGTAGTCTAATTTATTTAGGTTTGGTACTATAGCTCTTGCCATTTGCATCCTATTATCAAAAGACTTCTTTAAGGTCTGTCTTAGAGTGCTCTTTTTATATTTTTCTCAATGAACTTTATGAATTCGAGTCTGATCTCAAGATATTTAATCCATTTTGAATTTATTTTTATGTAAAAGGTGAGATATGGATCAATCTTTAATTTCTTACAAATTGTTATCCAATTTTTTCAACACCAATTTTTGAAGAGTGTCTTTATACCATTTCAAACTCTTGCCTCCTTTGTCAAAGATTAATTGACCATATACTGGGGGGGTGTCACGCATATTGTATTCAGATCCATTGGTCTGAAAATCTATCCTTGTTCCAATACCATGATGTTTTGATCACTATGACTTTGTAGTAGAGCTTCAAATTAGATAATGAGATGCCTCTTAGTTTCTTGTTTTTCAATATTGATTTGGCTAGTCTGGATAATTTATGGTTCCACACAATTTTTATTATTGATTTTTCTAATTTCTTGAATAATGTTGTCTAAATTTGATTAGGGATTGCATTGAATCTATTAGTGGTTTAGTTAAGATGATAGTTTTGATGATACTGATTTTTCCAATCTATGAGCATGGAATCTTCTTCCAATTTCATTAGGTCATCTTCAATTTCTTTGTGAAGTGTTTTGAAATTTTCATAATATAAGTCTCTCACCTCTTTTGTTAGCTTGATTCCTAGGTATTTGGTAGTTTTTTCCACACTATTTTAAATGGGATAGACTATTTGATAACTGTCTTTTGTGTATTGACTTTTTAGCTGACCTCTTTGCTGTATTGGTTTATTGTTTATAGGAGCTTTTCTGTGGACTCCTAAGGGTCTTTGATCTATATCATCAGCTACAAATAGACATAGTTTGATTTCCTCTTTTCCAATTTGAAATCCTTGACTTCCTTCTTTTATCTAATTGCTATTGTTAGGACTTCTAATACTATGTTGAATAAGAGTGGAGTAAATGACCATACTTGCCTAGTGTCTGACCTTAGTGAAAATGCTTTTCAATTTTTCCTTATTAGGAATAATGATGGTCAGGATTTTTATAAGTAACTGTGATTATCTTGAGGAAGGTTCCTTTCACAACTATTTTTGTGAGGGTTTTCTTCATAAATGGGTATTGAATTTTGTCAAATGCTTTTTATGCATAGATTGATATAATTATGTGGCTTTTGTCCTTTCTTTTATTGATATGCATTATGTTGATTGATTTGTGTATTGACCCATCCTTGCATCCCTGGGATAAAACCCCCTTCATCATGTTGTATAATCTTTTGAATGTTTTGTTGATTCAGTTTGTTAAGATTTTGTTAAAGATTTTCGTATCCATATTTATAAGTGAGATTCTTCTGTCATTTTCTTTCTTTGTAGTATCCCTGTCAATGCTGAGGATAAGTGTGATATTATCTTCCTAGATGATATTAAGTATTATTTCCCTCTTTTCTATATTTTGGAAAAGTTTGAATGGTAGCAACTCTTCTCTGAACATTTGGTAAAATTTATTTGTAATCTTGTCTGCTCCTGGACTTATATTCTTTTTTTCTTTTTTTTTTTTTTGGTTTTTGGTTTTTGGTTTTTGGGCCACACTCGGCAGTGCTCAGGGGTTACTCCTGGCTGTCTGCTCAGAAATAGCTCCTGGCAGGCATGGAGGACCATATGGGACACCGGGATTCGAACCAACCACCTTTGGTCCTGGTTCGGCTGCTTGCAAGGCAAACGCCGCTGTGCTATCTCTCCGGGCCCCTAGACTTTTATTCTTAAATTTTATTTTCTAATACATGCTTAGACAACTTTTTCATATTCTAAATTTTTATTGAAATTAATTTTATTGTTATAAAATTATGTATCTTTGAAAATTAAACTCATAACTATTTTTATAAACATTACCATTATGACCACTTTGAGGACAGAGCTGAGATTGTAAATTTTGTGATCAATCATCACTTAATCTCTACCTGCTACTCAACACTGACTTTACAAGTAAAAATTTTTTAATAATGTTTTTGTTTGTTTTTGGGTCACACCTGGCAGCTCTCAGGGGTTACTCCTGGCTCTATGCTCAGAAATAGCTACTGGCAGGCTCGAGGGACCATATGAGATGCCGGGATTTGAACCACTGTCTTTCTGCATGCAAGGCAAACACCCTACCTCCATGCTATCTCTCCGGCCCCTAGTGAATAATTTTTGTTTATCATAGATAGCTTAAGGTATAACATGTGTTTAAAAATAGTAAAAACTCATCTCAGTTAAAAAATATTAATTGATGTCGTCTCAATGTTGGGTTTGTACCATTGTTCAAATGAATGCTACTGCCCTAATAGGACATGCTAAAATATTTTTGGTTATGTTTCCACTGAATTCTTTAGTCTACTGATACATCTACAACCAAGAAGTACAAATTAAAAACATAAAATAGTTAATGAGGATTTTTTCCCCACTCTGAAGAAACCCCTACTTCTCTTGATCATGTATCATTCTCCCTTTTTTTCTTTTCACACTTTCCCTAAGCAGGCTTCTTTTAATAAAACTATTTTGAATGGTCATAGTGATCATACAGTCAGTAAGGCATTTGCCTTGCATGAAGCAACCTGGATTCAATTCTCAGCATCCCATATTGTCACCAAGTGCATTCAGGAATGATTCTCTAGAATAGAACCAGGAGTAGCCTCTGAGCACCACCAGGTGTGACCACAAACAAAACAAAACATAAAACAAAATAAATATTAATTTTTTTGCAATTAAGTAAACAATTTATAGTTAATTAAATGCATATTCTTTTTGTTTTGTTTTGTTTTGTTTTGGGGTCATAATTGCTCCTGCCTTGGGAAACCATATGGGATGCTGGGGATCAAACTGAGGTCTGTCCTGGGTCAATCTCATGCAAGGCAAACGTCCTACCACTGCACTATTGCTCCAGCCCGGCATATTCTTTCATATTAAGAAACTGATAGATGTTGGAAAAGTAATCCCACAAAACATTGTCAAATTTGTTTGTACAAATTATCTGTCACAATAAATTTAGTTGGCATAAATTCAACAAAGCATTATCTATCTAATAGTGTTTTCTGTTAATTACCTTTCTCAACTCAGAAGTGTATGTCCTGTCAAACACCCATCCCACTTTATCTTGACATCTTTCCAGTTCCATTATATTTTAATTCTGTCTTATCCTGATTGTCCCTGTGTCAAAAAACTATGAGCTCAGACAGCAAGATAGGCAAAGCAAGTGTGTTGCACATAAGAGTTAACCTGTCTATGCTGGGAACATTCTTTGCCAGCCTGTATAAGCATGGTTGGAGCATGTTGGATGATCACTTGTCAGACAGCAGTTTTCAGTGTGCAATGAAGCAAATCTGAGCACATTTTTTGTAAAATGAAAATAAATAATCCACTGACAAATAAACCAGAAAAATAAAATAAGCGCAACCTGACAGTACACTGTTTGGAGCTCAGAGAAGACAGATTTTATTTAGAAGACAGATGTCATATAGATTTTAATTAGCAGTTAGAATGGATTCACAAGAAACAAAGGGGAATTTATTTTCAGTTTTCTCCTAACACATAGCTGTGCTTTGTAATTAAAAGATGTTTGTAAAGTAATAAGTGAAAACTTGTTCTAAGATTATCATATTTATTACCAGGGCATACAATCTAAATTTTCTTATACCTTCCTGTCTCATTAGACTGCAATGCTGAGCATAAATATAGGAGGTTTTGAAGAGGAAAAAGTGCAGGATGTCTGGGAGTTATGCATTGAATTATGACAGTAATGAAAGATTTTTTTGGGGGGGTTGGCATACCCGGCAGTGCTCAGGGGTTACTCCTGGCTGTCTGCTCAGAAATAGCTCCTGGCAGGCATGGGGGACCATATGGGATACCGGGATTCGAACCAACCACCTTTGGTCCTGGATCGGCTGCTTGCAAGGCAAACGCCGCTGTGCTATCTCTCTGGGCCCATATAAAAGATTCTTAAGGAGGAGTTGGATCAGAATGAGGTCCTCACTATGAGTCCCAACACAAAATGAATTATTTTCTTCTAAGAGGAGTTTTAGATTTCACATAAATACCTTAGAAAACAATGTGAAGATACAGATAGAAAATATAAACTAGTAAGGCAAAAGAATCCAATCCTATTAACACCTTAATCTCAGAGCTTTAGCCTCCTGTAGGGCAAAAGAAAATTCTCTTATTGAAGCAATCATTTATACCAGCCTATTATGGTATCAAAAAATCAATATATAGTTTTTTTCAGGTTATTTCTTAACTCACTAACACTATGAGGTTCTACAGTTTTTCCTGATAAGTTGATCTCAGTGTGGAGGCAAAATACAAATTTTCAATGTAAAAAAGCACTTTATATTTTGATGTTTACCTTGGACTAATGAAGGTAATTTTGCAAGTAAGGCATGTTGTTGGCCCCAAGTATTATTATATCATGCTCTAGTTTAGCATCTATTTTTTGTTTTGTTTTGTGTTGTTTTGGGGCCACACCTAGTGATGCTTAGGGGTTACTCCTGACTATGCGCTCAGATATCTATCCTGGTTTGGGGGACCATATGGGACGCAGGGGGATCGAACCCCAGTCTGTCCTAGGCTAGCGTGTTCAAGACAGAGAAGCCTTATCGCTTCTACCACTGCTTCGGACCCTGGTTTAACATCTCTTTAGAAAAATTATGACAAGTTTAGTTCACCAATAATTTAATAAAAGATCATATATCTGGGGGCCAGAGATATAGCATAGTGATAGGGCGTTTGCCTTGCATACAGAAAGTCTGTGGTTCGAATCCCAGCATCTCATATGTTCCCCCGAGCCTGCTGAGGCGATTTCTGAGCTAGAGCCAGAAGTAACCCCTGAGCGCTGCCGGGTGTGACCCAAAAACAAAACAAAACAAAAATATATCTATTTCAGTCTCAAAATCTGAATAAATCATCTGTTTCTAAGGAAATAATCAAATTAGGAGTAGATATTGCATTATATTATGCACAGCAACAGATTTTTGATTACCTAACCATCCAGACGTAGAGATAGTTTCTATATCTGGCTGTCTTAATATACTTTGACAGAAGAGATACTATGCTAGTTGCAACCTAAACTTACAATTAGTATCATTTGCTTTCTATCTTTGAAAAGGAATCACCTGTTAAAAATCCATTCACACCCTTGGGCCAATATGCACTTGGGAGAAAAAAAATCTCAGGGCAATCATATCAATGGCAATGGAAAAACAGAATGTGGCCAACCAAGAACATCTCTATCCCCAACCAAGCAATCCAGTGAAGTGGAAGGTGTTTGAGTTATCCCGGGTGAGTCTCTGACATGATGAGACATGTCTCACTAGTATTCCTTACCGTCAGTCTCATGAGCAAAACAAAATGATTGTGATCTCAAGACTTTAAATTTGGGATAGTTTAAGATGCTGGGATAAGTAGCTGAAACAGTCTTAAGTAAGCTATTACAGACTTACAAAGACATGTTTAGGGAAATAGATTTTATACCAAGTTTTGTAAAAAACTATAGTTCTAGATAATAGAAGAAAACAAGATTTAGCTAAGTCAAATAAATGTTGTCATATTATTTATCAGGTCAGTGTAAATATTTTTCCTAGTTTCACTCTAATATCTTATAGTGCCAAATGAAAATTTCAGTAGTTCCATGCTTCTCTAGAACTACTACAATTGTTTCAAGTTAGGAATGTCTTAGAGGAATGTTCATTAGTAGATGTATTTCGGCTGGCTAAGACAGTCCAGGCAGCTCTTTGACCCTACAGACAACTCGGAGATGACCTATCACAATTTTCTTATCTTACATGGTAGAGATGAAGACTCAAAGAGTTTAAAGACTCAATTTACTATAATAGATATTTGACTTGGGCAAGATTTCATATCCCCTGACACCCAGAGCAGTGCATTCAATTGGTAATACAATTAAAAAAAACTTAAATATTAATGATGTTTATTTATTATCATTTCTATATTTCAAAAAATTCTAACAAATTCAGTATTAGGATCTGCCAAAATACTTCATTATTATTTCTTAAAATTTTATTAGTCGATATATCAACACAAGCACATCTATAACATACTAGACATATGTGATAGCTTTACTGTAGTCAATGTGAGCATATCAATTATTCTAATACTATTAATAAAGTACAAATGTTATGAGGTATAATAAAAGCCATAAAATATTTCTTGAGTAGACTTGACTTTATGAAGATTAGTAAAGTATTAATACAATAAAATCCAGCTGTTATCAGGCATTGGATGGAGAAGAAATACTTTAGTGTTTTAAATCCAATCTACAGAGGCAGTCAACCACATGTAACTAGAGATGATGCACTGTACCATTTGACAAGGCTGGAGACCTGCCCATAAGTACCTTGCTGTGGTGTGAGCCAGTGGGGATCCCGGCACAGACAGACTGAAATTACTTCCACATTAGAGTGAACACAAAAGAACAAAAAAGCTTATTAAACACAGATTAAATCCATTATTATTGAAATCCCTCCTTGAAAAATGAGCCTAATCCTCTCCCCCCAAATACTAAACAAAACACTGATATTACAGTAAGAATAGAAGCAATACCCTCCTATTTGTCCTGGTCACCTCTGTCATGATAATGAACCAAACATGTAATAGCTGTGGCTGGTGCTTGTGAACAGGAGGTGCTGCTAGCTAGACCAGAGTCAGATGCCCTTATCTGGTTAGCTATATTATCTTTCCTGCAAAATCTTTTCAGAATGATCTTGATTCAAAAGATCTCTAGTGCCAGCTAATATTGGGTTTCATGTTACAAAGGTCTTGCATGGCAAACACTATGTTTGTGTTCTTCAGCAATTATATTTGACTAAAAACACATTTGCAACCGGCTCTGCACTCAGAGTAGGAACTCCCTAGGGTCTGAGTCAACACCTCAAAGAGGTGATTCAATTTGAACAAGGTTAGAGAACAGCTTGGCTAAATGCGTGTCTGGCTTTTTTCAATTAAATGCAATTTTTCATAGATATGGTGGAATATTACCTATCTAATTCCAGTAAAGTTAATTTAATGTTTGGTATTTCATTAATGCTTTTTTCCCTAGTTAATGTTCTATATAAAAATTTTGTATGAAAAGCTGTCTAGTGAAATTTCATACTAGTTCAAATCAGAGCTGGTATTCAGAGTAATTAGAGAATATAATTCTGATAATAATGAGCTAGTTCCTCTATTCTTCCAAAATAATTTGGATTGAGATTTCTATAATTGAAGGAGAGGAAAGAAAATTGGTAACAAGAAGACTAAAGATAGAAAACAAAGGAAAGTACAATTTTGAATAAAGGCTAGAAAACCAAATGGTTTGATTGAATTCAACTATGCTTATTTCTTTATCAACTGACTTATTATAGCAAACATTCCTTCTATCTCATTTTTCCAATAACTTTAATTTGTAAAACAACACAAAAGCTGGGCCTACACTGATGAGGCTGATATTTTCTGCTTATCTAAATTTATATTCAATATTCTAACAGCTGTGCTCAAACAAATTGATCAAACAATGCCTTCCTAATCTTTTATTTATTTTTTCAGACACAACACACAAGGCAGATTGGAGAAACTAGCCATGGATATTACAATCAATAAATGTCATATTTGGAAAATATGATCAAGAGAGCATTACATTTTGATGTCAAAATTAATAACAATAGGGGCCGGAGAGATAGCATGGAGGTAGGGTGTTTGCCTTGCATGCAGAAGGGTGGTGGTTCGAATCCTGGCATCCCATATGGTCTGCTGGGGGCGATTTCTGAGCATAGAGCCACGAGTTACCCTTGAACACTGCCGTGTGTGACCCAAACACAAAAAAATTAATAAGTATAAATTTATAAAAATAAAAAGCACTCTGAAAAATCTCTCTGATAAAAGAATCTGGTAAAGCAAGATCTATGTCAAGGTATATAATAAAGTAGTACTGTAACTATTATTTTGTTTTTGTTTTTGGACTTCATCCAGCATTCAAGGATCACTCCTGGTGGGGTTAGGGAACCATCTGAAGTACTGGCAGTTGATCCTTAGTAACAGGAAATGGCTACATGTAAAATAATTGCCTTCTTTTCGGTACTGTTTTCCTGGTCCAGGACTACTTTCTATGCATAATGAGTTTCTCAAATTACTGATAAATTTGAGTCACTCAGCATAAAGCCATGCATTTTTTGGTTCCACATCCAAGGGTTCTGGGGGTTAGTGTGGACTGATTCGTCACTCCATGGAACCAGGTTTGCCATTCAGCATTCATGCTCTTTAAGTCCTCTTTCCAAACCAAAGGGAAACATCCTTTGGTCCAATTACTTGGTATCAATTAACACACACACACACACACACACACACACACATTTGATAGAGAAATGAGATTTAATGTGCTGTTTTTTATTTTCCTTTATTTCCTTATCTTTTATTGAGGAGCCACGATTTATACCACTGTTAGTCTT
Organism: Suncus etruscus; assembly: GCF_024139225.1. Lineage (NCBI taxonomy): Eukaryota > Metazoa > Chordata > Mammalia > Eulipotyphla > Soricidae > Suncus > Suncus etruscus. The sequence goes on along the minus strand of NC_064849.1, from coordinate 154,265,269 downwards.
ATGTTTCACTTTCACTCATACATCATTATAACACCACATTCTTCAGTAGATGGTTCTCTTCCCTCCACCAGTGTCCAAAGGATCCCTCCTAATTTTCTCTCTCAATCTTATCTCCTTTGTGAGTTCAATTTTATAGACAGAAATCTCCAGTTCTATGATTTGGAATGTTTGTACTTCTCTAACAATGTTTCTTTATATCCCACTTATAAAATTTAAAATTATATTTCATATATATGGAGAGAATGGTTGTGGTGGCATATAGACATGCATAAAATGAATAAAACTACACTAACGAAATAACACAAAATTGTAAACCAATGGTAGACTAATTAAAAAATATTTTCCAAAAACTTCATATTTTGAGCTGGAGAACTAGTAATACAGTTAGGGTGGTTACCTTGCACATGACCAAACTGTGATCTCTGGAACCTCATATTCTTAAAGATGACACCAGTTCCCTGAGGATGACCAGAAGTGTTCCAGAACCCAGAGCTAGGAGGAAGCTCTGAGTTCAGTTGGTATGAAAACAATCAATGTTAAAATCTACATAAATAATTTGTTATGTATCTTAATAGGTAAGATATTTTAATTAATAGTATAAATACTTCTATAACAACAACTTAAATTTTATGAAAAATAAATGTTATAAATATTTAATTTAAAAAGTATGAGAGAATTAATAAAATTTTAAGCAGAAAATTTAAATAGGCCTTAAGAAGTACAAAAGAGTATTTTATCTTAAAAATAAAAAAATGGCATGCTATTAATATATGTTAGGTAATTCTTAAATCTGCAATAGTAATAAAGAGGTTGTAGTGGAAATCTCTATTATTTATTTAAAAATCACCTGAACAAACATAGAACATTCCATATAAATAGTCATTAATTCATTATTGCAAAATTTTGAAAATCCCTTAACAAGCTAGGAGTAAACAGACAATTCTTAATCTAGTAGAGTGTTAATCTAGTATTTATAAACTCATAACTTAGTGTTCATAAATTTAATCTAGGGCTCATAAGTACCATGAGCAAGTGCCCTAGTTCAATGGTGAAGTGCTAAGAAGAGTATCTTCTCTTCTTCAAAAAATTTCCATTAATACTTCTTGAAAACCTGGTTACAAGGCTATGAATTTTCTTGCCTGTTACCTGTCCTTGAAGCTTTGTATATTTCCTTCAAATCTGAATCTAATCTAAAGGGAATAGTATTTGTGGTGACCTGTTAATTTTACTGTATTTTACTCTGTCTCTACTTTCTCATCCATCTTCATAGAGCCTCATCTGCTATATTTGCTCTAATTTTTATGGGCTTGCCTTTGTATGCAACTTCTCTTTATGGTTTAGCTGCTCTCAATATTCTGTCTCTGTCTGGCTTTTGCCATTCTGTTTATACTATGTCTTAGAGTTTTCCTTTTTGGATTAATAATATATGCAAGCACACTTTGGGTCTCTTGAATCTTAATACTTGTACTATACACATTTGGTAAATTCTTTTCTGTGGGTTTTTAACTAGTGATTTTAACGAAACTCATTTTTGTCTCTTAATTGTGATTCTTTTTTTTAACTTTATTTATTAATTTATTTATTGGTTGATTGATTGATTGGTGTTTGGGTCACACTCAGCGGTGTTCAGGGATTACTCCTGGCTCTGCACTCAGAAATCACCCCTAGCAGGCTCAGGGGCCATAAGGAATGCCTGGAATCAAAACAGGTCCCTCCCGGGTCAGCCGCATGCAAGGCAAATGCCTTACTGCTGTGCTATCTCTCGGCCCCTTAGATATGATTCTTACAGTGTGGCTCTTGAGCTCATCCATGGTTCACATGTGCTATTCATTTTATTAAAATATTTTTTCAATATTTAGTGTTTTCTAGAAGTTTCCTGTTTCTAATCTTGAAACTCCTCAATCTTTTCCTCAGTTGCTGATATTCTGTTTCTCACACTTATTGAACTTTTTATACTGCTAATAATGTTCTTGATTTTTGCTGTTTTTGATTTTTTTTTCCTCACTACACCTCTCATACTTCTTGTGCTTTGCTGATCACCTATGTCTTAATTTTGGTATTTTATTAAATATTCTCAATATGTTGTCACTAAATTTCTGCACTTATTACACAACTTAGCAAGTACAAAATGTTTTATGACATAAGAAGAGATTGTTTTCACTTTAATGAAGTAACTTTGTGCACAAAAACCATAAACACTATTTTAACCATGGTAACTTAACCATAATAAAATGTAAAAATAATAGAGAAGTATTTCATTAATAATTAATGACTACATGAGAAATATAATATTTTGTTTTCAATAATGTGACCACACTCGTGGTAGAATGTGGAAAACTCTAAGAAGTATTCTGAACTAAAATAGTCAATGTATTGGATAGGTACTGTACATTTTTCTTTTGAGTAAATAAGATAATACATTTATGTACCTCAAATATCTCAAAGGAAAAATAGGAAATTAATTGTTCTTTCTCTGACATGGACTAAAATTAGAGAGATTTGCTCCATCACTTTATCCAGGGGTCTCAAACTCAATTTACCTGGGGGCAGCAGGAGGCTAGTCAGGGTGATCCTTGAGTGCAAAGTCAGTAGTAAGCCTTGAACATTGGGGGGTGTGACCCAAACAACTAAAACAAAACAAAACATAAAAAGATTCCTCTAGGGCAGGGCCACAAAATGTTGTACAGAGGGCCGTTTGTGGTAAGTATGCTGTCACTAAATGTCTGAATTATTTAGAAAGAAGTTTCTGAAATTTTAAGGTCACAAGAGATTTTGTGATATAGGGCATATTCTGCTTCTTTTATTACTTATAGTTTCATACATTTAACAAGTAATTTTAAAGCAAAAAATTTCATCAAAAGAACTTAAATCATAAATTTTAAAAGTGTGTTCTAAGAGAGTATCACATTTATTATTCTTTTAGAAATATGATCCAGTCTTTTCAGTTTAAATTTTTATAAAGTAGACTACATTATGGGATTTTTATGTGGGAATCAGTATTCTAAACTCATGTACATTTTTACACAACTAAAAGGAATGCTTCTGTTAAGCTATTACAGAGGAATATATGCAAAGTTAGATGTAGTATGATGAAGTCATCTTATATTCTATAATGATTTTACAATGAATGTGTAAGTAAAATAAATATGCAGCTATGCTTTATATACTTTATAGGTATATTTAATTTTTAATTAAAAATCAATGAAAAGTTTGACAGGAAGAAAATGAACTGCATAAAGAAGAAGCCTCTATGTCTGAGATTTAATAAGTCTTCAATAAATTTGGAAAAGTCCACGGAGGAACAAAATTTCTTCTTAAGAAATTCTTAACAGGGTCGGCGAGGTGGCAATAGAGGTAAGGTGTCTACCTTGCAAGCGCTAGCCAAGGAAGGACCATGGTTCGATCCCCCGGCGTCCCATATGGTCCCCCCAAGCCAGGGGCAATTTCTGAGCACTTAGCCAGGAGTAACCTCTGAGCATCAAATGGGTGTGGCTCGAAAAACCAAAACAACAACAGCAATAAAAAGAAACCAAGAAATTCTTAACAAATATTTTAGAAGAATAGACTTATCACTACAGCAATAATGTTCCCGACAGTGAGATAGACCCAAGTAGATTGCTTAAAAAACCATTTTAAGATTCTTGGAAAGAAATATTTAAGGCATACTCTTTCCTTTATTTCATTTTTGAACACATTTATTAACACTATGTTGGATTTCCCTTTTTACACTTTTAGTTGGAGTAATATGACTATAATAATAATGTTAAAGTTAATACTTTAGGTGTACAAAATAACTATCTTCATCACTATCAAAGTGGCAGAGACTTCACCATTCCTGATTTATTTCACTTCGAGCCTGTCATCATTATTCTCTCTTAATGCCTGAATGTGACTGTCTTCTCTGTGTGTATGTGAATGTAAACATATTTTTGAATTGCTCCATTAATATTACCATAATGTGTCAATCAGTCAGACAGTGCGCTAGAAAAAAGTTTGAAAGGTCAAAGGAAATATCTACAAAACTTTGTATGGTTAAATTATAAAGATGGAAAATTTCCAACCTAAGTAACAAAACGGGAAAATCTAGTAAGAAGGAAATATAGAGATAAATCATTGAATTTTTTTATTTTATCATATTTATACAATAATGATTCATACTCAAATATTTCATAATCAATATATGACAAAATATGATTTGCAATGGCTTGTCCTCAGTAAGAAAACAATAAAGAAGATTTACCTATAGAATTTAAATAACAATGTTTAAAAATCAAGTTTCTAAATGTATCTTTATATGCACTTTTATATTCCCTGTCATGATATCTCATCATAAAAAAATAAAATCTGACATTTTGCAAGAACCTGAATGGAGATGGATTTTTTTATTTCACATAATGTAAATAAGACTAACAATAATATGAAAGACTTGATACTATTTTTCATATCTGAGATGTGAAGATGCAAAGAATAGACAAAAGAAAAAGAAGTCTTAGTGTATTGACCACAAAATTGAAGTTTCCAGAAGGCAAAGGGGTATTTAAATGGGAAGTGAAGGGAAGATGAGAGTGAGAACCAAAAGCAAAAGTGATTCAGTATATTGTGGTGAAAGGTTATACTTGTATTATAGTGTTGATTGCAGTGTGGTAACATATTTTGAAGAAATCTGAAATTGTAGCCTTCAAAATATATCTCAATTAAAAATATTTGAAAGTATAAATATTTTTAAAATAAATAGTCCTTTGAAATCCATTATTCCAAGTGATCTCTTTACACCTATAATACATACATTTTTAAAATTTATATCATGAATTTTCTTAGGGATTAATTATGGCATCTAAGTGTCCTCTAGATTTTTCATACAAATTCTTTAGCTGGAATTAGAAGGTAATAGTATATTTTGAAAATTATAAGAATATAAGAGAATATGCTTGGAACTTCCAAGACACAAATATATCATAAGCACTGCCCCAATATGTGGTCCTTGTATTTCAGAATTTATACTATAGCAGTAAAGCTGACATATAAATAATGAGTTCAGTTGAAAAGCCATGAAGAAGTGTGTCCAGAGAACTATTGTGCTTATAAAATAATGGATGATTAAATAGACCTGTCTCTGATATTTTTTTTGAGATTAGTTATATGAACATTAGAATTTCTGGCAACACTAATGTCTGTTAATTTTATGATTGATTTTATATTAAATCAATCAAGAAGATAGTACTTTATGTATACTTAGAAATTCCCTAGGGAGAGCCAACTTTTTCCTGGAGATATATCAGAAACCTAATATTTTTCCTTTCAAGGTCTTCATTTGACTGTATGGCTAAGTTTCTGAAATAGAGAAGGGAAGGGGAGCACTCTCCATTTCAAGGCTAATTATCCTGTTCACAACCATAATTTATTTTAATCAAGTTATCTTTCTTGACACATACTTAAGGTCACTGCTCTAGCTCTGACATGTAGAATGTTCTCTTACTCCACAATTTATGTATAGTCTTCCATTATAAATTAAAATGGTTCTTTAGAAAAGTTTTGAAAGGGATAATCTTCCATACTTTTTTTTGTTTTTTTGTTTTGGAGCCACACCCAGTGATGCTTTGGGGTTACTTCTGGCTATCCGCTCAGAAATCCCTCCTGGCTCGGGGGACGCTATGGGACACCGGGCGATCAAACCACAGTCTGTCCTAGGTCAGCCGCGTGCAAGGCGATTACCCTAGCGCTGAGTCACTCAGGCCCTCATCCATCGATTACCCTAGCGCTGAGTCACTCAGGCCCTCATCCATATCTTTTAAAAATTATTTTTAGAAGAAAGCAATTATTTCAGAAAACAGAACTGTTTTTTCTCTGAGAACAGTAGAGCAAATAATTTCAAAAGTGTTAGAAATCTAAAATTTCACTTTCCAAAAGTTTTTAATTACCTGCTGTCAATCTCAGTATGAAAATATTACATACAAATGATAGATTGAAAGGAACTCAATTTAGATAAGCTATATTACCAATATATTTTATTGCTATTCTATTTTATTTTTATTGTTCGTATTAACAAACTGCCCGATTAATAAACCAAGTTTATTATGTGCTTATGTATAGGTTAAAGAAAACTATACATAGAATTTGATATTGTCTCAGTTACAAGAATCACTGAATTCTTGGAATTCTTAGATTCCAAGGGAATCCAAGAGAATCTTGGATTCTTACATCTGCAGATGAAGGGGGACTAATATACAAACAATATTTTCTATTTAATGGAAAACCATTATTCTAAAGAAATTACTCATCAACAAAAATTATTCTACATGTGTTTATTATTAAAACCATGTATGATGTTATGATCCAGTGGTATCTTAGCAAATTAGAAAATAACATATAAGAACATAGACAGTTATTTTTGTCTATTTGTTTGTTTGGGGGCCACACCCAGTAGAACTCAGAGATTAATCCTGGTTCTGCGCTCAGAAATTTTTCCTGGCACGTTCGGGGGACCATATGGGTTGCCAGGTAAGCTTCATGTAAGGCAAATGCCCTACCCACTGTGCTCTCTCTCCAACCAAACAATTTTTCATTGTTCTTGAGCCAGGAAGGTCCAAGATCAATGTACTGGCAAATTATGTATGAGTTTGAATTCCTTTTATTTATTTATTTATTTATTTATTAGGTTTTAGGACCACACCTGATGACATTTAGGTGACACTCAGAAATCGCTCCTGACTCAGGGGAATTTTATATGTCTCACTTTTCTTTGTTTCTTCATGCAGTAGGAAAGGTGAGTCAGCCCTAGAAAGTCTGTTTAAAAAAAAATGGCTCTAGAAGCTTGAGCTATAGAACATCGGTAGGGCATTTGCATTGCAAGTGATCTACCTGGAATGTATTCGGGCATCCCATATGTTCCCCAAACTTGCCAGGAGAGTTTCTGAGTGCAGAGCCAAGAGAAACTCCTGAGCACGGCCGGGTGTGGCCCCAAACCCAAAAATATAATTAAAAAAATGACTCTATTCTTGAATATGTCCTCATATTCTAAGTACACCCCCCAAAAGTCCATGTTCAAATAATAACATGTTATTTTACCACATGATTTCAAAAGAATAAAGCTGGAAAGATAAAAAATAAAAGTTCAAGTAGAGGGTAAGAAGACACTACGTGGGTGCTCCTAGAGTTCTTATTCAAACTCCAATTATATTTTCTAAAAATCTGTGTGAATTATTAAATTGTCTCAGAACACATAAAAAATGGTGAGGTTATAGACTAGAAGACAAAGTTAGCATTCTAATAATTAAGAGATTTAACTTTAAAACCTAGACATGAGGAATAATGAGATGTCATGTCCTTGAACAGAATTCATAGTATGCTGTTTAAGAAAAAGAACTAAAATACTGGGCCCGGAGAGATAGCACAGCGGCATTTGCCTTGCAAACAGCCGATCCAGGACCAAAGGTGGTTGGTTCAAATCCCGGTGTCCCATATGGTCCCCCGTGCCTGCCAGGAGCTATTTCTGAGCAGACAGCCAGGAGTAACCCCTGAGCACTGCCGGGTGTGGCCCAAAAACCAAAAAAAAAAAAGAACTAAAATACTTAGAAACAAATCTAACATGCATCAAATTAATAAGTCAAAATAATAGAGGCATATTTTTTCACTACATATTAAAATACTTATATAAAATTTAATAATAATTCCTGAAATAATAATCAAAACTTTAAGATCAGAGAGAGACCACTGTAGGTCAGGTACTTGCCTTGACGTTGGCCAATGAAGGTTACATCCACAAAACCACAAGGAGTCCCCAGAGTACTTATTCCTGAGCAGAGAGCCAGGAGTAAGCACTGAACACAGCCAGGTGTGACCCAAATCTTTGCCCAGCCATTTATCAAAGTGAAATTAGCAAAAATTAAAACATTTAGGAGCATTTTTAAACCATTAGAAAACTTTTGCCTCTAGACATAGATTTTTTTGGTTCCTTTTAAATCCCATACTTAAATCTAGGATGATGTAGGTGTATAAATGTTCATATAAGTAGAAAATTTGAGAAGAAATAACCCACCAATTGGGAAAATAAAAATTTAAAAGTAAATGTAAATGAGAAAAGATGGAGGATAATCTTCCATTATGAAGCAGAACGTCTGGAAAAAAATTAAAAATCATTAAAAAACCAAAATAATATATAGTTTTAGTTTTTTAGTTCACAAGTTGGCAAAAACTTTATTAAGCATCAACCCACTAAGTGTATATTTGCTTATATATGTCTGGTGGTGAATTAGTGAGTAAGGGAGAAGAAATCTAGAAGAAGACAGGATGGATCAATCATTGTAGGCTTGTGATAATGTAAGGTATCCAGCATTGACTTTTGCTTCCACTAAACTTAAGGTATAACTTTTAATATAAATAAATACTTTCTGAGAAAACATAAAATACCACTAACATGTTAATATTAATATCTGTCATTTAGATTTATAAAATTTATTAAACTAATTTTTATAAAGGTGGGAAAATAAACCTAAATATTTAAAAATTCTTCTTTTATTAACTTTAAAAAACATATTGCATTACCATGAGATACAAAGTTACACAGTTGTTTAGAGTTACAGTCATACTGTGTTTGAACACCTATCTATTAATAGCTGTCCACTTCCCTCTAGAAAGGTTTCAGTTCACTTTCACCCCTTGTCTGTCTCTATGGCAGACACTCAAGACACAATGAGAAGTGGCCGCTGTGACAAAGATAGTGGGAAGTGATCACTGTGGACAATAATTGGATGCTGAAAGAAGGTAAAGTGATATGCCTGTTATCTTTTCAGTATCAGTATTGTGAACCACGGTGACTAGAAGGAAAAAAGAATAAATATGACAATCTAAAAAATTACCTCAGCAATACCTAGTTGTTTGAGATATTTTAATATTAATATATCTTCATTATAAATTTGCATTCTATATATAATTGTCAAATAATTCTCCTAAAAATTACTTCCAGAAAGAGCCTCTCAAAAATACTTCAGTTGGCCCAGACGCCATTTTCAGGGAGGGACTTCAGAGCATAAAAGCCGGCTATCCTTTGCAAAAGCTGGCTCCCTGTGTGTGACACCAGGCGGGGAAAATCCGCGAAAGTACACCGGCCCAGTGGGGCTCAGCTGTGAAAGACTGTGAGTGTGACCTGTCTATGTCTGTCTACTGTCCTCTTGCGTGAAACTCTTGCGAGTGGGGCAAAAAGAGCCTCCAGAAACCTCGCTCGCCCAGACGCCATTTTCAGGGAGGGACTTCAGAGCATAAAAACCGGCTATCCTTTGCAAAAGCTGGCTCCCTGTGTGTGACACCAGGCGGGGAAAATCCGCGAAAGTACACCGGCCCAGTGGGGCTCAGCTGTGAAAGACTGTGAGTGTGACCTGTCTATGTCTGTCTACTGTCCTCTTGCGTGAAACTCTTGCGAGTGGGGCAAAAAGAGCCTCCAGAAACCTCGCTCGCCCAGACGCCATTTTCAGGGAGGGACTTCAGAGCATAAAAGCCGGCTATCCTTTGCAAAAGCTGGCTCCCTGTGTGTGACACCAGGCGGGGAAAATTCGCGAAAGTACACCGGCCCAGTGGGGCTCAGCTGTGAAAGACTGTGAGTGTGACCTGTCTATGTCTGTCTACTGTCCTCTTGCGTGAAACTCTTGCGAGTGGGGCAAAAAGAGCCTCCAGAAACCTCGCTCGCCCAGACGCCATTTTCAGGGAGGGACTTCAGAGCATAAAAACCGGCTATCCTTTGCAAAAGCTGGCTCCCTGTGTGTGACACCAGGCGGGGAAAATCCGCGAAAGTACACCGGCCCAGTGGGGCTCAGCTGTGAAAGACTGTGAGTGTGACCTGTCTATGTCTGTCTACTGTCCTCTTGCGTGAAACTCTTGCGAGTGGGGCAAAAAGAGGCTCAGAGGAGCACGGCCGCTCCGCTTCGCTACGCGGCCGTGCACTCTTTCTAAGGAAAGAACTCCATTGCAACAAGAAGGAAAAATCACACTAAGAACGGCGCTATATCACAGAAGCAAACATTTCTCTCTGGACTGTCTTCTCTGTTACATGCTCGGGCCTAAGATTTGACCCAGTGTGAGGCTTCATCCACGGAGGACTCCCCTCCCTTAGAGGCAAGTCAGCCCATCCAGAAAGGGAGGAGCCAGAGGAGTGTGCTGCCTACATCATATAGACAATGAATACCACTACAACACGTAGAAAAACCCACAATACAAATGTGACAATGGGGAAACAGCGCAGGCCAGCATCAGACATAGAGAATGAAGATGACAATTCTGAGGACCAGATAATGACTGAACAACTAATCAACCTCTCAGATAAGGACTTTAGACTAGCAATATGGAAGGTGCTCAACAGACTCCAAGAAACCATGGATCGAGTTGAACAGAACACTAATAAGAACGAAGAAAATATGAAGGCAGAAATGACAAAACTCCAAACTGAAATAACATGTCAACTAACAGGCCTGAAAAACTCAGTAAACGAAGTGAATGACAAAATGGATAAGCTCTGGGACAGGGTATCAGAAGCTGAGAATAGACTTGGTGCTGTGGAAGATGAGATACATAACAATTCCATACAGCAGGAGAGATTGGACAAAAAACTTAAAGCAAATGAGCAGACAATGGAAAAATTAGTCAAAGAATGGGAACAGACGAAAATAGAAGTCTATGATAAGATCAACAGAAACAACTTAAGAATCATTGGAGTCCCAGAGACCCAGGAAGAAAATTTCCAGGAAGAATCAATGGTCAAGAACATCATTAAAGAGAAACTTCCAGAGCTAAAGAATATATGTGATCAAATCCTGCATGCCCGAAGAGTACCAACCAAAAGAGACCCCAGAAAAACCACCCCAAGACACATCCTAGTCACAATGACAAATCCCACAGATAGAGACAGAATTCTGAAAACAGCAAGATCAAAAGGGGAAATCATGTTCAAGCAAGCTTCCCTGAGATTTACAGCAGACCTGTCACCAGAAACGCTCAATGCCAGAAAGCAGTGGTGGGATATTGTGACAAGACTGAATGAAATGAATGCTTCACCCAGAATACTATACCCAGCAAAACTCACTTTCCGGTTTGATGGAAGAATACATGGTTTCACAGACAAAAAACAGCTCAGAAACTTCACAGACACAAAACCAGTCTTAAGAGAAAAACTGAAAGACCTAATCTAAGACAAGACTACCCAAAAGACACACCAAATTTTGAAATAAAGATGGCGTTAAATCCCAGGACAATTCTTTCTCTCAACGTCAATGGACTAAATGCACCAGTTAAGAGACACAGAGTGGCTAAATGGATCAAAAAACTCAATCCAACCTTCTGCTGCCTACAAGAAACGCACCTGAATAGTCAGAACAAACATAGACTCAAAATAAAAGGCTGGAGAAAAGTTATCCAAGCAAACAACACCCATAAAAAAGCTGGAGTGGCCATACTAATATCAGATAATGCAAACTTTATACTCAGGAAGGTTGTAAGGGACAAAGACGGACATTTTATATTAATCAAGGGGTACGTAGAGCAGGAAGAATTCACTCTCCTAAACATATATGCACCGAATGAGGGGCCAGCAAAATATTTAATACAACTGCTGACAAATCTGAAAAATAATATCAACAACAACACAATAATTGTGGGGGACCTAAACACGGCTTTGTCAACACTGGACAGGTCAACCAGACTGAAACCCAACAAGAATATACTAGACCTGAGGAGAGAAATGGAAGAAAGAGGCCTAGTGGATATACATAGGACACTCCATCCCCAGAAACCTGGATACACATTCTTCTCCAATGTACATGGGACATTCTCCAGGATAGACTACATGCTGGCACATAAAACATACCTCCATAAGATCAAGAGGATAGAAATTTTGCAGACTACCTTCGCTGACCACAAGGCTCTGAAATTATTTGTGAACTCCAAAGGGACTCAGAAGAAACACTTTAACACCTGGAAGTTAAACAGCCTCATGCTCAATAACCAGTGGGTCCGAGATGAAATCAAGGAGGAAATAAAAAGGTTCCTGGAAACAAATGACAATAAAGACACAAACTCTCAGAACTTATGGGACACAGCAAAAGCAGTACTGAGAGGAAAATTTATAGCTTTGCAAGCACACATCAGGAAGGAAGAAGGAGCTTACCTGAGTAGCTTAATGACACAGCTAATAGAACTAGAAAATGCTCAACAAAAGGACCCAAGAACAGGAAGACAGAAGGAAATAACAAAGCTGAGAGCAGAAATCAACGAAGTGGAAACTCAAAAAACAATCCGAAAGATCAACGAAAGCAGAAGTTGGTTCTTTGAAAAAATAAACAAGATTGATAGACCACTGGCAAACCTAACAAAGAAAGAGAGAGAGAGAAACTTGATAACTCGTATCAGGCAGGAATGAAAAAGGAGAGATCACTACTGATATGACAGAGATTCAAAGGGTAATCAGAAACTACTTTGAAAAACTCTACGCCACTAAAAATGAGAACCTGGAAGAAATGGATAAATTCTTGGACTCTTATAATCTTCCACGGTTGAAGGAAGAGGATGTAGCATATCTAAACACCCCCATCACCATTGATGAAATTAAAACAGTAATCAAATGTCTGCCGAAAAACAAAAGCCCAGGTCCAGATGGATTCACTAATGAATTCTATCAAACTTTCCAAGAGGAACTACTGCCAATCTTGGCAAGACTCTTTCATGAAATTGAACAAACAGAAACACTTCCAAATAGCTTTTATGAAGCCAACATCACCTTGATACCTAAACCAGACAGAGACGCTACCAAAAAAGAAAATTACAGACCAATATCACTGATGAATGCAGATGCAAAGATCCTCAACAAAATCCTGGCAAATAGGATTCAATGCCTCATTAAGAAGATCATCCACTACGATCAAGTAGGTTTCATCCCAGGAATGCAAGGCTGGTTTAACATCCGTAAATCTATCAACATAATACACAACATCAATAACAAGAAAAATAAAAACCACATGATCATATCAATAGATGCAGAGAAAGCATTTGATAAGGTCCAACACCCATTCTTGATCAAAACTCTCAGCAAGATGGGAATGGAGGGAACCTTTCTCAATATAGTGAAGGCCATCTACCACAAGCCAGTGGCAAATATTATCCTCAATGGAGAAAAACTGAAAGCCTTCCCTCTAAATTCTGGCACAAGACAAGGCTGTCCTCTCTCACCACTCCTATTCAACATAGCACTGGAAGTACTTGCTATAGCGATTAGGCAAGAAAAGGATATCAAGGGAATCCAGATAGGAAAGGAAGAAGTCAAGCTCTCACTGTTTGCAGATGACATGATACTCTACTTAGAAAACCCTAAAGACTCTATCAAAAAGCTTCTAGAAACAATAGACTCATATAGCAAGGTGGCAGGCTACAAAATTAACACACAAAAATCAATGGCCTTTCTATACACCAACAGTAATAAAGAAGAAATGGACATTAAGAAAACAACCCCATTCACAATAGTACCACACAAACTCAAATATCTTGGAATCAACTTGACTAAATATGTGAAGGACCTATACAAAGAAAACTATAAAACTCTGCTCCAAGAAATAAGAGAGGACACACGGAAATGGAAACACATACCCTGCTCATGGATTGGCAGGATTAACATCATCAAAATGTCAATACTCCCCAAGGCATTATACAGATTTAATGCCATCCCTCTAAAGATACCCATGACATTCTTCAAAGAAGTGGATCAGACACTTTTGAAATTCATTTGGAACAATAAACACCCTCGAATAGCTAAAGCAATCATTGGGAAAAAGAATATGGGAGGAATTACTTTTCCCAACTTTAAACTGTACTACAAAGCAACAGTTATCAAAACAGCATGGTATTGGAATAAGGATAGGTCCTCAGATCAGTGGAATAGGCTTGAATACTCAGAAAATGTTCCCCAGAGATACAACCATCTAATTTTTGATAAAGGAGCAGGAAATCCTAAATGGAGCAGGGAAAGCCTCTTCAACAAGTGGTGTTGGCACAATTGGATAGCCACTTGCAAAAAATTAAACTTAGACCCCCAGCTAACATCATGTACAAAGGTAAAATCCAAATGGATTAAAGACCTCGATATCAGCCCCAAAACCATAAGATATATAGAACAGCACATAGGCAAAACACTCCAGGACATTACAGGCATCTTCAAGGAGGAAACTGCACTCTCCAAGCAAGTGAAAGCAGAGATTAACAGATGGGAATATATTAAGCTGAGAAGCTTCTGCACCTCAAAGGAAATAGTGCCCAGGATACAAGAGCCACCCACTGAGTGGGAGAAACTATTCACCCAATACCCATCAGATAAGGGGCTAATCTCCAAAATATACAAGGCACTGACAGAACTTTACAAGAAAAAAACATCTAACCCCATCAAAAAATGGGGAGAAGAAATGAACAGACACTTTGACAAAGAAGAAATACGCATGGCCAAAAGACACATGAAAAAATGTTCCACATCACTAATCATCAGGGAGATGCAAATCAAAACAACGATGAGATACCACCTCACACCCCAGAGAATGGCACACATCACAAAGAATGAGAATAAACAGTGTTGGCGGGGATGTGGAGAGAAAGGAACTCTTATCCACTGCTGGTGGGAATGCTGTCTAGTTCAACCTTTATGGAAAGCGATATGGAGATTCCTCCAAAAACTGGAAATCGAGCTCCCATACGATCCAGCTATACCACTCCTAGGAATATACCCTAGGAACACAAAAATACAATACAAAAACCCCTTCCTTACACCTATATTCATTGCAGCTCTATTTACCATAGCAAGACTCTGGAAACAACCAAGATGCCCTTCAACAGATGAATGGCTAAAGAAACTGTGGTACATATACACAATGGAATATTATGCAGCTGTCAGGAGAGATGAAGTCATGAAATTTTCCTATACATGGATGTACATGGAATCTATTATGCTGAGTGAAATAAGTCAGAGAGAGAGAGAAAAACGCAGAATGGTCTCACTCATCTATGGGTTTTAAGAAAAATGAAAGACACCCTTGTAATAATAATTTTCAGACACAAAAGAGAAAAGAGCTGGAAGTTCCAGCTCACCTCAGGAAGCTCACCACAAAGAGTGATGAGTTTAGTTAGAGAAATAACTACATTTTGAACTGTCCTAATATTGAGAATGTATGAGGGAAATGTAGAGCCTGTTTAGGGTACAGGCGGGGGTTGGGTGGGGAGGAGGGTGATTTGGGACTTGGGTGATGGGAATGTTGCACTGGTGATGGGTGGTGTTCCTTTTATGACTGAAACCCAAACACAATCATGTATGTAATCAAGGTGTTTAAATAAAAAAAAAAAAAAAAAAAAGATTAGGGAAACCTTGAAAAAAAAATATATTAAATAATTAAAAAATACAAATATTATAAAAGGAAAAAAAAATACTTCAGTTAGGAAAATAACTTTTGATAATAGTATAACCTTCTTATAGGCAACTTTCTTCTCACATCTTTCCAAAAACCAACTTGGTTTTGTGGTAATACTCATTGATACACAACAATATATTAAATATATGTTAACATATAATTAATATATATATTAATATAATTAATATATATTAAATATTATATATTGTTTTAAAAAGAAGTCCACATTTATTTTAGCAAAAATGGAAGAATATGAAAGCAGATAACATTTTCCCATTTCTTTTATTATGTCTTATTTTCAAGGAAAACATTGAAAAGGAAGAATGTTACAAAAATTATAGAGTTATAATATGTAACTGAGAGGGAAGACAGCTAACTTGAAACCAGTTCCATCGCATACTTTTCTTTGGGTCTTCAAAATTTTAAACTAGTAGTATCTCAGAAAGTTCATTGTTATGGTGGTTACTGTGACTTTTAAACTGATTTCTAGTGTAAAAATTCCTTTTTGTCTTTTAAACTTATTTTCTAGCCTAAAGCAAATCTTACTCAGGTGATACTTGATATTTGAAAATATCTAACTGAGGTAGGTTCTTACACAAAAAATATTACATGCATGAAAAATAAAAGTTTAGAAAGAAAAAAATAGAATCTAGAAAGAAAAAATATTAGAATCACTGTTACTTTTTACATTAGATAAGTAGATGTAAGAAAAATATATTATACATAGAACAGAGAATTGAAATCAAAGAATTGAAGTAGCAAGGCCACATTTCCAACATCTAGAAATCAGATACCTTTAGAGATTTTAAGACAAAGCTTCTTCTACTATCATTAGAAGTCAGCAAATTTAAATAATTTTTGAAACTTTTTCAGCGCTGATCATTGAGTAGAGTCCTGGGATTATACCATTAAGATACATAACAATGTGAATGAATGATGGAAGTAGAAAGCCTGTCTCGAGTGCAGGTGGTGAAGTGGGGAGGAGGGAGATTTGGGACATCGGTGATGGGAATGTTGCACTGGTGAAGGGGGGTATTCTTTACATGACTGAAACCCAACCACAATCATATTTATAATTAAGGTGTTTAAATGAAGACATTAATAAAAAAGAAAAATATATTACTAATGTACAATTTTGTGAACTCTACATGAGCAATGCCAATACATTTACACACAGTTATAGTCCTCATTGATCACTACCCACTATCATTGTCACAGTGGTCGCTTCTGTGAACTAATCTCATTGTGTCATGAGTGTTTGTCATGCAATATCTATTTAAGGTCTATTTTTAAATAGGTATAGTTGCTTCCCAAAGAATAAAAAGGAAAAACATACTTAATAAAAACATATAGGTAGAAAAATGACAAACTGGACCTAAAGCTATAACCATTACCATTCTACATGTTGATAGTGATTTACTTGTGTATAGTCTAAGCAGCTCTATTAAATGGAAGGAGGGAAAACTAGCCATGTTACCTCCAAGAAACACTATTGTTATGTTTATAAAATTCTTACTAATAATTGCCAAAACTAAGACACATTCTGAATTCCCTTCAGCACATGAATGAATGGACAAGCAGGCCTGGAAAGAGCTTAATGGATGAGTACATGCTTTGCAAATGGTTCCCAAACACCATAAGAAATTAGTCAAAAGCACAAACATAGAAGAAAATTCAAGGCAGCATTCAGTCACTGGCTGAGAGAAATGACCTTTTAAGTAATAAAAAGACTAAAAACTAACATGCATATTAAGAAGTAGCCAACCATAAAAGTTTTACAATCCATGATGCATTTTGGGGTCACAGTGATAGTACAGTTATTGTCCATTTAAGTTGCACACTGGCAAGCTTGGTTTGATACCTGACATTCTATGCATTCCTCAGTGCATAGCCCAAAGTATCACAAGGTGTGGTCCTAAAACAAAACAAATAAATATATTAGGGCATTTTGTAAAAGATTTAGAGAAAACTACTTTAAATTTATACTTACAGAATCTAAGTAGAGAAGGATGGAAAGAAGATAGAGCTTATTAATGCTAATTAAAACAATGCTATAGTAATTATTTTAATTTAGGCACAAATGGTTTCAGAGAATGAAGAGCATTATTAGAACTGTTAGGAGACTGTAAGAAATTATAGATCAATCTATATCTCACACCATATGCAAAAGTCAATTCAAAGTTAATCAAAGACCTTCAGATGAGACCAGAATCCATAAAGTTCCTTTTCATAGAAAGAAAACTTCAAGATTTCTATCTCAAAGGAGTCTTTAATGATAGGATGTTAATGGCAAGGACTATAGAATTAAATATAAATAAAGGGTTCTACATCAAAATAAAAAGGTTTTGTGTGGCAAAAACAACATGGGCTAAAATCAAAAGACATATAACTGAATGGGAGAAAATACTTGTACCCAACACATAAGATAAAGGGTTAATATCTAGGTTATACAAAGTACTTACAAAAATTAACTCCATAAAACCTAAAAATATTATTAAAAATGAGAGAGGAAATGAACAGACACTTTCTCCAAGGAAGAACAACAGATGGCCAACAGGCACATGAGAAAATGTTTATCATCACTTATTATAAGGGAAAGCCAAATCAAAACAACAAAGAGATATCATCTTATACCAGTAAAGAGGGCACATATCAAAAATATTGGGAACAATTTGTAGTGGCAGGGATGTAGTGAGAAAAGAACTCTCATCTACTGCTGGTGGGAATGCTGGTGGAAAAGAGTACAGAGTGTTCTCAATAGAGAATCTATCTAACTGACCGAGCAATCTTGCTTTTGAATCTCTATCTCCAGGACAGAAAAACACTGATTCAAAGGATGTATGCACATTGCTATTCAGTGGAGCACTCACAATAGTTAAGAGTTGGAATCAACCTAGATGGCCAATAACAGAAGTGTGGATCATGAAGATTGGTACATATATACAATTCAATACTATACAGTTGTAAGGAATGATGCAATCATGCAATTTTCTGTGACATGGATGGAATTGGAAGATAGATATGTCAAATGAAGTAAGCCAGAAAAAGAACAAATACAGAATATCACTTAGATGTAGTATTTAGAATAACTGCATGAAGAAAGGCAATGATTTAAATGGGAGCTGTCTTGTACACTCTTGACCCAGAGTATAGCAAGGAGAAGGAAAGAAATTGAGTGGAGGAGGAAAAATGCAAATATTAAAGTATGAGGGACTGTAGCTAAGAGGTTTCAGATGTATTAGTAATATTAAAAATATCCAAGACAAAAAACAACAACAATGAAATCATGAGACCCAAATTTCTACAATCAAAACTTAAAATGAGCCTATTATGCTGATAGACTGGGGATTAATGATGGTGATATGGAATGCACTCAGGAACATTTGTGGAGGGAGGTCCACACTAATGGTGAGATTGGTCCAGAAATACTGTATGTCTGAAACCCAACTATGGATCACAATGTTTTCAATAAAATATTTAAAAAGTATTGTTAGAGGTAAAAACATATTGAGCAATAAAAGGCTTAAACTTTAAGAATACAACAATTCTAATTAAGGCCAAGAATCAAAATATATAAGGCAAAAATTAAAGAATGAAAGAAATAATAAAGATATTCATTATTAGTGTTGTAGCATTTTACATACTACAGATTTACTGACAAATGAATTAGGCAAGAAATCAATAATATAGATATGACCTAAACAACACTATTAGCATAGCTTTTCTAATTTGACAGCTTGTCTGTAAGATGCACAGCTAAAGTAGAACCAGCAGTCAGTTTAGAGTTTTCTTTATTTTAAATAATATTTTATTTAAACACCTTGATTACAAACATAATTGTAGTTGGGTTTCAGTCATGTGAAGAACACCCCCATTACCAGTGCAACATTCCCATCACCAATGTCCCAAATCCCCTCCTCCCCACCCCATCCCCATACTCTACACAGACTTTCTATTTCTCTCATACATTTTTCATTTTTAGGATAGTTCTCAATGTAGTTACTTCTCTAAACTCATCACTCTTTGTGACGAGCTTCATGAAGTGAGCTGTAACTTTCAGCCCTCCTCTATTTTGTCTCTGAAAATTATTGCAAGAATGTCTTTCATTTTTCTTAAAACCCATAAATGAGTGAGACCATTCTGAGTCTTTCTCTCTCTCTCTGACTTATTTCACTCAGCATAATAGATTCCATGTACACCCATGTATAGGAAAATTTCATGACTTCATCTCTCCTGATGGCTGCATAATATTCCATTGGGTATATGTACCACTGATACTTTAGCCATTCATCTGTTGAAGAGCATCTTGGTTGTTTCCAGAATCTTGCTATGGTAAATAGTGCTGCAATGAATATAGGTGTAAGGAAGGAACTTTTGTATTGTATTTTTACATTCCTAGGGTATATACCTAGGAGTGGTATAGCTGGATCATATGGGAGCTCAATTTCTAGTTTTTGGAGGAATCTCCATATTGCTTTCCAGAAAGGTTGGACTAGACAGCATTCCCATCAGCAGTGGATAAGAGTTCCTTTCTCTCCACATCCCCACCAACACTCCTTGCTCTCATTCTTTGTAATGTGTGCCAATCTCTGTGGTGTGAGGTGGTACCTCATAGTTGTTTTGATTTTTATCTTTCTGATGATTAGTGATGTGGAGCATTTTTTCATATGCTTTTTGGCCATTTGTATTTCTTCTTTGTCAAAGTGTCTGTTCATTTCTTCTCCCCATTTTTTGATGGGATTAGATGTTTTTTCTTGTAAAATTCTGTCAGTGCCTTGTATATTTTGGAGATTAGCCCCTTATCTAATGGGTATTAGGTGAATAGTTTCTCCCACTCAGTGAATGACTCTTGTATTCTGGGCCTTATGTACTACAAAGCAATAGTTATCAAAACAGCATGGCATTGGAATAAAGACAGACCTTCAGATCACTGGAATAGGCTTGAATACTCAGAGAATATTCCCAGACATACAATGACCTAATTTTTTATAAAGGAGCAACAAATCCTAAATGGAGCAAAGAAAGCCTCTTCAGCAAGTGGTCTTGGCACAACTGTCTAGTCACTTGCAAAAAGTTGAACTTAGAACCCTGCTAACATCATGTACGAAGTAAAATCCAAATGGATTAAAGACCTTGATATCTGACCTGATACCATAGGTATATAGAACAACACATAGGTAAAACACTCCATGACATTGAGACTAAAGGTGTCTTCAAAGAGGAAACTGCACTCTCCAAACTAGTGAAAGAAGAGATTAACAGATGGGAATATATTAAGCTTAGAAGCTTCTGCATCTCATAGAGTTTGTTTTCTAACATCTCTTTCTCTCATCAGAATCACAGGAACCTCTTATTGGTTAAATTGAATGACAAATAAAAAGGGAATAAGTAAAATATTCATTTTAAGGACTCATATAGACATACCCTGAGGTTAAACTAGGTAATCAAGACAGTAGCATGTCTTGGAATTCTAAGCTCATCTTTAGTGGAAGTCATCCAAGAAAGCTGATGAAATAAATTTCATGAAGTGCTTCTTGGATTTTGATAAAATTAACATTAAAAAGCTAAAATATATATATTGTTTAAAGTCACACACAAAAGGGCTACATTATAATCCAAAAAAACCTAAATACATCTCATCAGGATTTATAAATAAATGCTGTACAAAGAATATGAAAGCTCCCAGATTATGCTTACTGCTTGGATCAGAGCAATGAGCAATGTGACTGTTGCAACATCAGGTGCAATTTTTATCTTTCTGTTATTAAGCAAATAGGAGAAAAAAGTCCTAACAAGAATATTTGCCAGCTGGCTTTTAGGAAGTGTGATGAAAAATCTCAGAACTAAATTGCTAAACACTCATTTTTATGTCAGATCTGATTCACTTGCTCCCTTGGTATCTGTAAAACCCTATTCTATGTTCAATATCTTGAACTAAAATAGCTTCCTTCAGTCCTGTTTGTGGATACTAAGGAAAAGAATATCTGTCCAATTCTTTCAATGTGGAGAATAGTAAATTCTTCAATATCTGAATTGATGTTGCAATATTTAAAACTTTCATGCATATGAAGCATAAAGAAATTAAAATCTCAAACATTAAAATGACATTGCAAACATCTGTCTCATTTTCAGCTATAAAAATTTCAATGTATTAAGTCTTAATAAAATTTCTTATTCTAAATTTGCTCCTAGCAAATATATACTATCACTAGTAATTAACAATTAGTGTCATAATTAACAATGAGGGGAACACCCTTAGTAGTATTTGCACAGAACTTAAAGCTGATCACTATGCTTGCATATACATGTCTCCTGTTTACACATTCCATTCACCTCCTGCTGCAGGTATATAGATAAGAAATGGCTATTGCCAAGCATTATTTTTCCTAAAACTGAACTAATAGTCAAAGGTCTTGAATTCTCTCCTCTGTTTTCCTAATATGTCAGGAAACCCTAATGTAGCTCAATTTCATCTTTCTTGGGCTTGCCTGAAGTGCCTTCATAAGATGGCTAATTTGCTTTGGCGTCTATTGGTCTTTTTTTCCTCTCTCTTTTTTCCTTTCTCCTCCTTCTTCTTCATTTCCCCTTGCACTTCCTCCTCTTCCACCTCCTTCTTCTCCTCTTTCACTTCCTCTTCTGCTTCCTCTTCCACTTCCTTCTCTTCCACTTTCTTTTCCACCTCCTTCTCCTTCGCCACCTCTTTCTCCTCCTTTTCCTTGTCTTCCTCTTCCTCCTCTTCTTCTTTTTATTTTTCTTATTTTCTTCTTTCTTCTTCCTCCTTTTCCCTCCCCATCCTTCTTTCTTCTTCATCCTCTTTCTTCTTCCCCTTTCTCTTTCTCCAATTATTCTTCCCCCTCTTCAGTTTTACCATATGGCTATATTCAGTATTTTCTCCTGGCTCTGTGCTCAGGGTTTATTTCTGGCTGTGATCAGGTAACCAAATGTGGTACATGGGACTTGAACCTTGTGAACCATTTTTCCTTTTTTATTATTATTTAATTTTATTATTTAATTTAATAATTTATTATTATTTAATTTTATTATTTTAATTTTATTATTATTAATAATTTTTATTTTGACCAAAGTGGATTACATATATTTTATAGTAATATTTTAGGTACATATTGGCATTAAATCAGGGGAATTCCCACCACCAAAGTTCTTCTTTCTCCACAGCCATTCCCAGTATGCATCGCATATCCCTCTCCCTTATCCCCCGGGCTGCTAGTATAAGTGGTCCCCGCTGTGTCTAGCTTGCTGTAGATTGGGTGTCAATTCTGTTGTCGTTAACTTTGGATTTGGTGTTTAAGTCCTATCATTTTTATTACTACTTAGTGATCATACAACTTGGTACCCTCCATTATTCCCCCTTCAATTTGTGAGGTGGAACAAAATGGTTCAAGTTATGTGGTTCTGTTTGAAGAAAAGAAAATAATAAAATGGGGCAAAAATCAAACAAGCAAAATATGAGCGAAGTCTTTCTAGAGGCTATAAATATCAATTTGAGAGAAGAAAGGAAAAAAGAAAGAGAAACACAACAACAATACAAAAAGAAAAATCAAACAAAAAAATCCAAAAAGCAAAAAAAAAAAAGTTAAAAAAAATCCAAAAAGCACCACAGCATAAAGACAACCACCACATAATAACCACGGTCCTGAAATAAAAACAAAACAAAGCACAAAAAATAAAACAAACAAACAATAACAAAACCAAAAAAATTATTTTGTGCTGTTTCTTTTTTTTTCTGCATAGGCACAGTAAATATTGGGGAGATTAGAAGAGATTGTGAGCCACTTTTAAGGCAAGTTCTTAAATATTGTACAATCTTCCCACCCTACTTTCCCTCTTCTTAAAAAGAAGAGTCTATTGGATTAGAACTTATACTAACCTAATGTTCTCACACTTTAGCAGGGGTCCTCAAACTTTTTAAACAGGGGGCCAGTTCACTGTCCCTCAGACCATTGGAGGGTCTGACTATAGTAAAAACAAAACTTATGAACGAATTCTTATGCACACTGCAGATATCTTATTTTGCAATGAAGAAACAAAACAGATACAAATACAATATGTGGCTCGCGGGCCATAGTTTGAGGACCACTGCTTAGTCTCTGCAAAACCTTTATTTCAAAATATAGTTACATTCTAAGATTAAAACTTTACATAAATATTGGGAGCTACTACTCAAATCTGTATATGTAATCAGGTCTAGCTTCACTACCTTGTGGTCTTAATTAAAATTTGTTTCTTCTTTGAATATCAACTATATGGTGCCAGCCCTTCAAAGGCAACTCATAGATTTTCCTCTTAATAGATTGCCCAAACGAAGTCTTTTCATCACATCAAGCCTCTTTGGACTTACCCTACCCCAGACACATTAAAATAGGTGAGTGTGATAGCATAAATAGCTTACACAGAAATATTTAAAGGAAATATATAATCACTTGTAACAATTTTTATTTTTAAAGGTATAAATGAATAATTATACATTAAACACATTATCTAAAACCATTTTATGTGTAGTCCTAGAAGCTCATTAGCACCATCAAGTCCCCTTTAAACTTCCTCCCATAATTCAAGGAACAAGTAGTTCTGCTTCAAAGTCTCCACTGTTGACCCTCGGCCTGAATCACCAATACCACTGGGAGGTTCCTGAAAACTGGTTGGGCGTCTTCCAGCCAAAAGAAAAAAGAGATAAAACAAAATATTTAAGGACAACAAAATCTGCTTTTGTTTCAGATGGTTAAACAAGGAAGCAATTCTAACATCTGCAGCTATAACTATAAGTGGGAACTTTTTAAGGCTCAGTGATGAGCCAACTGCTCCAAGGGGTTTTTTGTTTATTTGTTTTTTTGTTTTGGTAGCAGGAAAATGATACTTTTTCCCCAAGGAAAAAAGTATAGCAGTTCCATAAACACGTGAAGGCTCTAAAACTCAAAATGACATTGTATAATAAAAAGTATGGTTTATGATTCAGATCAATTCAAATGTAAGAATTGCTGCCTAGAAATATTTTTTAAATGATGGTACTCTAGAGAGCTATAAAATAAAAAAATTTTCAATAATCTGGTCAATGTCTGCAGTATTCACAGTAATTTTAATCAGTTTGGCTTCATAGCTCCTTAAACAATAAAATATTTATTTTTTATTTATTTATGTCCACATAAAAGTGAGGCAATTCAGTAGTTGTCTTTCATTTCCTGAATAAACTCATTCACATTCTATACCATCCATGGTATCACTGGGCTTCATAACTGGGTAGTACTTTGGTGAGTATCTATGTATGTATTTATATATGTAATAAGAATATATGTACATAAACATACACCACAACTAATAGAGTAAAACCAGGGTTAGAATGAAGATACTATAAATTGTATAGGAGCAAATTTATTAAACCACTGAGTTTCAACTAAAAATAAAATAATGCAAACATTTAGTTTTAGTTTTGCCATTCATATATTTTTAGATTAATGCTGAAATTAGGATAAGATCATTGCTTAACTCTGAGCATACAATGAAAAAAAAATCAACAAAGGTCAAGGAATAAAGAAAATAGAAAACATGGCAGGTACTATGATAGAGCAAGTGGTTGGTATGAGCAGGAACATCAAACATAGGAAGCACCTAATGAAGATCAAGATATTAGGAAAGTTTTCTCAATCAATGTGATTACAAAGTAGGGTAAATAGTGAATAGGAGTTTGCAAGAAGCATGGAAGTATAGTATAGCAATTTGCTTGCTATGAAAAATGAGTGGTAAATTAAAAATACGAAGCTGTTATACCACTCCTAGGAATATACCCTAGGAATGTAAAAATACAATACAAAGATCCCTTCCTTACACCTATATTCATTGCAGCACTATTTACCATAGCAAGACTCAGGAAACAGCCAAGATATCCTTCAACAGATGAATGGCTAAAGAAACTGGTACATATACACAATGGAATATTATGCAGCTGTCAGGAGAGATGAAGTCATGAAATTTTCCTATACATGGATGTACATGGAATCTATTATGCTGAGTGAAATAAGTCAGAGAGAGAGAGAGAAAGATGCAGAATGGTCTCATTTATCTATGGGTTTTAAGAAAAATGAAAGACATTCTTGCAATAATAACTTTCAAACACAAAAGAGAAAAGAGCTGGAAGTTACAGCTCACCTCATGAAGCTCACCACAAAGAGTGATGAGTTTAATTAGAGAAATAACTACGTTTTGAACTATCCTAATAATGAGAATGTACGAAGGAAATAGAATGCCTGTCTAGAGTACAGGCGGGGGTTGGGTGGGGAGGAGGGAGATTTGGGACATTGGTGACAGAAATGTTGCACTGGTGATGGGTGGTGTTCTTTACATGACTGAAACCCAAACACAATCATGTATGTAATAAAGTTGTTTAAATAAAAAAAAATACGAGGGCCCGGAGAGATAGCACAGCGGTGTTTGCCTTGCAAGCAGCCGATCCAGGACCAAAGGTGGTTGGTTCGAATCCCGGTGTCCCATATGGTCCCCCGTGCCTGCCAGGAGCTATTTCTGAGCAGACAGCCAGGAGTAACCCCTGAGCACCACCGGGTGTGGCCCAAAAACCAAAAAAAAAAAAAAAAAAAAAAAAAAAATACGAAGCTGAAAGGCAAATAAGTGAGAGTTGGCAAGACTGACTTATCTTACGAATAATTTCAGGTTATTTAGGCAGAATGCCTTTTGAGAATAGAGCCTATCTTGCATATTTCATTATTTAATAACGAATTTATTTTTTTTAAAAATCAGTAACTTTCCTCCATTTAATGTATATGGAGTAACCTTTCCACAACCCTTTAAAAGCTTATACTGCCTTTATATACAAACAAAAACTTTAGGAAAATGGAGAGTACAGTAGTTAGAGCTAATGTGTAGCATGCACCAGGCCCAAATTTAATTCCAAGCATGCAGATCCCCTGGGCATTGCACCAGATTGATCCCAATATTCAAATCTGCAGAGCCTGATCAGTATCCTTGGTTCTCACACTGAACCACCCGACAATTGGTCCAGAATTAAAAGTGGGCATGGTTACACTCATAATCTCCTAGAAGTTTCCCTGGGCCTTCTAGTCATCACTGGATAGATTCAGTAAATAAATAAAATAAAAATATTTAATATATGTGTGTCCAATTAGATAGTATAAAACACATAAGAGTAAAAATATATAAATCAAATTTTTATATTTTGTTTTGTTAATCTGTTCACAACTAGACTACATCTTTGCTCAATGCAAACTAAACCAACTTCTATAATGATGCAGTATCTAATGCATTGGAATTTATTTTGTGTATGAGTAATAAAGTAATATTACCTATTTTACACTTTCAGACTCCAATGATGCAACAATATCTCCCCTTAGTTTTTAGAGATAATTAAAGAAAAACAGGCTGAGAAGTTAAAAATAAAATGTGTTAATTTATTGTCAGTCCAAGATAATAGAAAAGGGAGCTGTTATTACCTTCCCAATAATTATGGGAGATTATTTTTATTAAAATATGAATTAATTTATAAGTAAATGGACATGAAACCTGGATATGAAGAACTTCTACAAAAAATGCCAAAGAAATTATCCTGGTAGTCTTGGTAAATGAACCTGGGTCAGCTGATTGCCAGAAAATGTTCTACCATGGTGCTATTACCCTTGGCACTTCTGCCCATTTTAATATTATTTTTGTTTAATATTTGTAGATCTTCTAGAACTTTATATTAATTCCTTGTTGATTATATAATATGCAAGTGTTTCTCCCATTCAGTAAGTTTTCTATTTTTTATGGAGTTTGAATGCCTGTTAAGAGCATGCTTGTAGATGTATCAAGGTCTATTTCTTAGTGTCTACTTTTTCCTACTTCTTTCTCATCCTCACCTCCTGGCCTTTAATGTAGATAATTCAGGGTATCATTAATCAGATATTTTTCATCTGCATGAAGTGTTTGGTGTTAGATACAGGCCTTTCCATTTACTCCACAGGAAAGTCTTTGAATACCATAGAGATGTTCTCTTATAGTTCCACACACTCCTTCAAGAAGGCTTCTTCTTGATATAAATATCTCCTCTCTTACCTCTTTTAATTTTCCAAGACTACCAGGATAATTTCTGAGTGCAGACACAGGAGTAATTCCTGAGTCCCACAGATTGTGGCCCAAAATCCAAAAACAAAAACAAAACAAAAGGGCAGAAGATCCAGACACTTTACCAATAAAGATATACAAGTATAAGTAAGCACATTATAGGAATATCATGAAATGCAAGTCAAAAAAATTATAATATTACCTCAGAATCTGATAATCACTTACATTTTAAAAATTCAGAAACAATAAATAATGGTGGGAGTACAGAAAAATGATCTTCCGTAAAAAGTTGATAAGAATGCTAAAATTTGATATTGAAAACAAAGCCAATAACTACAAAGACATACTAGCTATTATTTTCTTTGTGTTTAGCTTCTATTTTGATGTTGTGATTATATTAACTAACTAAATATTTATTTGAAGAAACCAAAAATTGAAAATAGTTATATTATTTTGGACTTAGTTTGCATCAAATTTTATTTCAGTATTTTGGCATCCTAATGAAAGTCTAAAAACCAAATACTGAACAGGGATTTCACTTATCCTCCTCCCAGGTTCTACCAGTCCTGATGGCCTGCCTCTTAAAGCCATTTCAGTCCTGTGTCTGGGCAGAGATGGGACCTAAGGGCCCATAAACAAAAAGAAGAAAAGGCATTTGTGCACCTATGTTTCTAGCAGCATTATCCACTATAGCCAAAATCTGAAAACTGCCCAACTGAATAAAGAAACTAGATAAGAAAACTATTATATTTTCACAATAGAATATTACTTGACCACAGAAAAGTGAAATTTAAGCAATTTTCTGCAATACGAAAAGACCTGAAAAGTATCATCCTGAGTGAAGTTAGTCATAGGGAAAGAGACCCACAAAGAATGATCTATCTCATATATGACATATAAAGAAGTATAATGGTAGAGTAGTGAATACCCAAAGAAAATGGAAACAAAAACATGAGGACTGGTATTCAGTAGGAAACATGTCATAGTGGGGACTGGGGAATAAGACAAGGAGCGGGGGAAACGTGTCTGTAGTGGAGGAAAGCTTTCAACCATAAGAGGAGGTGGTGCTGAAAGGTGGTAAAGTGTCATGTATAAAACAGTACCAGTAAAAGTACTGTAAACAACCATGCAAAAACATATTAAATGTTTAAAAGAGGAACTCTAGTATAAACAAACTGGTGGGTAGAAGGCAAATGGGCTAGTAGAGAGAATATGAGGGAAGTGAACATTGGTGAAGGGATTGGTCTTGAAACATTGTATGCCTGAAACCCAATTATGAAAAATTTTATAATTTCACAGTGACTAAGTAAAACAATAGGATTCATCCGAGTGCTTAAGAAATAATTGAATTAAGAAAAGATAAATAAATAGCTAAAATATAGATTCGGAGAGAAAAAAAAAAGATGACCAAAAAAAGAAATAAAAGAATAAGTAAAAGAAAAAAATTGGGCCGGCTCCACAGAGTGGGAAGGTTTTGCAATTTCTAGGCACTTCATCAATGAGAGGACAGGGGTCAACAAGACTACGATGTGGAATGAAAATGTGCCTGATTTTCACCACCCCCCCCCAGAATATCTCAAAAGACTTAATGGGTATATCCATATATTCTTTATTTTAATACCTCAATAGTTATACCTTTTTGTGTGTTTATTTCCAAATGTAAAGGTAGCCTCCACCATTTCTTTTTTATTTCTTAATTTTTTGAATTTTTTAGTTTATATAATATAGATATTAATTTCACTTGTTTGGGTTCTGCTTCTTATGAAATTCTAGAAGAAAACGTCTTGCTTGGTCTAAAGGCATAAAGGCACAAGTCAAAACCATGGCACAGAGATTGTATAGCCTGTCATTCTTACACCCAAATGCACCAGCAATATAATATGGTACCATTCTCTTTTGCATAGGCATACTAAAAAG
Source organism: Suncus etruscus (assembly GCF_024139225.1). Classification (NCBI taxonomy): domain Eukaryota; kingdom Metazoa; phylum Chordata; class Mammalia; order Eulipotyphla; family Soricidae; genus Suncus; species Suncus etruscus. The sequence goes on along the minus strand of NC_064849.1, from coordinate 154,235,843 downwards.
GGGGAAATCTTCTGTAGAGAAATAAGCTCTTATCTACTAGGGATAAGAATCCATAAGTTTTATAATACAGTGGTTCCTCCTATCCTGAAGATGTATCATGGGGACTCGACTCAGTGTCCATGTGATCTGACTACGACCGTCCAACCTTTAACCCCAGATCCTAACCATAGAACCAACACAGTTTCCTGAAACAGTACCAGAAACCAAACTCTCCCTGGGCAGATCCTCAAACAGCTTTGGCACCAACTTGCGCCAGGTTAATATGACATCCTGATGAGGAGGAAACAGCAAAAACCTGATCTAAGAGCAGGATACCTTCCCTCATCTTGTAATGTAAGATGAAATCAGAAGACTCTCCATCCTTTGATCTGTATAAAAACCAAAATCACTAATCACAGAAGACTGACTTTGAAAACCACTACTAGGCAGAGCTTTTCCTGGGACCAAAAAGAAAGACCCTAGGCTTTGGCCTAGAATTTGTACAAAAAACAAGATCTCTAATTCCAGAGGTCTGACTTTGAAAACCACAACTGAGCAGAACTTCTGAAACTATAAGAAAATATTCAATCCTAGGCTTCGTCCTAGGATCTTTGCTAAAACCAAGATCACTAATTACAGAAGACTAATTACAACAACTGTGATGGAGCAGAACTTATAGAACCATAAAGAAAGTCTCTATCCTAGACTTGGTCCTATGACCTGTGCAAATAACAAGATCTCTAATTACAGAGAAATAATTTTGTCATTCACAACTGAGCAGAATGTTTCCTGGCACCATAAAAAGATCTTGGGGTTCGATAACTACAGATCCTGTAATTATTCCCATGAAAGCATGCTTCAAGGATGAAGAAACCCTGTATCTCTTAGACCAAGGAAATTCCCTTTCTAATTTCCCCAATACTTATTGTGCCTATGCAAAACCGAAACAAACAAAACCAAAAAACCTTGACACACTAGCCCTTCTTCCTTTTGTTTTTCTTTTTCTTTCTTCTTTTTGTTGTGTTATTATTGTTTTTGTTGTTGTTGAGCTTTTTGTCATTCCTTGTTTTGGTTTGTTTTTTATTTTGTCTTTTCCATTTCTCCTTTTAAATTGATATATATAGCTTCTAGTAGACTCCTCCAGATTTTTTTTTCCAACAGAACCATAGAACTTGAATCATCTTGTTCTGCCTCATAAACTGAAGGAAAATAAAAATGATGGTACCAGGAGCAAACTATCACATGAACATTGAGTGGAAAAAATATGATCATACCTAAACACCAAATCCAAACTCAATGACATCAGAATTGATACCCAATCTACAACAAGCTAGACACAAAGGGGATCTGTTACACTAGCAGTCCAGGAAAAAAAGGGGGAAGGTATGGGATGCATGCTGGGATCAGGGATGGAGGGAGGACAACAAGGATGGTGGGAATGGCCCTATTTACTGTCACCATGTACCTTAAATATAATTGTAAAAGAATTGCAATTCACATTGGTCACAATAAAAATTATTTAAAAATTGATAAAAATTATCTGGTTAACCAAATGCTTGATAGAATGTTGAATATTGTTATGATTAGTTGTCCTGACTGACTACATTTAAGAAATGTTTTGGATGTACCTATAGATGAAAGTAAATGCTGTTCATATTTATTTTAAAAAGTTCAGAAAAATTTCTTGTTTACCAGGAAACTGAACAATTCCTCTACATGTATTTATGTTTTTCCAAAACATGTATATTTCAAACATCAAAACTGATTTTTTCTTTCATCTATTTCAAATAATCATAACTCAATTATTTTTATACTAATACTAATTATTATATAAAAACTAAGTCATATTTATAATTGAGGATAAAAGGTTTGAGTCTTTAAATCACACTATGATGTTTACATTCAGAAAAATTCTATGACAGATATTATTAGTGCCCACGTTTACCAGATGATCTAACTGGGACTAGAAATTTAAAATGTGAACCCATAAATGCAAAACCCAAATGTGGTAGAGGAGCTGGAAGTATAGCTTTGGAGTTAAAGTCACTAGAATTACAAGCGACACTTTAATTGTAACCCAGTTTCAATCTCCAGAGTCCTATTAAGTCCCCAGTAAGCTCTGAGCATACAATCAGTATTAAACCCTGAGCACTACAGAGTATGGGGTAAAAAGACAAACAAGTAGATTGTAAAATGTGATATTGAAAAAGACAAATGGAAAATATAGTGTGATCATATACCACCTATTCTAAAGTATCACCAATCTCAGTTTTTACAATAATGCAAACTATTATTTTATAGGAATTGCATTTAGGAACAAAGACAGCATTTAACCAGTTTTATTTCTGAGATAAATAATAATGAATCTGAGTAACACAACTGGAAGAGATTTTAAAAGCAGTGCATGCTCCTATTATGGCACTAATCAAGCCAGTCGGTAGAAAATGATGCTTTTAAATAAAAATTTAGTGTTTTCTGAGAAAATAAGTAGTAACTAATTAAATAAAAACTCTTTAAAATGGTTGATGCTGATATCTTATATCCTGAAAACAGATCTAATAAAGATGTGGGAACTTCTAGAAGAAAAAAGAAATAGCACTCAGTGAGTTCATATTTAAATTTATTATGTATCACTTTGAGCATCCTAATAAACTTTACGTGTCTCAGTTCTCCGGTATAAAACAAGGATAATTAAATTTACTAACCTTGTCTAGTGTTTGTGAAGATTATTGAGTTATTCGCATCCAGAGCACATTCTATAGCTCTTTAATGGCAAATATATAAAAAGGATTTAATAAAAAGTTGAGACTGAGAAAGAACATTGCATTTATCACGCATACAATCTAATGGGATGCCTTAGGATTTAGGGTTAAGTCCTTCACTTTTTAAAAGTACTTATGGGAGTAAACTTCATATTGCGAGCCTGTTTCATGATGAGTGACAGGGCTTGGAATATGACACTCCAAAACAACACTGTCTCATTCCAAGTGCCCTCATTCAATACTGCCTCTGTCACAAACTTGGCAACTTAATGTTATGCAAGTTAGTCTTTCAGAGTAGAAGAGGCTAAAGTTTGATATAATAACTTCAGAACCTGGGAACATTTTGATGCACTGTGTGTAAAAGGATGAGAAAATGTCTGTTTTCTTGGTAATATTAGCCTAACCTTTATCAGTCTTGCTCACAAATCATTTAGATGTCAGTTAGAGGAAAACCTCAAGAGATATCAAGGAACTAGGTAAACAAAGGAAACCCTTTTTATTTTTTCTGTTTTTCTCTTTTATCCTTGCATACTGTCAGCTAGTGAACAGGAGTAAATACTGTACCAAATGGATACTGCTAGTTGGACCTCTAAAATTCAAGGAAGGTCATTTTCCATGTAAAATCCTAGAAGAAATCAAGGTATATAAAATATGAAACATGGTCTTTGCTTTTAGAATGGGCTAAGTCTCCACATATGGTATTGATTTAGATAATTCGTTGTTCTGGGGGACAGTCTTTCACTAGAATAACAGTGACCTACTAGGCACCTCTATCATCCCTCAAGTATAACCAATGAAATGTCTTCAAATATTGCCAAATGTTCTATGAAGTGGTAAAATTGCTCCCAGATATTTATGAACTTGACAAGTGGAGTGATTGAGTTAGTTTCTGGATAGTCGTGAGCTGAGTCATGTAGAAGAGAAAACAACCTAATTGGTTAATAATGTTTTCATTAATGTAGAGTTTAGTGTACAGTATATAATGTAAGGAAGATTCCCTTTTAAAATTAACTGAAAAGTAAGTAAGGGACTACAAGAACTAAATATAGGGCAATTAATAAATCAAAGTCCCTGAAAAGAGGGGGGATTCCACAAACTCATAAATATACCTAAGACATGGTTCCAATTCAAATGCATTTTACTTATTTGTGATAGAACATATGGAAATTGATTATAAACAACACAATATATGGTTATTTGGCAGTCATTTTATATTATTTGGATCTCAAAACAAACTTTGGAGTTTGCATTGTTACCTATTTTTATTAAAATTTTACACATTTTATTAAATATAATCTTAAGCATAACTGTAAAGCAATAAATATAAGCAGTTTATATTTGATACTATATTAAATAATCTAATTTTATCTGTTTTATTATATAAAATAGATTAATTAACTTTAATTCAGAAGAGAATTTTGAATGAGCCACTCTGTGCTTATAAACAAAAAATAAATCATTAATAAAACATATATGTGTGTGTGCTATGGCTTCTATTTTCTTTGTAAACTAGGTCAATATGTTTCTTGCCAAAAATTCATTGGTTGAACCACTGGTCTGGAAAGTGACATTTAATAATAGTAATGTGAGGTATCTATAGAAGAGATCCTCAATCAGCAGAGTCTAAAAACTTGACTTGTTATTAAAACCTCATTAGATCTCAGATCGAAGCCTTTACGATGCTGCCAAGTAAGATGCCCAGGGACACTTCAAGAAACAGAAGAAACATGTGGGGTGGGGCATAATATTCTGTGTGAGTTACTTGTGAAAAAATAAGGGAGTGGGTAATAAAGTACAAAGTAAAGGAGTGGTAAATATCAATAAATAACAGTGGTAAATAAGTATTAAAAATTAATAAAAGTATAAAAAAATTAAAAAAAACATAAATTTGTTTATATACTAGCAAGATATGAGTTTTTGAAAAATTATTTTAATGTTCTTAATATATTATATATCAGCATCCTTCTTGGGTAATCAAATGATTCTATAAGCCTTGTGAGAGAAGTATTGTACATACATCTGTCATAGTTTGAAGAGATTAAGTATCTCTGTAGTGATATATAGACTAGAAGTAAAACTATGGCCAGATCCTAGTTCTTATCTTAAAATCTTTTACATTGAAAAGGGGGGGACACTTTAAAATTATTTAAAAGTTTATGAGTCCAAAAATTTATCCATTTCTTCCAGGTTTTCATTTTTAGTGGCATAGAGTTTCTCAAAGTAGTTTCTGATTACCCTTTGAATCTCTGCCGTATCAGTAGTGATCTCTCCTTTTTCATTTTTTGATACGAGTGAAAGGTCCGGAAGTCCTAATTTTAGCTGCCCGGCGCAAAGAAATGAAGAGGCGTATGAGTTCCAGCAGATGCTTTAAAAAGTGCTTTTAATACTGACCATTATGAATGGTCAGGGTCTATGAATTCCCACCAGAATCAAAGACCTCGTGGGTCCCTCGTTACCCCCTTATATAGGATGGGAAGTGGGAGGGGAAGAAGAGTCCTTGAGGGCTGGACTTCCGCTACGATAACACCAATGATTCGTGAGGTAGGGGTAGAGGTGGGGCCGAGGCAGTGACGACTTCCTTAAGGGGCAGGGCACCAGCCCTCAAGGACTCTTCTTCCCCTCCCACTTCCCATCCTATATAAGGGGGTAACGAGGGACCCACGAGGTCTTTGATTCTGGTGGGAATTCATAGACCCTGACCATTCATAATGGTCAGTATTAAAAGCACTTTTTAAAGCATCTGCTGGAACTCATACGCCTCTTCATTTCTTTGCGCCGGGCAGCTAAAATTAGGACTTCCGGACCTTTCATTTTGGCGAGCCAGCCAGGAGTCCTCACTCATTCTGCCCGGCACAAAGCTATGAAAAGGTGTCTGGTGAGTTCTGATGTGTGTATGTGTGTGTGTGAGCACGCTTTGCTTCGTGTCTGTCTTAGTCTGAGATTATGTTGTATTCTGTGTCCAGTGGGAAGCTAGCTTTGTGGTGGTTTGGCAAATGTTATGAGCTCTTTGCTCGATGTGGAAACCGAGTAGAAGCAGACTTTGTTTCATAGGGGGGTTAAAGTCCCCCCGGGTGACTAAGGAATCTTCCACCTGATGCGTTTCCAGGTGTGTGTGGTTCCCCATCTGATGCGTATACCAGATGGGCAAGAGGTTGACGAACTTTGGCTGCTTAGGTCACGACCCTGGTGGTACCCCAGGGGTTTAGTAAGAGCAGCTGGAAGACGTTCCGAGCTGCTGAAGAGGTTGTCTGTCTGTGATTTTTGGAGCTCAAGAACTTGGTCATTGGCATAGTTGTCTGTCTAGGATTTATTGTGGAATGCAGAGATTACTTGAACGCATTTTGCTTGGTTATTTGTGGCGCCACGCTGTCTGTTTGTCTGTCTGTTTCTTGTCTGTGTGTTCTATGTTTTTTTTTTTTTGGTCTAACCACGGGACGCAAGCCCGACCCCCTCTCAAGGGCCGACCCCTGGGGAAAGGGGCCGACCGCCGGTGAGCCCGCGTCTCCCTCGCCCGTCAGTCGTCCCAGCAGCGAAACGCGCAACCCCCGCTGCCTGCGGCGCGGCGAGAGGGCGCCCGAAACCCGCCTAACCCGCTCCCCACCCAACCAGGAAGCTGGCGCATGCAAGGTCCACACTAGGGACTTGGCGGGGGGTGTTGGAAATTGCAAATCCCAGATTTCTCAAATGGCCATCGGGAATAAATTTTCCTGGAGAATTTCTGAACTTTGCAATTCCCCAACTATCCTGCCATGCGTTCAGGCCAAAAAGAGCAACTGGCCGTTTTTTTTTCTAGCCGAAAAAAAAAAAAAAAAAAAATGCTTTTTAACTCACCACGTGGTGAAGAAATTCACCACGCCCCAGGGCAAACTATTGTCCTCCCAGCTCCACCTGGCTGAGGAATGTAGGTCATTTACATATCAAAGAAAAATCTAGCAAATGGTTTGGAAGTCAAAAAAAAATTTTTTTTAAGCATTTAAATTTCTAACTTAAAGGTTTCTTAAAAAAATTAATAAGAAAATGTTGCAAATTACTGTTGTTATTTTTGTTTGTTTTTCGGTGCACGTGAAAATTTTTAGCAGCGAAACCACTGCAAAAGAATGAGTGGCGAAGCTTAAAAAAAAAAAAAAAAAAAAAGGGAGGAAAAAGAGAAGAAGCCGAATGGTAGGGCGTTTGCCTTGCATGCAAAAAGGAAAGTGGTGTAAAAGAAATTAAAAATGTGTAATAAAAAATGTGTATAATCAATCTAAATAATTATTAATATGTCTCTAGGTTAAAAAAAAATGTAAATGTTTTTAAGCATGTTCTACCAAAAGTAGTAAGTATTCATTCTTTCTGGTTTTCAACATTAATTTGTGTAACGTAAATTGCTGGTGTTTTCTGTTTAGAAAACTAAGTGAATTTCTATATTTAGAATTAAGCATAATTAAAATATTATTTTGCAATTTTTCATTATATGTTACCAAGAACATTAATATTTGTATCACAGGAGGTTTTATAAAATTGGTCATGGTTTTATTTGAAAATGTATAAAATGTTTCGTTGCAGAAAAAAAAATTCTAAAATTATCTAAGTAATTTAAGTAATATTTGCTTTTTCTCTTCTCCCAGAACCTTTTAGTACCATTTATGTCATGGCATCATGTTGCTTTGCACAGAATACAAGCAAATGGCTTTTCTCTCTGCATGGGGAGTAGTCCTCATGCAAACAGAAAATCAAAAAAATTAGTAAGGGAACCCCAAAGCCCTCTTTCAGAGGAATAATTGGAGTTGAGGCGGTGTGACAAGCAGGCACCGGCGAGAAACTGAAATAAATGGCCTGAGTAAGGAAATTGAAGATTTTCCTAGAAGATTATCACAGCCTGTGGGCCCTGCTCTCTCCCTCAAGCTCAGAAGAGAATTCGAGGTCAGTCTCTTCCAAACCTGGAGAGGAGTGGAACAGACAAGTCACCTCTAAAAATTCCTGCAGAGGGTGAGATGCCCAGCCAGAAGAACCTCATGCTGAACCGACCAACTCATCAGCCAAACCTGAGTGACTGTGAAAAACCTGCAGTGTCCACAACCTATCCTCAAAAAAGCTCTGTAAGTAATGGGGGTGCCCCAGATGGAGATTTCTCCAACAGTGCTGTATATGTGCAAAGAAAAAAGCCAAGTTATTCAAATACCGGGTAAGGTACAAGGTAAAGGTGGAGAGAAAAACCATTTTTGGTAGCTAATTAAAATTCTAGTGGGCCTAACTTAAAACCCACTTCTTTAAAGTAACTCATGTAAAAATGCTCTTACTAGTTGTATTAAACCAAATCATAAATTGCAAATGCAAATGTTAGTCTAACTGAAGTAACTCAAAACTGTTTATTCATAATGCTATTATGCTTTGTTTTCTGTTAATTAATTTGTGCTATCATTACAGACAATAAGAACAGCTATGCCATTCAAGTTGTGCTATTTACTGCTCCAAGGCCTGAGTGGGTTAAGTAATATTCCCCTGTATAATTAATCTAATCCTTTTCAGGTGTTAAAACTGTAAAAGTAAACCAGTTAACTGCTCCTTTAGGGAAATATGAGATTTCACCCTATCTAGAGATTGAAACTGCAGTCCCCTGTCAGCCTGAAGTAGCTACAGAAGATTGATCTTCGACCACGTTCCCTCTAATAACTTCTAGGGTAATGAAATCTCTAAAGCAAAATGGTCATCAAAGAAAAAAAAACTATAAGGGGAAAATAAAGGCCGCAGAAATTAATAAGCCAAGTTAACTACTAAGAATAACATTATGCCTATCTATCCCAGAGGTTAAAGCAGGTAGCAAAAATTATGCTTCTCTTGGTAATGTTAAAAAGTAAAACAGTCATTAATAAAAATAAAATTTCTTCATCTCTGTCTAACCCAGTGCAGGAAAGGCAACTGGAGTTTAGGGCTCTCTACCCCAACAGCTGTTTAAGTTGCAAAAATGAAGAAAAGAAAGCAGAAACCTCCTTATTTTCGTTGTGGAATTCACAGCCTATGTGAGAAGAACTGCTGTCAAGGTGAACTGCATGCTTCCTGGGTTCACGCCTTCCATCTAAAACCTGAAAAGTGAAGCACACTGAGAATCCTCTCAAGATACGGGTCCGGCGGGCACACTTCAGCCCTAATGCACTCACTAACTCTGAAAATGCTCTCCCTGGCACTTGCTAAGGAAGGGCTCGAACTGCTTACCTCCGGTCCTCTACTTCCCATGTGTGTGTTTGGGGGAGCCGAAATGGGTGTGTAAAGCAAAACCTCAGCCTTTAACTCCCTCTTGGGGGTGGGGGGAATTGGCCTCTGGCTGTCCCTGTCTCACTAGGTAATCTAACCTTTGCTTCTTCTAGCTGTACTTATGTCAAAAGGTAATCCCGTTTAGCTTTAAATCTTCTGTTTGCTATTCATAACAGCACCAAATCTGTAAACCTGGGTCAGGTAGAAGGTACTCAGTGCTCAAAAGTCCTGCCTGATCCCTCTAGCCCAGGGTATTTACCTCCGAAACGGATATAAATATGTGGTAAAAATTTGGCTTATGCATCCCAGCATTAGTGCTCCCCAACATTAACATCATCCCAGGAACAGAGCCCATCCCTCTGCCTAGCATACATTTCTTAGGCACTCCTAGGTCTGAGCACTCTACTGGTAGGGCTCAGAAGTTGCAGGAAAATTGGTAACTGGAAAAGCAAAACTAGCAGGGCTAAACAAAAATAACAAACTCTCACAAAAGTTAATTTCAAATGTGTAAAACAAAATCAAGCACCATCAAGAGTAGCTGGCCAAGATACAAAGCTATTAAATGGTCCCTTATGGTCTTTATGGCATGGAATTCTCCCCTATCTAATACTCCTACTGGGGCCCCTCCTAAGCCTTTTTACTTCTGGTAGCCATTGGCCCATGCAGGGTTAGCTCATGCAAATAATTATGACCAGTAATATCAGAAAGTAAAGGCCCCAAAATCACATTGGCTTCTAGGATTAGAAGCCTCCAGTACAAGAAGTGGGGATTGAAAAGGGAAATCAGCCCCCCCCCCCCACCAACCTTGGTGGGTGCCCTGCCCCTTAAGGAAGTCGTCACTGCCTCGGCCCCACCTCTACCCCTACCTCACGAATCATTGGTGTTATCGTAGCGGAAGTCCAGCCCTCAAGGACTCTTCTTCCCCTCCCACTTCCCATCCTATATAAGGGGGTAACGAGGGACCCACGAGGTCTTTGATTCTGGTGGGAATTCATAGACCCTGACCATTCATAATGGTCAGTATTAAAAGCACTTTTTAAAGCATCTGCTGGAACTCATACGCCTCTTCATTTCTTTGCGCCGGGCAGCTAAAATTAGGACTTCCGGACCTTTCAGAGTTATCAAGTTTCTCTTTCTTTGTTAGTTTTGCCAGTGGTCTATCAATCTTGTTTATTTTTTCAAAGAACCAACTTCTGCTTTCGTTGATCTTTCGGATTGCTTTTTGGTTTTCCACTTCATTGATTTCTGCTCTCAGCTTTGTTATTTCCTTCTGTCTCCCTATTTTTGGTTCTTTTTGTTGGTCATATTCTAATTTTTTGAGCTGCACATTACATTTATTCAGATATGCCCCTTCTTCTTTCCTGATGAGTGCTTGCAAAGCTATAAATTTTCCTCTCAATACCGCTTTTGCAGTGTCCCATAGGTTCTGATAGTTTGTGTCTCTGATGTCATTTGTTTTCAGGAAGGTTTTAATTTTCTCTTTGATTTCATCTCAGATCCACTGGTTATTCAGTATTAGGCTGTTTAACTTCCAGGTATTAAAGTTTTTCTTCTGTGTCCCTTTGTAGTTCACATATAATTTCAGGGCCTGTAGTCAGTGGTAGTTGCGGCCAAATTTTTATTTTTTTTTCTTCTTCCTCTTTTTCTTATTCTTTTTATCTCAAATGACAACAGAATAGATAATCTACAACAAGCTGTAAAGTGGAGACCAATTGCACTAGTATTCTGGGGGGAAAGGGAGGGAAATATGGGATGCATGCTGGGAACAGGGGTAGAGGGAGGACAGCACTGGGGGGTGGGAGTGCCCCTCATTCGTTGTCACTATGTACCATAAATAATTCTGTGAAAAAAAACATAATTAAAAAATATTCCATTCAAATTCGTGATTCTAAATATCATTTAAAGTGTAATCATACTATCACAATCATTCTTCTTGTAGATCAGTATTATCAAACATTATTTAAATAATATTAAATGATGAAGGGGAAGGGAAAAACATTAAATGACTAAAATTTATAGACTTCTATTAAATTTTATTTCTAAATAATATATTATGGATTTAATCCAAATGAACTGCAAATTAGTCATAAATATATTAAGTGAAATTTAATACTCTTGGAAAAGATTAGTAAATATTGTGTTTTTATTGGATTAATGGGCCAAATGTATGACATTATTTCTGTCTTGGATTTGTTAGCATAGGGGAAAAGAGTTTATGGCAAGAAATGCAATCATTAATAAAACTGTAGAATGTTCAATAATATCAGAATTCTGCCAGTTAATCTGAACTCTATTAAAAGATATTTTAATTAAAAAACATAAACATTCAGTTTATTTTTTGACCCTCAAAATTTGATAGAATATCAAATATAATTGCCATGGGACATGACTTACATTTCAAACTTAAATATTCAAGCAATAAATTATATCATAAATTATATCAATATGCTCCTAATTCTTCTAATTTGGGTTTTTAATCTATCATAAATTAAGGTAAGTATGCTTAGTTTAAAATTCCATATTTAGGGGATGGAGAGATAGCACAGCGATAGAGCATTTGCCTTGGAAGCTGCTGACCCAGGACCAACATTGGTTCGAATCCCGGCATCCCATATGGTTCCTCGTGCCTGCCAGGAGCGATTTCTGAGCACAGAGCCAGGACTAACCCCTGAGCACCGCTGGGTATGACCCAAACAACAACAACAAATATATTTCATATTTGATTTCAATTACAGTAAAAGTTTTATCTACATTTTAAAAAAATTATAGAAATTAATGAGGATTATACAGTTTTTGAAAAGATAAGGCTATACAAACATAATTACTCCAGAGGGAGAGGGGGACATTGGTGATGGGAATATTGCATTGGCTAAGGGGGTGTTCCATTTTTATAACTGAAACCCAACTACAAGCATGTTTGTAATTATGGTGCTTAAATAAAGATATTATTTAAAAATAAATAAAATCAATGTCCTATGAAAATAAATATTTGAATTTTAAATATTAGAAAACATATTTACTATCTTTGGCCAAAAGGATCACTGAAATGTATCTCTATATTTATTCATATATTGACATTTATATTATATTAGATATGTAATATGTTCATATTTATTTGTATATTTATTCACATTTATTCATATATTTACTCATATTTATATGAGTCTATATTCACAAATACAAATATTGACGTTTCAAGTAATTAGTACAGAGTAGTGAAGAGAACTCCATGAAAAACAACTGTTTTCAGAATGATATCATAAAGCTATTTTGGCTTAATACATAATGTGCACAAAACAGTGTACTGTGATTACTTGAGCAATAGACACATTGCAATGATTAGATATCAGTTTATGATATATTCTTTAATTCATTTAATTTTTATAAAGGAATAATGCTAAACATTAGTGTCCTATAAGCATCTAGTTACTGTAAAATATTGTCAATACAGTGAATATTCGGGGGCAAAACTGATTCCATTGATGTTTTCTTACTTTGTTTTCACTGGGTCTTTATTTGCAGTTTATCAGTGTGGCTCTATAGATAGGCTCAGCCATCTGTTCCTTGGATCTGTGCTTCATGTGGATTACAAGAGCATATTGATTTCATTGGGTCAGTCGTTTATACAATCAGAAGTCTGCTTGCCTTGGAATGTTCCCAAAAGACATACTTCATCAATAAAAAAAAAAAGCATCTACTGTCGTGATAAAAAATTTTTTCACTATTTTACCACGTTTGTTCTACTTATTTAAGAGTTACAGATTTTGAAACACATGTTATAGAACACATTTTGATTTCTAGACTTTCAAATTCATTTTCCTCAGGTTTTGTATGAGTCATGAAGAATAACTATAGACTATATGCTTAAATTATCCTTTATCTGGCTAAAGGATTTATATAGCTCTGTGTCTGACTAAGCACTCTCATCTATTTCTGAAACGATGTTTTGCTAAACTTTAGGATAAACTATGGATGGATTTCTGACTAGAAATGTTTAAGATTTAAAATGAGCAATTTATTATAAAGACTTTTCTCTCTAAGTCTCACTTCTATATACTAATCAATGAGGCACAGTCTGAAACATCTACTACCTGGTAGTGGGTAAACTAATCCCATCCTTTAAAAACTCATTTCCACAACTGATTGAGAAGTATCTTCTGTCAGACCTTATTTGTGTGAAAGCAAAGAATCTTTGCATTTTTCTAATTTTGAAGGTCACTCTTTGCTTATATCCCAAGATGAACCCAAAATCTATTTTCTATGTACTATGAGATGTCTCACTTAATAATTTGGTTATGTTTTTAAGAGACCTACTCATTCTAAGCAGCCTGATCAGAACTGCTTTTCCTACCTGGTGTTCATTTTGCTTCCTTTTGTAATTAAACTGAGAATCTATTCAGACCAAATTCTTTTTAGATTTACCAACATACAGCTATATTAAGTGAACCACTACTATTGGACAGTTTGAGATTAACAAAGAGATTTAAGATAACACCAAAAATGCCATCTGGCCTTCCTAGCTAAAGACATTTCTACTTCAAGTTTTCTGAAAAAAATGTTCTTTCTCTCCAGAAATATATCCTCTAAACTCTTAAATCCCATTTCTTTTCTATTTAGAATTGTCTGCTTCTTGACCTCCTTCACTCTAAGCTCAGAATCTATTTTATATTGCCCAAAATGATACAAAAAAATTCTGTACCAAACAAATCATATTGGGTCATTGCTTTCCTTCATGAATAAATATTAGATACTTTGCTATATTCATTCTCTTAATTTAATATGCTCCTATGCAAAGTTCCTCAGTCCAACCTCTATAAATAGCTCATATTTATTTACGCCTTTGTCCAGAGAAAGCTCTGATCTTTTAAAACATTCATTGGGCCTGGAGAGATAGCACAGCGGTGTTTGCCTTGCAAGCAGTCGATCCAGGACGAAAGGTGGCTGGTTCGAATCCCGGTGTCCCATATGGTCCCCCGTGCCTGCCAGGAGCTATTTCTGAGCAGACAGCCAGGAGTAACCCCTGAGCAACACCGGGTGTGGTCCAAAAACCAACCAAACAAACAAAACAAAACAAACATTCATGAGGTTAAAAAAGTTTTAGCACTGGGAGGCTAGGCAGTATTGTATTGAAAATAACAGCTTTTCTGAGTTTCCATCTGAGCAAAACAATGATACTTAATTTTCAAGATGATTGAAAATCTTTTTCTCTTTTTAGTGTTTTTTCTTTTTTTCTTTTAAATAGGGGCTCCCACCTTTTTCATAGAACCTTGGGATACAAGTTACTATGTTTTACCTCATTATTTCTGAACTTTTCTATAAAATTAAGAAGAAAAAAAAGAAACAATGGGATCCAGGGGCATCAGTGGTTGAGGGAAGTCAACACTATCGGTGGGAATGGCCTTGATTCACAGTCTATCTGAAATTTAACTATAATGGACTTTATAGATCACAATGGTTTCAATAAAATACATTTAAAAATCAGTGTAATATCAAAGCTCAACAATACAACCTCTCTCCTTTCTTTTCTTTCTCTTTCCCTATTTGTTCCACTTATGCTCTTTTATCTCTGTATTTGTCTCTGCATCTCTCCTCTCTCTCTCTCTCTCTCTCTCTCTCTCTCTCTCTCTCTTTCTCTCTCTCTCTCTCTTTCTCTCTCTCTCTCTCAATATTTCTCCACCTTGTTTTTTCTTTTTAGGAAAATGTTCCAGTTTCTCAAGTGCACATTGTGCATTCAGTGGTTCCTTCACAGGAAAACTGTTACTTTACGAACTCAGTCCACAGTCTGAGAATGTTATGACATCACTGATGACATATTTGTAGTCAGAAGTCTTCTTTTTATAAAACAAAAAGAAAAGGAAAGAACATAATCAAAAATACTCTGAGTCTAATACTTTAAATTTTTCTAGAACAATAGAACTTAAAGTTCTTCCCTACTTTTAATATTTACTTTCTTTTTTGTAATTGTTGCTACTTATGTATTTTGGCTTGGTGGTTTTTATAACAGTCAGATATAAGCCTCAAATTAATTAATCCCACCAGAAAGACCCTAAAGATTAAGGACTATTATATGTAGGCCATTAAACTTTATCATAAGCTAATCCTGGTAATAATATATAAGTTTCCATCTCTGGGATATTTCTCAGTTGCTTTCAATTTTAAGCCTGACTCAGGTCGAAGGATTGAATAATTCATAATTATTTCCATTTGCCACTGAGCAAGATCTGGTTAGCACATTTGATATTTATACTTTCATGGTATAGTTTTACCAATAATTCTACACTAACTCTTCTCAATTTCCCATATTTAAAAATTAAGTATAATGGGCCCGGTGAGATAACACAGCGGTGTTCACCTTGCAAGCAGCCGATCCAAGACCAAAGGTGGTTGGTTCGAATCCCGGTGTCCCATATGGTGCCCCGTGCTATTTCTGAGCAGACAGCTAGGAGTAACCCCTGAGCAACACCGGGTGTGGTTCAAAAACCAAAAAATAAAAAAATTAAGTATAATGTAAGGGCTTATATAGATTTAATTTTTAAAATAGAAGCACATAGTTAAAATATCTCAGAAAGCTAGATTATTAGTATTTTATCAAATGCTAAGGAATAAAGATAACCAGTTATAAGAAGTAGCCATTAAAATTTGGTAATAAATGCAGGTATGTATGTATAAGTAACTCAGAAATTAAAGGGAAGAGAGACCAAGGAGAGAAGCTTGCCTTGAAAGTGACTGATACATATTCAACCCTTAACACTCTATATGGTTCCCTGCGCACCACAAAAATTGATTTCTTTGTGAAGAGCCAGTAGTTAGACATGAGCACAGCCAGATGTGACCCCAAATTAAAAAAAAAATAATTTAAGGGATGAGCAGACAGCTGGACCCTCATGTAGGGAATAGCTGCCTCTAATCACAGAAAATGGAACTATCTGTTTCTGTGGCTTTGGTCGATTAGGATGAACATTATGATAACCATGGAGAGCCTGTGCATGTTGCTTCCTAATTCAGAATTTAATGACTTCATTCATATTTGATGCTAGAAAACTTCCATGGTGGAAGCTAAAAATTGGCAAAGCTTTCAGGTTTATTTTTTTTAATTACACCAGTAGCCAGAATATCACTGATACAAACAAATAGGGATGTAATATTTCTTTTTACTTGGAAGGGGGCAAAAGGTTGGGTCATACCCATCTGTACTCAGGGCTTACTACAAGCACTATTCTCATACATTGCTCCTGGTGATGGATGCTCCAGGAACTGTGTAGTTATGAAACCTGTATCAGGTTTAACTGCATGCAAGGTAAACCCTTTATTTACTGTTCTATTTCTTTAACTTTGGCATATAAAATTTCTAAGACTTTTTGGTAGTCTAAAAATTCTAGTGGTACTTCATCCTCTCTTATGTCATATCTTCAATAAAGCTCTTTTCTTTACTGATACTATATGAGACATTCTAAATTGAAATTTTAATATAAAAACATGAAACTTTTTGATGAAATTATCACGAATATGGCAAACCAGATAGCAGATCTAATTATACTCATAATTCCTAGAGTGTCAAATGTTTATGTTTTAAATGAAAGATATTTCATACATTTGATAGTTAAAATTTTAAAGTTGACATATACTGGTAACACCAATAAGAAAACATTGATAAGAGAGTGTTTTTATTTCCCATGACTGTTCCATGTTTTTAACACTCTATGTTAGTAATATGAACTATGTGTGAAGGTTCAGAGAGATAGATGGTTATAGTTCTTGAAGTACATGCTGTTGATTTGGGTTTTATCCCTGGTACTCCATAGACCCCTTATGTGAGTGATTCCTGAGCACAGAGCCAGGAGTAATCTTGAGTACAACCAGTATGACCCAAAAAAACATATAAAAGAAAATGTAAAATAGATGTGACTTTCGTGAGTATATATATAATATCCAGAAGTTCCTGACCTTCTGGATTTGATTTTCAAATGTCAATAATAGTTTATTTTCTTGAATCTTCTTCTTAATATAATGACAGAGCTCTTTTTTTATTGAGGCCATTGTAAATTACAAGTCTTTCACAATTATATTTCAATTGTTTACTGACAGTAAATTAGGGCTATTACCACCACCAGTATTGACCTTCTCCAACCCTAGTTCCCCACATGTATTCCAAACCTCCACCTTTAGCCTCCTGGAGTACTAGTATCGCAGTCCATTTTGTGTTTAGTTTGTTATAGCTTGAGTCTTGATTTGTTGTTATAGACTTTGGCTTTAGATCGGACCCACCCCCCTCCCTATTTCCACTCAGTATTCCTGAGACCACTTGGCCCCTAGGCTTCCTCCACTTTTTTTTCTTTTCTCAGTTTGTAAGAAGACATAGAAATGTTAGACAGAACAAAGTGATTCAAGTTCTATGGTTCTATGGAAAAGTGGGAGCCCCTATCAAGAATATAAGTACAATTAAAAGATGAAAAAGGAAAAAAAAAAGGGAGGAGCAGGTGTAGCCCCCCCCCTTTTTTTGCACAGGCACATCAAAATTCCTTTGGCCCTAAAAGATACAGGGTGTCTCCACCCATGAAGCATACTGTCCAAAGACCAACTACAGGTTCAACACATGTTGGTTGTCCATCCAATGTTCGTCCTTATGGTGGCAGAATAAATTCTGTTCAGTCACAGTTGACAATGTCAGTCTTCTGTAGTTAGAAATATTGGTTTTTGTATAGGTCCTAGGATAAAGTCTTTTTTGTGGTCCCAGGAAAAGTTTGCTTAGTCATGGTTGTTGTAGACAATCATTTGTAAATAGAGATATTGGTTCTTGTACAGATCCTAGGGCAAAACATCATCTGATTTCATCTCACCATTAAATGGTGATGAGATAATCTGTGTGAAATAGAGTGAAGGTGATCTAATCTTAGATCAAGTTGTTGTTTCCTCAGGGTGTCTTAAGGGTCTACCCTGGAGCAGGTTGGTGCCAGGCAGCATTCAGGCCTCCCCCAGGTGGAGTTTGGATCCTGGTGCTGGCGTCATATTAGTACCTGTGCTGGTGTCTTAGGCTTAGGGTTGAATGATCAATGTCTGACCTATCGAGGCCTAAGATAATGATAGATCTTGAATCTATCTCCTATAAGAATGAATTAACTCATAAATAATTATTTTAATTTAATTCATCATTATATGTGAACATTTGGGGGCAGCAACAACATAGTACATTTTAAGAAAAGTATTTTTGAAATATTTTCAGATCTTATCAGACAGAAGAGTGTGAAGGAAAATAGTATATAAAGACAATTTTACTTTCATGCTCCATGCATTAAAGTAAAAAATCCCAGTATTTGTTGAATAACACTGATTACAAAATCAGTGAGTGAGTATTTGACATGATTCTGTTTGAAGGAGCTGCATCTCTGGAACCAAAATATTGTATCATTCCTGAGTCAAATAGTATGATGAGCAGACCACTTGCCTTGCCTGTGGTCAATCAGGTTCAATTCCCAGCACTGCATATGGTCTCCTAACTAACTCAAGAAGTAACCCTAAACACAAGACCATAAATAAGTTCTAAGAACTGCCAGGTGGGGTCAAATACTACCCTTCCAATTAAAAAAAAAGTTAGGGAGTCGACGAGGTGGCGGTAGAAGTAAGATGACTGCCTTGCAAGCGCTAGCCAAGGAAGGACCATGGTTCGATCCCCGGGTGTCCCATCTGATCCTTCCGAGCCAGGGGTGATTTCTGAGTGCTTAGCCAGGAGTAACCCTGAGCATCAAACAGGTGTGGCCTGAAAAACAAAAACAAAAACAAAAAGTTAGCATTTGCTAAATTTCTAGATTATTGTAGAAGGTAAACAATTGAAATTATGAACTAATTTGATGTCCGTACACCAAAGTACTTTGGCAACTATATTCCTGAGATTCAGCTATGCCTTCTTACTGCTGCACTGACTTCTGTGTTGTCTTGAGACAACTATTGTAGAGAATTATTTTCATTAAAAAAAATAAATAACACTTCTCACCAATTTCCTATTTCTTGTGAATAGTCTTCAAAAAATTGATATTCTTGACAATTTCCTTCCTTATAACTTTTCCATTTTATTCAGACTTCCCACCTCGAAATACTTTCTTTTTTTAAAATTAATTTATTTAAAGAAAAAGCCGTACATAGTTGACATAACTGATAATAATACATTTTTAGGAAGACCAAAAGCAACATGTTTTTAAAAAAAATAGAAAATTGAAAGAAAAACTAAAGAGATGGAAGAGAAAGAAAAGAATAATTTTGAAAAATATTGACTCACAATGAATTCATTGAAGCACCAGCAGAAAGTTTAGTAAGCTCTTCTTTTTTAATAAAATAAAAAAAGATAAGAGTTAAAAAATACCCCCATTTCCCTCCCGGCTCCAAAAGGAGGGTCTGGAGATGGGAGCTCTGACCTTTCAGCCTTCTAGCTCGGGAAGAATCTCCTTCCTTCCTGGGAGCCCGGAGGAATAGCATCACAATAGGTTCTGGCAATAAGATTTACCAGGGATGTTTCCTTATTAAACCTGTTCATTGTACAACATTATGGCAAATATATGGATATCATTGTGTTTCATTGCTTCTCATTATCTGAACACCGTCCATGAGCTCGTTTTATTCCTTTACTCCCTCACTCCCATCTCTTTTTACCCCACATTTAACCATTTTTCTGTACTAATGATTTTTGTTTTGGCCAAGGTGGATTACATATCTTTCACAGTAATTTTTTGGGTGGAGTCTGAAGCTTCAGCAGGCAAAAGTGTCAAAGCAAGGTTTCATGCTGTAGGCTTTATTTTTATTTATTTTATTTTTTTATTGTAAGAATGTATTCAAGAGACAAAATTGATTAACATAATGAGGTAAACTAACATAACATAATATAAATATAGTGACATAACATAACATATAATATAATTGATATAATAATAATACATGTAAGTCAAAGAAAGTTTCTGATTAAAAACACAATTTTTGGCTTCTTCTGAGGAAACTGAGGACCTGAAGGGAGCACTGTCCTGTGCATTTCTGTCTTTCCTGAATTCCTGAAGCTCTCCTCAGAGCCCTGGGAAGCGAACCCAAAAAAAAACCTACATTCTGAAGCTACCCAGCGAGCAAGTAAGTGAGTAAGAAATGGCTGGCTGTGGGGATTGCCAGGCAGAGTGCCGATTGCTCTACCTGCAGAGTTTCTGCCCTGCTGTGCTTATTCTGAGGAAACTGAGGACCTGAAGGGAGCCCTGTCCTGTGCTTCTCTGTCTTTCCTGAATTCTTGAAGCTCTCCTCAGAGCCCTGGGAAGGAAACCCCAAAAAAACTACATTCTGAAGCTACCCAGCAAGCGAGTGAGTAAGAAATGGCTGGCTATGTGGGTTGCCAGGCATAGTGCTGATTGCTCTACCTGCAGAGTCTCCGCCCTGCTGTGCTTCTTCTGAGGAAACTGAGGACCTTTAGGAAGCCCTGTCCTGTGCTTCTCTGTCTTTCCTGAATTCTTGAAGCTCTCCTCAGAGTCCTGGGAAGTGAACCCAAAAAATACTGCATTCTGAAGCTGCCCAGCAAGCGAGTGAAAACTATGCCTGCCGACTGGGGCCCGACTGTGAAAAACTGTGAGTGATGCCTGTGTGTGTCTGTCTACTATCCTGTTGTGTAAACCTCTTGGGAGTGGGCCTAAAAGAGGATCCAGCAGAGCACTTTGATTCTGCTTCACTACGTGGCCGTGGCTCTTTCTAAGAAAAGAACACCAAAGCAACAAGAAGAAAAAAATCACACTAAGAAATGTGCTGGTTCACAGAAGCAAGCATTTCTCTCCAGACTGTCTTCTCTGCTGCGTGCTCGGGCCTAAGATTTGATCCTGTATGAGGCTTCATCCACAGAAGAATCCCCTCCCTTAGAGGCAAGTCGGCCCATCTAGAAAGGGCGGAGCCAGAGGAATGTGCTGCCTGCATCATATAGCCAATGAATACCACCACAACACGTAGAAAAACCCACAATACAAGTGTGACAATGGGAAAACAACGCAGGCCAGCATCAGACAGAGAATGAAGGTGACAATTCTGATAACCAGATAATGACCAACCAACTAATCAACCTCTCAGACAAGGACTTTAGACTAGCAATATGGAAGATACTCAACGAACTCAAAGAAACCATGGATAGAGTTGAAC
Source organism: Suncus etruscus (assembly GCF_024139225.1). Lineage (NCBI taxonomy): Eukaryota > Metazoa > Chordata > Mammalia > Eulipotyphla > Soricidae > Suncus > Suncus etruscus. The sequence continues at coordinate 154,214,724 of NC_064849.1, read as the reverse complement.
AGAACACTAATAAGAACCTAGAAAATATGAAGACAGAAATCACAAAACTCCAAACTGAAATAACATGTCAACTAACAGGCCTGAAAAAGTCAGTAAATGAAGTGAATGACAAAATGGATAAGCTCTGGGACAGGGTATCAGAAGCTGAGAATAGACTTGGTGCTGTGGAAGATGAGATACATAACAATTCCATATAGCAGTAGAGATTAGAAAAAAAACTTAAAGCAAATGAACAAACAATGGAAAAATTAGTCAAAGAATGGGAACAGATAAAAATAGAAGTCTATGATAAGATCAACAGAAACAACTTAAGAATCATTGGAGTCCCAGAGACCCAGGAAGTAATCAGAAACTACTTTGAGAAACTCTATGTCCTAAAAATGAGAACCTGGAAGAAATGGATAAATTCTTGGACTCTTATAATCTTCCACAGTTGAAGGAAGAGGATGTAGCATATCTAAACACCCCCATCACCACTGATGAAATTAAAATGGTAATCAAATGCCTGCCCAAAAACAAAAGCCCAGGCCCAGATGGATTCACTAATGAATTCTTTCAAACTTTCCAAGAGGAACTACTACCAATCCTGGCAAGACTGCAAGACTCTTTCATGAAATTGAACAAACGGAAACACTTCCAAACAGCTTTTATGAAGCCAACATCACCTTGATACCAAAACCAGACAGAGATGCTGCCAAAAAAGAAAATTACAGACCAATATCGCTGATGAATGCAGATGCAAAGATCCTCAACAAAATCCTGGCAAATAGGATTCAATGCCTCATTAAGAAGATCATCCACTATGATCAAGTAGGTTTCATCCCAGAAATGCAAGGATGGTTTAACATCCGTAAATCTATCAACATAATACACAACATCAACAACAAGAAAAATAAAAACCACATGATCATATCAATAGATGCAGAGAAAGCATTTGATAAGGTCCAACACCCATTCTTGATCAAAACTCTCAGCGAGATGGGAATGGAAGGAACCTTTCTCAATATAGTTAAGGCCATCTACCACAAGCCAGTGGCAAATATTATCCTCAATGGAGAAAAACTAAAAGCCTTCCCTCTAAATTCTGGCACAAGACAAGGCTGTCCTCTCTCACCACTCCTATTCAACATAGCACTGGTGCTTGCTATAGCGATTAGGCAAGAAAAAGATATCAATGGAATCCAGATGGGAAAGGAAGAAGTCAAGCTCTCACTGTTTTCAGATGACATAATACTCTACTTTGGAAACCCTAAAGACTCTACCAAAAAGCTTCTAGAAACAATAGACTCATATAGCTAGGTGACAGGCTACAAAATTAACACACAAAAATCAATGGCCTTTCTATAAACCAATAGTAATAAGGAAGAAATGGACATTAAAAAAACAACCCCATTCACAATAGTGCGACACAAACTCAAATATCTCTGAATCAACTTGACTAAAAATTTGAAGGACCTATACAAAGAAAACTATAAAACTCTGCTCTAAGAAATAAGAGAAGACACGTGGAAATGGAAACACATACCCTGCTCATGGATTGGCAGGATTAACATCATCAAAATGGCAATACTCCCCAAGGCATTATACAGATTTAATGCTATCCCTCTAAAGATACCCATGACATTCTTCAAAGAAGTGGATCAGGCACTTTTGAAATTCATTTGGAACAATAAACACCCTAGAATAGCTAAAGCAATCATTGGGAAAAAGAATATGGGAGGAATTACTTTCCCCAACTTTAAACTGTACTACAAAGCAATAGTTATTAAAACAGCATGGTATTGGAATAAGGACAGGCCCTCAGATCAGTGAAATAGGCTTGAACACTCAGAAAATGTTCCCCAGACATACAATCACATAATTTTTGATAAAGGAGCAGGAAATCCTAAATGGAGCAAGGAAAGCCTCTTCAACAAGTGGTGTTGGCACAACTGGATAGCCACTTGCAAAAAATTGAACTTAGACCCCCAGCTAACATCATGTACGAAGGTAAAATCCAAATGGATTAAAGACCTCGATATCAGACCCAAAACCATCAGATATATAGAAAAACACATAGGCAAAACACTCCAGGACATTGAGACTACAGGCATATTCAAGGAGGAAACTGCACTCTCCAAGCAAGTGAAAGCAGAGACTAATAGATGGGAATATATTAAGCTGAGAATCTTCTGTACCTCAAAGGAAATAGTGCCCAGGATACAAGAGCCACCCACTGAGTGGAAAAATTATTCACCCAATACCCATCAGATAAGGGGCTAATCTCCAAAATATACAAGGCACTGACAGAACTTTACAAGAAAAAAATCATCTAATCCCATCAAAAAATGGGGAGAAGAAATGAACAGACACTTTGGCAAAGAAGAAATACAAATGGCCAAAAGACACATGAAAAAATGCTCCACATCACTAATCATCAGGGAGATGCAAATCAAAACAACTATGAGGTACCACCTCACACCCCAGAGATTGGCACATATCACAAAGAATGAGAACAAGCAGTGTTGGCGGGGATGTGGAGAGAAAGGAACTCTTATCCACTGCTGGTGGGAATGCCATCTAGTTCAACCTTTGTGGAAAGCAATATGGAGATTCCTCCAAAAATTGGAAATCGAGCTCCCATATGATCCAGCTATACCACTCCTAGGAATATACCCTAGGAACACAAAAATACAATACAAAAACTCCTTCCTTGCACCTATATTCATTGCAGCACTATTTACCATAGCAAGACTCTGGAAACAACCAAGATGCTGTTCAACAGACAAATGGCTAAAGAAACTGTGGTACATATACACAATGGAATATTACGCAGCTGTCAGGAGAGATGAAGTCATAAAATTTTCCTATACATGGATGTATACGGAATCTATTATGCTGAGTGAAATAAGTCAGAGAGAGAGAAAAAAAACGCAGAATGGTCTCACTCATCTATGGGTTTTAAGAAAAATGAAAGACATTCTTGCAATAATAATTTTCAGACACAAAAGAGAAAAGAGCTGGAAGTTCCAGCTCATCTCAGGAAGCTCACCACAAAGAGTGATGAGTTTAGTTAGAGAAATAACTACATTTTGAACTGTCCCAATATTGAGAATATATGAGGGAAATGGAGAGCCTGTTTAGAGTACAGGCGGTGGTCGTGTGGGGAGGAGGGAGATTTGGGACATTGGTGATGGGAATGTTGCACTGGTGATGGGTGGTGTTCTTTACATGACTGAAACCCAAACACAGTCATGTATGTAATCAAGGTGTTCAAATAAGAAGAAAAAGAATTATTTTCGGGGCCGGAGAGATAGCATGGAGGTAAGGTGTTTGCTTGCATGCAGAAGTTTGGTGGTTCAAATCCCGGCAACCATATGGTTCCCCAAGCCTGCCAGGAGTGATTCCTGAGCGTAGAGCCATGAGGAACCCCTGAGCGCTGCCGGGTGTGACCCAAAAACCAAATATATATATATATATATATATATATATATATTTACATGTTAATTTTGTAGGCTGCCACTTTGCATCTTCAAGGAAGAAACAGCATTTTCTAAACATATTGAAGCAGAGATACACAAATCTGACTATATTAAGCTGAGAAGCTTCTATGTCTCAAAGGAAATAATGCCTAGGATACAAAAGCCAGATGGACCGGCTCAAGATATGAAGCTCACCACAACAAGTGGTGAGTGCAGTTAAAGAGATAACTATGCTGAGAACTATCATAACAATGTCAGTGAGTGAGGGATGTATAAAGCCTGTCTTGAATACAGGCGTGGGTGGGTGGGGAGAGAAGAATGGGGCTTTGGTTATGGGAAGGTTGCATGGTGAAGGGGGTTGTTCTTGTTATGACTGAAACCCAACTGCAATTATGTTTGTAATCACGGTGTTTAAATAAAGAAATTATATATAAAAAAGAGCTTAAAAATAAAAAATAAATAAATCCACAATTTTTTCCATAATGGCTTACATATCTTTCATAGTAGTATTTTAGGTACATATTAACATTGAGTCAGGGGAATACCCATCACCAACTATGTCCTCCCCCCATTCCAGTTCCCTTTCTGCAACCCATATACCCCACCATCACCCCCCGGGCTGCTAGAGTAGGTGGACCCCTCTTTGTCTGGCTTACTATTAGTGATCACATATTTGTTTAGTCCTGGAATCCTCCCTTTTTCCTCCTCTATTTAAGAGGCAGAGCTAGAAAAATTGAGGTATGTGGTTTTGTTTGCATGCTGTAGGCTTTTTGGCCAATATAAGGTGAAGATGCAGCCTCGGTTCCCCCCCACAGTTTTCTCTCTTTTTCTTCCCCATCCCCAGGGTTATTTCTGGACACCTGCTCAGGTTCCCAGCAAGTGGGTTTTGGTGAAGTGCAATATAAAAGAGACCCCAGGCTTTCTTGCTCCTGCAGGGGCTGGGAGGGGACTGGTGAAATTTCAACTTCCAGCAATTAGGAAGCAAATGCCTCTTGGGGAGTTGGAAGCTTCAGCAGGCAACAAGGGGAGGACATGACTCCATGTTCTCTTCGCTTGTCCAAATCACAGACCAAAGTGGTGTCTCGGAAATACCCCCTCCCTCTTGACTATTTCTAAAACACAAAAGGGACACGTGTATCCCTTTGTATATCTCAGATGTATTCCCTTAACATCTATAACTCTTTTCGAACATCCTCATATAGTAAAAATTTTGCCCACTGGATTTGTTATTTGTTTGATTTTCCCCCTTTGAGATCTGTTTTATAAGCAATACTGGTAGAAGAGTATCTCTGTATAGATTTCATGTTTGAACCAAGTTACGGGGAATGTTGGACTTTATTCGTTGGCCCCCAGATGCACCAACAATATCTTGTGGCATTGCTTCTCTTTTGCATAGGCACATTAAAATGGGAAAATAATACATATGCAAACAAGTTCTTATCTAATAGAGATGGGAACACATATTTGGTAATGTAATTAGGCCTTTTACCCTAAACATTGGCATAATGATTTGGCTTAGGCCTCAGAAGAATGGGCATCACCCACACACAACTGAACAATGGATACCATCTATGGAAACAACCACAATTGTCTATAACATTACCAGGATCCAAGCCTCTACCAGAGAAGACCTACCACTGCTTTGGCATTGACTTACTCCAAAGAATGCTCCCAACACCCAGATGACTCAGCAACAGTCTGCATGCAGGGCAGATTGCTCCGCATTTAATGGTATGCTGAAACTAGACGATGCTCCACATCAGCCTGACATCGATGAAAGAAATGCACAAAATCCAAAGTCTTTAAATATAAGAATCTGATACCAACAATAGCTAAAGTGTGAAAAAATTTCAATGGGACCTTGAGAATGACTCGAGTTGGACGGACTGGTATGCCTGGAACCCAGAGTCAGTCTTATGCCAATAAACTTCTGGGGTGAGGCCTTTTTGTAATCTGGTCAAGGATTTTTTTTCATTTTCCCTTTTTTCTGGACCTATGCAAACAACGGCGATTGCCACTACCACACCTTTACTATAATTTTTTACTCTTATCCTTTAAGGAAAAAAATACAACTAACTGAACTTAAAAACAAATAACTGTAGTAGAATGCCTGTCTCAAATACAGGTAGGGGATGGAAGGGGGAGGGGGTAATGTTACACTGGTGAAGGGGAGTGTTCTGGTTATGACTGTAACCCAACTATGTTCATGTTACTTAAATAAAAAATATATTAAAAAAACAAATGTATTTTCCAAGAAACATTTTGGTAGAGTTTTAGGATTTTCTAAATATAGTATCATGTCATCTGCAAAAAAAAAAAAAAAAAAAAAAAAAAAAAAAAAAAAAAAAAAGAGTTAAAAAATACAGCAATAACGGTGTGAAAGTGACAATTATAGTTTGCATAGGCCCAGCAAAATATGGGTAAAATGGAAAAAAAATCCTTGTCCTAAATACAAAGAGACCTTATCCCTGAATTCTCTGGCATAAGACTGACTCCGGGCTCCAGGCATACTAGTTTGTCTAACCCTTGATTCATTCTCTGTGGTCACAGCGAATTTTTTTAACACATTAGCTGTTGTTGTTATCCAGTTTCTTTCGTTGAAGATTCTGATTTCTGTGACAGAAGAATTCTGATTTCTGTGTGGTTTCTGTGTTTCATCAAAGTCAGGATGTGGGGTATCCTTCAGTTTCACCTCACCATCAGATGTGAAGTGTCCTGCCCTGCAAGGAAATTGCTGCTGTCACTGAGTCATCTGGTTGTCAAGTGAACAAGTAAAGTCAATGCCAGGATAGTGGCAGGGACTTCCCTGGTAGAGGTTTGCCTCCTGGTGAAATAGACAATTGTGGTTGTTTCCATAGATGGTCAATGGTTTAGGGTGTATGGGCAATGCCCATTTTTTGGAGGCCTGAGCCAAGTCATTATAACCCTAACTGCATTACAAAAGTTCTGTTCCTATTTATATTAGATAATAACTTGCTTGCATATGTAGTATTTTCCCATTTTAATGCATCTATGCAAAAGAGAAACAATGCTACAATGTATTATTGGTGCCTCTGGGGAGCCGAGGGAACAAGTCCAATAATCCCCTTAACTTGGTTCTGACATGAATTCTAAAGCGAAAGACTCTTCTACCATAATTACTTGTTGAACAGATCACAAAGAAAGAAAAACAAACAAACATAAAGCAGTGGGCACAATTGTCACTGTTTAAGAGGCTATCAATAAGAGTTATAGCAGTTAAGGGAATACATCTAGGATATTCAAAGGAGATATGCATGTCTCTTTTATGACATTATAGTCAGGAGGAGGATGCTGAATCCTGGACGCCACTTTGGTCTGTGATTTGGCCTTCTGGAGTCTGCAAAATGACTCCCAGAAGTTCCATATCAGGAAATGCCTTTGAGTGGGAACTAATCAGAAACCCAATATGGTAGCAATCACAATTACACAGTGAATGAAGGGGACAGGAGGCTGCTGAGAATAAATAGGTAGAAACAGAGTAATAGTTTCTTCTCAGCCTCAGAGTCTACTTCTCACTTTGGTAGCTGGTTGGCAGCTAGTTTGTGTGGGGATAATAATGTTCTTCATGGGGAGCCAAGAATTGAGGGCAAAATGGTTAAATATGGGGTAACAGGCAGTGGGAGTGAGGGAGTAAATGAATAAAATGAGCTTTTGTGCAGAGAGCCAGGGCAGGAAGGAAAGTTTACAACATAGACGTTCTGTATATGACAAACAGATTAAACCCAATGATATCCAAATAATTGTCTATACATTCACCCCTGTGCAGTTTCACAATGGACAGGGGTAGTAAGGAAAATTGCCTGCGACTTACTGAAGCCAGCACCTCTTGTGCTACCATTCCCCATACTGGCAAAATCTTCCAGCTCCCAGGAAGGAAAAAGATCCTTCAAGAGCTGCAAGCCCAGAGATTCACAGCTCCACCCAAACCTCCCTCTAAAGCCAGGTGGGAAATGGGGAAAGCCTGGGGTACCCTTTAAGCTCCTCATCAGGACCCACCTCACTGGCTTCCTGGGTGAGTGGCTCAAGGATAGCCTGGAGTTCCAGAGGAAGGAGGTGGAAGGGTGCTGGGGTGACCCAAGCCCCGCACCCCTCCTAGGCCTGGTTAAAAGGCCTTTGGCATGGCGGAGGCCTGCCATACCTCAATGCTGGCAAAGACTCCTGGCTCCCAGAAAGGAAAAAGCGAAATTTTTTCTTAATGAACTTGCTCCCTCCTTACCATGTATGTAATACTGATTCTAAAACTATAACTCACTTTTTATTTTATTTAGATATTTTATTAAAGATGATTTTATTGACTCATCTTTAAAGCTGGTATTTGTCTGATCAACTGCTTAGCACCATTATTACTTATCTATTACTGTAATCTATAAATAACTTCTCTTATTAGATTATGTACTTTATGAGACAATTTTGTCTTTATTTTTAGATTCTAAGAAAACTCTCTAATTTTAAATAAAAGTAATAGTAAATAATATAAAATATGCATTTTCTTTGGGTGGGGAGTGGACAATAACTGGTGGTGGTCAGGGTTTATTCCTTGATTACTCTTGGCTATCTAAGAGGTGCCAGACATTAAACTGGGGTCAATTCATAGAAGGCAGCTGATTTCTATATTATCTCTCCAGTACCAGAACATGTTCATCTTTAACCTAACATCTTATCATGCACCTACTCCACATACAGAATCCATACATGAGTTCCATAGGTCCACCACATTTTTGTGGACCACCACCCCTTTGGTGTGTTGGGACCTAAAAGCTACACCAGCAAACCCTTGATAACCCTATGTGCTCAGGTCAGAAACACATAAACCACTCACCTTAAGCCTTATATCTTGAAATACTTAGTTTTTGAAAGGTGAAATTGGAGGCACTAACTTTTTTGTGGGGGTGGGAGCTTACCAGTGACACTCAGGAATTACTCCTGGCTATAGTATGCTCAGAAATCATTTCTGTCTTGGGGGATCATATGGGACTTCAGGGCCAGGGATCTAACTGAGATCTGTCCTGGGTCAGCCTCATGCAAGGCAAATGCTCTACCACTGCGCTATTGCTCCAGCCCCAAGGAGGCACTAATATTTAATAGAAAATGGCTATTTATGCTTCACCACACTTTTTTGACATTCTTGTTTATGCCTCAATGGTTCAATGTTTATTATTATACATCTGTTTTTTAGGTCGTCTAATTGCCCAAATCTCTTTCTCTTCATTTATTTGTTTTGCTTTGGACCTTTATGCTTAGGAACCACTCCTGGTGACCTCAGACTAACCTATGTGTTATTAGGGATCATATCTGAGTTGGCTATGTTTAAGGCAAGAGCTTTCATTCATATACCATTTCTTTGATTTCGTTTTCCTTAATTTAATTAATTACAATATGCTTTGTGAGAACATCTAGAAATCTATTTTTAGATATAAATACAGCAGTTGCTTCCCCCATCCCTTTCTCCTCACCTCAATGGAAAAAAATAAAATTATCAGATTTTATCAGACAAAGGAATGTGAAGATAAAAGGTATATAAAGATAATTTTACTTTCATGCTCCATGCATTAAAGTAAGAAATCTCACTATTTGCCTGAATAGCACTGATTATAAAATCAGTTAGTGAGTATGACATGGCTCTGTTTGAAGGAGCTGCACCTCTGGAACCAAATTGAATGTTTAATTTAAAAATATTTTTAATATTTTTCTCAGGAAAAATAATCTGTGCACATGAAATATGAATTTTAAAATACATGATTTCAGCAATTCACCAGTTAGTGTATATCTAATTGTGATTAGATCTTCCTTTTCTAAGACAAACCTATATCTGTCTTAAAATACAGCTATCCTGAGCATAGATATGTGTTGTATAAGTGATTTTTTAAAAGGTCTGAGTAATGCACATTATCACATAACAGCATCTACATAATTATAATTTATATCATATCAACACTGCAATAATTTTAATATTTTACAGTGAATTTCAGTGTCTTAATGAATTTACTGGGACCATAGAATCACTTTCTGTAGCTTACATTATATTTATCTTGAACAGTGCTAAATTAGTCCTTTACCTATTGGTTCACGTGTGTTTTGCTCATGTTGCATTGGGGGCAGTGTGATTACTCACTAACCAATGAACTCTCAAAGACCTTTTCACTTTTATGTTGAGCGAAAGTCCAGGCAATAAATTATTTATTTGAAACACCGAGGAAACATTTATTGGATCCCAAGAGGGGTGTTGTACTGAGGGCAGTTTTAGGTAGACAGGCTTTCTGACATGTGTTTAAATCTAAGCCTATACCACCATATTCTTTCTATTATTTAGTTATGTAGCTACTCTTTCTTTTTTCTGTTATAAAATCTTTATTTAAGCACCATCATTACAATCATGATAGTAGTTAGATTTCAGTCATAAACAGAACATCTCCCCCTTCACCAGTGCAACTAATGTCCCCTTTTCCTCCCCCACCCCTGCCTGTATTTGAGACAGGCATTCTTAGGTAGCTACTGTTAACAATAGTAAGCTATTATGTTTTATGATATATGTTTATGATATATACTAGAGTATATATCAACTAGGATATGCTGAAATGTTACTACTTTTATTCCCATCCTATAATTCCAGTTTTATAAAAATATAATCTATATAGATCATTGTATACATTTAATATACAAATCACAATGACTTAATATATGTTATATTGCAAATTAATATCACAGTGAGTTTATTTAAATTAATTCACAAATTCACAATTTTGAATATGAAGTGAAAGATTTTAAGATGTACTTTCAGAAACTTTCAAATATACAGTACGTTATTGTTAGCTAGTCATGATATATATTTAATAGACATATTATTTAGTCTTATAACTCTTAAGTTTGTATTTTTTGATTACTTCCATTTATCTTCAAACTTTAGAGGTCACTGATAAAATTCTGTTTCAATGAATTTCATTTTTTAGAATTTACATGTATAAGATACATATTAGTTGTCTTTCTCTCTAATTTTTTTTCATAAAATGAACTACTCCAGATTCGTCCATATTTTATAAATAAAATGATTTCTTGCTTCTTTGTGAATGATGCAAGATTATATAATGTATTCAGATACATGTTTAGTAGAATATATATCACATTTAGTTTATATTTTCATGAGTAACATTATAGCATATAATTTCATATATTTATATCCTATAATTATTTTATATCATATAGATAAAACATGTAAAATATACCAATATAATTGTTGTGTTTTTAATATTTGAGTAATCACTATATCATTTTCATTAATGACTTTGGCAATTTAATATCTCGCCACGATGAGCAGTTTCACTTTTTTGCACATCACAACCAGAATATTTAATATTTTTATTTTTATAATGTAATTAAAATAGTAACAGGTATAACATATCAGTTATTTTTTAAATTAAAATTTATCTATCATCAGTAATATTAAAGACCTTTTATGTCAATTTAGTCATTTGAATGTTTTATTTAAACTTATCTATTTAGATCCTTTATCTATTTAGATCCTTGTCAATTATCTCATATAATGCACAAAAATGATCTTCGATTTTAGTAAACACTTAAGATAAGAATGTAAACCAGAAACTAGAAGAAAACATCACTGAGAGATCTTGACACTGGTCATGGAATTATATTGCTAAGTTATTTTTTGGAAGTTACATAAAAAATACAAGCAACAAATACATATGTACAAAGCTTTACTAAATATAGCCAAAAAGCTTTTGCATAGGAAATAAATAATCAATATGAAATGAAAAGGAAAATATGGAACAGAAAAACTTTAAAAAAGTATATTTGATAGGGAGTCAATATCCATGACATATAAGAAACTCAATTTATTTAAAAACAAAGCTAGTTTCATTCCTTTTTTAAGTTATATTCCTATACTAGTGCTTCTTATTTAATAATTGTGGGTTTTTCATAGTGTTCTTTATGTCAATATAATATTCTACCCAGGGGATTTAAGTATATATATATATTTATATATATATATAAATATATATATATAAATATATATATATAAATATATATATTATCAAGGAAGAAAACACTCAAATTATGGCAAAGGAGACTGACTTTTGTAGAAATAAACTGACAATATAACTGGTTATCTAGTCACTTTGGAGAGAAAAATTAGTAAACTTATAACAAGATGAATAATACAGACTTGAAAATCTGAGTATTCTCAGAAAGAGATACATATGTGCTTTGGCTACAACTGTTAGGATTTGAGGTTTTGTTTAACAATATTATATGTTTATTTTATTTTATTTTATTTTTATTAAGGAATTATTTATCATGATAAAATTTTATCAGTATACTGTAAAGTTTCAAAATTCCATGGAAAATCAAAAAGTACCATTGCACCATGCTTGCTATCAATGCTTTAATTATATTAAAAAAGCAAAGACACTACAGTGTTTTTCAAACAATAATATTAACTTGGCAACTTAATATTACACATTAAAATGAGTCTTACGAAAAGTTTGAATATACATTTGGCAAGTTAGCTTGTATTCAGACCTACTTTATAGAAGCTACATGTTTTCAGACATGTACTAATTAAAAAAAGAACATTAGTAATAAGTATAGGAAATTAGAAAAAATGTCTAAAATTGGGGGAGTATAATTTGTGTTACAATAAAAAAATTTAGGGTTGGTGATGCTTTCTTTTAATAAAGTTTTATTAAATTATTTGATTAAATGCATTTCTTTTAATAAAGTCTCATTTCTTTGAGACTGATATTCCATCCTTCTTCTGCCTCGTTCTTTTATGCAATTTTTCTAAACTTTATCTTATTCAAATTGCGATATACAAAGTCATTCATAGTTGGATTTCAGATATACAGTGAATCAGGGTCAGTCCCACCAACAATTTCAACCTTCTTCCTCCAATGATCCAGTAGTGTATCTTATACTACCTCTATTTTCCTACTAGCCTGCCATTATAACAGGCCCATTTTATGTTTAGATTGTTAAGATTTAGGTCTCTTGATTATATAGTGGTTGGTTTTAGCTTGGATATTTAGTTCTGTCCCTTTTGTTTTCTCCACCAATGCACCTGAGACCTGAGACAACTCTTGACCCCATACTTTCTCTTTTTTGAAATAATTGGGGTATAAGCAGGAAATAAAGTACATGGAGTTTTAAATTTTTATTCCACTTATAAATTTCTTTGTATTGTATTGTATTTTCTTTTTTGTTTGTTTGGGTTTTTTGGGGGGGGATCACAGTCGGTGGAGCTCATGGGTTAGTCATGGTTCTGCTCTCAGAAGTCTCTCCTGGCAGGCACAGAGGACCATATGAGATGCCAGGATTCAAACCATTGTCTGACCTGGATCTAATGCTTGCTAAGCAACGCCCTACTGCTGTGCTATCTCTCCAGTACTGTATTGTATTTTCATAAATATGAGTGACTACCAAAATTTCTAAAGAGCTTACTCTGCACTGATCTACCTTCTTCTCTTTCATTATACCCATTTACTTGTTTCCAAGGAATACAAAACTACCACATTACACGTGATGACTCAGATCCTCAGGTCACAAAGTTCCACTGATGTTCAATAGGCTTGAATAGAGTATTCTGAAAGTCAGTTATGCAGATCAAAGTGATTGTATATCATTTTTCCTATGTTCAAAATATTAGAACACTTATTTTCAAACATCTTTTTTCTTTGAAAATGGTTAATCTTTCAGTTACTAGTAACACGGTAGTTTTACATCTCCTGTTCTTATCTCACCTGGTTTACTAGTTTAATAATCAAGATCATAAGTTCATATGCTGTAAGGCTTTACTATGTATTAAAATTTAAACACAATCAATGAGAGAAATAAAATTAAATAAGAAAAATCATTAGTGCCTTCTCTGTTTCTTCTTCATGTGAAGCTACTTTCTCTAATGTAAGGATCACATTGAAGCTGGTGATTTATTGATCTCAGTAACTATTACAGAATAAAGAAAAGCAGAGACAAACTGATGATATTGATAAGTGAAGGTGAAATTAATGACAATTGCTCAAATCAAAGACACCTCTGTAAAAACTAATTATTTTTAAATATATTTTAAGATTTAATTAGTAGTCAGTGTCAATTCTAACAATATCATTATCTCAATATAAGCTCTTTTTGCTGAGAGTATAAAGAAGTTTTTCTTTGTCTGTGTAATGAGAAATCTGACTAGATAATGGTAAGAATTATTTTAGCACATTGTATTTCAGGAAAAAGAAAAAAATGATTTTTCTTAAATGGCTTCACCTCATAATTATTAACTGGAGTCAAAGGTTAAATTAACGAGTTAGTAATAATTGCACCAAGAATTACAGTCTTATGATTTGCATAAAAAATATTGATGAAATGTCTTAGAGTCATTTTCCTTTCCACCTCTAAAGAGCTCATCATCCATCTCTTCTATAAGAGTAAGGACCTACCAACTGAGATATGATACAAGGTAGAATGGAGCTTGGAAATACATGACCTTGTCTCCTTCACAAATTCACTAGAAAAAAATGACATTGGAAATGTCAAATTGCGATTTAAACATTTTAGCTTACCAATTCTGACCATCACAAAACATTTATTCATATAATGAAAAATTTATAACTTCAAAAATAGACTTAATTTTGCATAACAATTTCAACCAGTTTTTATATAGCAAAGCTTGACATTGTAAAATTCATGCAAAGAAAATATATTTTGTGAATTCTGCACCTTCATTAATGTCACATAGGAATAACAGGAACATTTACCCTTTGCTTGAACAAAATAGCATTTTAAATTTTTACAAATTCTCCCCCTTTCCATGTGCTCTAGAAATCATTCTCATATATCTGTGTACCACTGTACTCTGTAGGGGATATTTAAAAATTAAAGCTATAGCCTTTAAGTTAAGTTTATATAACTCACATAAAGATTTCTCAATGTTTGGAATTCATTCTTATGACAACTATTTTGTTATTGGGGGGTATACTCAGTATTTCTCAGGAGTTACTTTTGATGGGCTTTGAAGAACCGTAAGTGATGTTAAGGATTCAACCTAAGTCCTCCTATGTCAAGCAAACATCCTACCTACTCTACTATCTTTCTGGCTCCATATTTTATGATAAATTTTGAAAAAGCAAAATAAGTTTTGTTTAAAAAATGTCCTTATCAGATCATTTAATGTCTTGTAGGGTCAGAAGGATAGTACAATGAGAAGAGGAGCTAGTATGCAACTGGCCTGGGTTTAATCTCCTACATTTAAGATAGTCCCCTAAGTGAGCCAGGATTGATACCTGAGCACAGAACCAGGTGTAAATCCTGAACATCACCAGGTGTGGCTCCAAATAAACTAAACAAAGAAGCTGATAATTTATTACCCCATGAAACCATGATCATTTTAATTTATCACGAAAAATTATTAATGATGAATAAAAAGATAATTTTCCTAAGTTCTATAACTATAGAACTACATAATGATATTCTCAAAATCATAACCATATTAAATATATGATTATATCTTTCCAATGGCAGAGATTGTAAGGACATCAAAATTATTAAACAATCATAGTATTTTATTTTAGATGAATCAAATTTTATATAATATAATGAAAAAAGTTTAATACAAAAAATGTTTTGACCCAAACAGAATTTAAGTCTTTAGGTACAATATAAAAGTCAAGATATAAATTATTCTATTTTCATAATATTAATTTTTGCCTCTATTTCCTTGCTCCTTTCATTTAATAATGATGATTTTCTACTATAAACATGTATATATTATATATTACTGCACAAAGTCCATTCTTTGCTTCATAAATCATTTTCTTCTGTCTCCTTTCTTTTATGTATAGTCAAAAAATAATTTCTCTATTTATAGCTCATTTTATTATTATTTTTTTGCTTTGTTTTTCTTCGGGCCACACCCTTTTGATGCTCAGAGGTTACTCCTGGCTAAGTGCTCAGAAATTGCCCCTGGCTTGGGGGGACCATATGGGACGCTTGGGGATCGAACAGCGGTCCTGCCTTGGCTAGCCTCGCCGGCCCCCTAGCTCATTTTAAATAGTCTATTTTTTTTGTGTTTTTTTTTTGTTTTGTTTTGTGTTTTTTGGGCCACACCCGGCAGTGCTCAGGGGTCACTCCTGGCTATCTGCTCAGAGATAGCTTCTGGCAGGCGCAGGGGACCATATGGGACACTGAGATTCGAACCAACCACCTTAGGTCCTGGATCGGCTGCTTGCAAGGCAAACGTCGCTGTGCTATCACTCCGGCCCCTAAGTAGTCTATTTTTATTTGCTTTTACTACTCTTTTGAATCAAAATTGTGAACCAGACTTATAGCACAGTGTGTAAAGCATTTGCTTTGCACACAGTCAAGCCAGGTTTGATTCGTCGCATCCCATATGGTACCCCAAGCCTGCCAAGAGTAACTTCTGAGCTCAGAACTTGGAGGAACCCCTAAATGGCACTGGGTGTGGCCCAAAAACAAAACAAAAAATGTGTGTCTGTCCATGAAATTATGAAATCATGATGTGATTTCCTCCCCTTATCTCTATAATAGAAATTCCTTTATTAAAAGAAAGAAGCAAGTTATATAACAACTAGCTTAAAAACTGAAGAGAGTGTCAGCAAACTAAATAAAATTCCTACTGCTAAAAATTTTTTTTAGATTTTTGTTTTGTTTTTTATTTATTTTTTTAAATTAAAAACCTGCAGTTCTGAGGAATAATCTTTTATTAGTACTTATGTGCTCAGAAATCTATCCTTAGGCATTTATAGGAAAATCAGGCACTGCAGCTTATGGCGTTCTCTTTCCAATCCTGTATCATAACATTTTTAGAGAAAAAAATAGCAACTATAAAGATTTTTACATGACAATATTAATTAATAAAATATCATAAAAATGACTATAGAGGAAAATATTTCTTCCTAGCTCACTGTTATGACAATCATACTTTTATTTAATGCTATATTTATTATGGTTCTAATGGTATTTAAAAGTCTTTGTTATTTTTTTCAAAAGGTAGAGATGAACATTGTGCCCATTTAAGAAATGACTTGCTTTCTCTTCTTTTTCCTAGCAGTCAACATTTCCACTCAAATTTTGTCCAAGTACATAAATAAAACATAAATTATTTAAAAATTATTTATTAAATCAGACAAAAGAGATTACAGCAGATACTGTGCTTGGTTTTATGGAGCGAATCCAGATTTGATTCCTGGAACTGCATATAATCCTGGGAGCCTACCAGGAGTGTTCTCTGAGCTCAGAGTCAAGAGACCTGGTCTGGCCCAAAAGCAAACAAAAATTTTGCTGTACCAAAATATTTGCATGCACTTTAAATTTAAGTATAATTAACATGTGTATGTGAACATGTGTATATGTATCTGTTCAGAGAAGTCACATGTTCCTCATTTTATTTCCCACCAGATATAGATGGGGCTCAGTGTTCTTATTCTTCCTTTTGATGCATCCTCCTCCATACACTTATTATTAGATTTGTCCAACATCAAACTCTAGGCACCTAGTTGCAATTTGTTTTAAACCAGGATTGTTGGATAACAAATGGCTTATGTATAGCAAGAATGAAAGCAAAAATTGCAAGGCCCCTGATTCTGAGCTTTATTATGTTAGAAGCAGAGGATGAGAAAAAAATCAAGAAGCTAGTAAAGAAAAAGGAATGAGATGTATAAACATGATTATCTAGAATTTCTATGCAATTTATTCATTCTAAGAATCAAAGTGAATAAAATTCAAATTAGCTTTAAGAAATATCCATACCCATTATTTTAAAAACTGAGAGAAGTGTAAACTTAAAAGCCAGCCCCACACCTGTTCAACTGGAGATGAAATTCCTTCAGTGGTGGGATCTAGCATCCCAATGCCCAGGAGACTGAGCAGGAAACATAAATAAAGGCACTAGGCTGGGATTAATGCAGGAACAAATGGTATTTATTGTGGGAAGTACAGATTAAAAGTACCAATAAAGGATGCAGCTGCACCTGCTTCTCAGGTTTTCCCGATTGTTTCCTTTTAAATAAGAGGAGACTAGTGTTAATTAATCTTATTTTTCAAGAAACCGAAAAAATCTACTCTAAGTTTGGGCATGCAATTCAGATTCTTCTACTGGCTTTCCAAGTCTATTTACACATGAAGTTTAGCTACTAACCAACTAGCAGTGAGATTATAAAACTACCACATTTCAGACCAAAGTGGATCTTATAAGACTTTACCAAAAGCACATTCAGACCAAAGTGGATTTTTTATTTTTAAATATATTTTGTTTCTTCCTGGCTCTGTATTCAAGAATCACTCTTATGGGGCTCAGGAGATCATACCACATGCAAGACAAGTACCCTGCCTATTGTAAATTTTTTTTCAATGCTACAAAAATGGATGTTTTAGATAGATAAACACTAAATTGTAAGCAAGAAAAAAATAAAAATATTATATAATATACATCAATATATTTCATATAAAATTAATATACATGTCCTTTACCTGAAGCTACACTCTAGCTTTTTAAGTGCTGGAAACTGAGTTTGCTGAGATTACCTTCTATGCCCTCTTATTGGCACAATAGAACTATAAATTCTCCTAAAAATTCGTTTTGTAGCACACCCTAGATACAAAACTCAATTGTGCCTCTTGGAAGCAGACTCACCTGCCACTGGAATCCTGCTCTTGTTTTGACTAATTATCTATAAAATATATGAATTGTGAATTTTAATACAATTTGAAAACTATTGCTCTATATTAACTTGATTAAGTACTTGGCAAAACAACTAACTTATATACTTTATTCAGAACTTATTAAGGGATATTTGAAAAAATTAGTCACAGCCAAGTTGTTTAAACTTTTTATATATACATATACAAATACACACATATATGCATATCTATATATTCATTTGCATTAACATACCCTACCATACCATTCCTCATATTTCAATTACATATGTATAAATGTGAATTTATTATGTACATGGTGTCTTGCACAAGTACATATACTTTACTCTATGGCTTCTATGCCATGAGTTCACTTTATTCTCTAATATTTCTTCATCTTTCATTCTACTTTTCTCTTTTAATCACCTCTTTGTCCTTCCTCTTACTCACTCCTACTTTTATGAACTTGCTCCTTCTAATTAACTAACCTATTTTACTCACTATCATTTTCAGCTCATAACTTCTCTAAAAAATTGTTTAACCAGATACATCATTTGATACTCGATAGCTTGATTGCTATGATGGACAGCCTAAGGAGATAAATCAGGTTTGGGGTATATACATCACATGCATGAGACCCTACTTTTGAATCCTTTTACTACATGCAACCTCATTAATGCTGGACTGATTTTTTGGGTCCCAGAACCACTAGCATGGCAGAATTGCACTGCTGGGCTTAAGCTTTAAGCCATATGAGCACATTTTGGCTGGTATCATTAAAAGAAAAAATGCCCCCCAGACAACCTGAGCACCACAAAGACTGCTCTTCCACGCCTTTCCAATGCTCAATAGATCTGTATGTTTAAAAATCTTGAATTTTGTCATCAGGAAATATATCTAAAAATTATCTACAAATAAAATGCATGATTTTCTAATACCCTTTTCTGTTTCATTCGTTTCTTTCCAAAAATTTTTAATAGAAGTAAATATAGAAAAAACTAAATTTACTAGGTTAAATTTTGTAAGAACTACAGAGCTGGAGAGATAATATTGTATGGTAAATGTGGCAAATATGGATTCAATCCCTCATACCCTATATTGTCCCCTGAGTTCAGCCAAGCATTATAACACAGTGAAGACTCAGTAGTAAGCCTTGAGGACTGCCAAGTGTAGCCCATTTTTTAAAGACTTTACCAGAAATTTTATTTAATTTGTACCTTTGAATTTAATAAATTAAACATAAAAATATAGCTTTTCCTCTTAAATTAGTACATTTGACACACTGATGGAGGTAGCCTAAAGAGCCCATATTAGGGAAGAACACTATTTTACTATTTATCATACCTTATTTACAGTTTAAGCCTTACATTTTACCTAGATTGACAGTAAAATATTACCTATTTTCATTGAAAACTTTGTAAAAGGATAAAAATTATTCTTCTAAGTAGAGATTAATTGGAGGCTTCCTTTAATAGAAGACACTCTTCCCTTCGATTCTCATCAGTAGAGTTATTAGATGACCAAATGATAATACATTTAGTGAGGTTTGATAAACACACTTCCTCTGCAGAACTATTTCATTAGGTGTTTTTTATCAGTAGAATATAATGAGAGCCTTGGAACAGTCGCAGATATTGGAGAAATGATCCATCAATTTATTTAGCTCTTACAGAAGTTTAATCCCATAAATTGTCTTTAGTACTCTATCTTGACTAAGCTTTAATTACAATAGGTCATGTTAATTTAATGAAAGCTTCTAAGTTCATGCAGTTATGGAGCTAAAATACCTTTTAGAAATATGATTTCTAATCTCATTTGTGTCTACATACTCATAATAAATTGCTAATGAGACTTGAATATTAGAATTATTTGTGCTAACCATTTGGGAATTTGTTTTTATAGTTCAATGACAAAACACTGCTACTTGTCACTTTATTTTCCTCCAAGTAATTCAAAATTCAAATGTATATTGTACATTCATTTACCTATCCCATATCTACTATGGGCTCTCATACCTAGATCATGCTGTACAATACTACCTCCATGACATTCACAAGAGAGACATTCTAATACTCATACGGGGGCCCATATATGTATGTTGTTGCTTGATTTCCCACCCATAATTATAGTGGCATTATGCAGTATTTCACAATTAAGCTTCAAGTGACCTTGCATCAGAAAATAAAAACACAAGAAAATGTGGCTAGTTATATAGTGACTGTATAAACTAAAAATGTACATAGTTAACTATATGTTGTACTTCCAAATCCTGATGAACCTCCCCTCCAAATTTGTTCATTTTAGCGTAAATTATTCTACTCAGTTACCTCAGTTAAATATTTCAAGTTGACAATCTCTCATCTCTTCCATATTTTATTGCTTGATTCAGAGTCTTCAAAAACACTCTCAGTCAACATTTCAATATAAGGTCAAAAATATTTTAAAATCAATAAAAGTGTGTTGGCACTACAGACAATGTCTTGGATTGGACGATCTAGCTTGCCTGGAGCTTAGAGAGTTGGTCTTGTGCCAGGAGTCTTCAGGGGTCGGGTCTCTTTGTATTTAGGCTAAGGTTATTTCTTTCCATGTCCCTCATATTTTGATGGGCCTATGCAAACAACAATTGCCACTCTAACACCATTTTTACTGTGCTCCTTTGACTCTAATCCTTAAAAAGAACTCACTTAAAATTTGAGGTTAACTTAAGCTAATATGCATGTATATGGAAATGTAAGAAAATACTATGCCTGTAATGTTTAAGGAGTTACGTAAGTTTTATGGCTTTGGATTGCCTTGTGTGCTGTTAAGAAATATTATAATGTGTTACAATCTGGGGACTTGAGGGACAAAGTAATTGTACATGGATTCTGTCTTATTTATCTTAATGTTCTTTGGTTCTTTGGCTGAAATTTCAAACTTAAGATATCAGCAAGGGGACTTCTGAGAATTATGTTATGGGTGATTGTCCTTTCACTGTAACTTTACCTTGTCCTCTTTCTTTGCATCCTTGTTCTCATAATTAAAAATAAAAAAATTAAAAAAAATATTTTAAAATGCAAATGTTCTTAAAAAGAAACATCAGGGGCCAGAGCTATATAGCACAGAGACAGGGTGTTTGCCTACCTTGCATGAGTTAACCTAGGATGGATCTCGATTCGATCCCCTAGTGTTCCATATGGTTCCCCCAAGTCAAGAGCGATTCCTGAGCACATACCCAGGAGTAACCCCTAAGCGTCACTGGGTGTGGCCCAAAAACCAAAAATAAAGTACTTTAATTGTAATATTATGATTCATATTTTAAAATAACTCAATATTTTCCATTTTCCACTATTTTTTAATCTTTTGCATCCAAAAGGTTGCAAAATCAATGTAATCTCATTGGTTTTTTTCTTATAATATTTTATTAATATAATTTTAAAATGCTCAAAATTACCCAGATATTAACTAAAAAATGCACATATGGGTATTCTTTAAGATAAGGTGTTGTGTGCTGCCTTCTCTCTGATATTCTTTGCAGACTATCTGAATAAAGCTCATTTAAATGTAGGGATCATTAAATGTTTGTTATTATTTATAAATCAATTAGATTCATTGGCAGTCTCTATTGCTATATATGCATAATATAAATATAAACTTTTTGTGATATCAAGGTAAATTTAATTTCTCTAACTGTAATTTCATATTGAATAGTATAGTTACCTGTCTAAATGCTGTCTTTTTCACTATTATAAATTACAGATTATCCTCAAGATGTACAATGATACTGTATTTATAAAAATTATTTTCATAAAGTAAGAAGAAAATATAAATGTTTATTATACCTTGCATTTGCCACTCAGCAGAGTATGTGTAAGTTGGCACTTGATATATATTTTTAACAAAGTGTGTACATCTTCTGACAGCATGGATATGCTTAAGAGTTTGGTATAACTTTTCTAGGACCACCCAAAATTCTGTCTTCTCTCCTCCACATAAATTAGGCCTGCTATATATTCCAGAACTCAGCCCCACTTCTGTTCTGCACCTTTATTAGATGCTTCCAAGTGAATCTATTGTACTTAACACCTCATCTTGGAAAGCACATCTCAGTGGGTACAGACTAGCCTCGTCTGGAAATTAACAGGTGGAACTAAGGAGTGTTTTGGGACTTGGGATGTAAAGAGAAACACAAGGTTCTGCTGACACCTTTCAGTCAATATATCTTGATATCATGAAAATTTATAGTTATATATACATACTTATGGAAATAGAAACTGCTAATGAATCTAACTCATTTATAATTAATAACAAACATCCATGGATTCCTATACTTAAATGAGCTTTAGAAAAGGGAAAGCTTGGCCACCTCAACAGCTGTTTAAGTTGCAGGATTAAAGAAGCAGGAACCCCCTTTCACTTCTCAGTGGAGTCACAGCCTGAATAAGAAGGACTCCCTGCAGATCCAGCTGACTCAGCTCACAGGACCAGGACAAAAGCAGATAGTCCTGGTGTTCCTGCTGAATGCGGCCAACAGTGTGCAGTGACTGCAGGATGACCATCAAGAATGAACACCTCTTACCCAGTCTGTAGATGAGGGTGAGGGTTGTGGGTCAGACTGTCACCACAGGATCCCTCCCCTAAACTGTGACTTATGTGATTTTTTTGAGGTTTCTGGAACTCTCACCCTAGGATCCCTCCCCAAAACTTTACTTACGTTAAAAAGAAAAAAGAAAAAGAAAAGAAAAAGGAAAGTTTGGGATGAACAAGAGAGAATGCTACCCTCAGAGTGTGTAGAAAATTAAGGGAAGAGATGAGAATTCTTCCCCTAGTACTATCCAATTTTTCCTTAAGAATATGCTTTGTTTCAGTAGGTTTAGATTCAATTCCTAGCACTGCCTAGTCAGCCCTGAAGGCTGGATACCCCATCTTCCAAATTTATTTTCTTATCAGGTGTCACTCAGCAAACACAAACAAAAATATTTCAAGATACATTCTCGTAAAATGTGACTACAAATGTGTGTGACAGAGGAGAGAAAGACATAAGGGGCTGAGGAGGACAAACAAGGGAAAGAAATAGAAAAATATTCTACAGGGTTTATTTGTGATCTTTGTAAGGGAATGGACTCATTCTACAGTAGATGCTCATTCTAGGATCTTCGTGCTACTTTATTGTTTTTATTGAAGTCCTTAAAGTTTTTTTCCAAGTCAGACAGTTCTGAGGCTCTGAATTTTAGTGGCTCTCTCTCACTGCTCATATATTCAAGTTAATACTTTTTTAAAAAATAAAGTTCATATTAGATAAAATTGTACTTTAAAAACTTGTTCTTTATTCTTTCTCGTCTTTCTATGCATAGTGTGCCAATACCTCTATAAACCAGAATGCAGAATAGTACACTACTAATATCATGCAACCTTTTAGTATGAGATTTAATACATTGACAACTTCATGTTCAATGAGTACTTACATACAATTTGAAGATTCAGTTATTAATTACCAAAATCAGTTTCATAGTTCGATTCTAAAAGAGTTCAATATATCTTAATTGGCATTGAGCTTATTATTTTTCTTAAATAGGTCGGGAGGAAATGGGGCTTTACCCATCAGTTCCAGAGTTTATTCCTGGTTTTGTGCTCAGGGATTACTCCTTGTGGTAGTCAGGGAACCTTATATGTTGCTGATGATAAAATCAGAGTAAACTGTGTGAAAGACAAACACCTTAACCTCTATACTATCTCTCTGGCCCAAAGCATTTGTTATATTTATTTTGGAGGGGAGAGGTTTGGGCCATACCCGGTGACACTCAGGGTTTACTCCTGGCTATTTGCTCAGAAATCTCTCCTGGCTTGGGGGAGCATATGAGACATGGTGGATCAAATGAGGTCTGTCCTGGGTCAGCCGTATGAAAGGCAAATACCCTACCACTGTGCTATTGCCCCTGGCCCAAAGCATTTTTAATAATATTATTTTATATAGATTATTTAAATGACCATGAGAAATGCAGTTAGAAAGTTATTCATTATTTTCAGTCATACAGTTGTACAGTTTTATGAATGTACATTACCTGCCACCAATGTCCCCAGTCCAAGGTATGTTTTATATCTGTATTTAACATTTTCTTCTATTCTTTAATATTAAAGTTATCTTTAAATATCAGTTTATATCATTAAGTTCCAGAGCAATTAATATTTTTTCTGATTGCAGGAATACATTAGTTAACTAACATATGTGCCTTATGTTGGATAGAAATACAAACAGAAATACCCTGAGAGGGCCAGAGCTGTGGCACAAGCAGTAAGGTGTCTGCCTTGCCCGCGCTAGCCTAGGATCAACCACGGTCCCGTATGGTCTTCCAAGCCAGGAGCGATTTCTGAAAGCATAGGCAGGAAGGAGACAGAAGCTAAGGGGAGGGAATGGGAGAAAAAAGGAGGAAAATGAAAGGGAAGGGAAGGGAAATAGAAGGTACGGAAAGGAATGACAGGAAACGGGAGAAGAAGGGAAGGGAAAGGAGGAAAGGGAACAAAAAAGAAGGGAAGAGAAGGGGAAGGATGGGGAAGAGGGAAAGAGGAGATGAGAATGAAGGAGAAAGAAGGGGAGAGGAGAGAGATGGGGAGAAGGAGGAGAGGGGAGAAGCAGAGGAGGCTAGGGAAGATTTGGCAATGCCTTAAGAAGGACTGCAATTTTTCTTTGCAATCGATATTCTACTTTTTCCTTGAAACAGTATGTGCATAAAATAAACAGGGGAAGAATTTGATGGAAATAAGTCAAATCTATACTTCATAATATTACATGCACGTAAAAGAGAAAATAATTAAGAACTTTGTCTCTGAACATAAAACTGTGTGCTAACGAACACAAATACAAAACAAGGTTGTATTTACAAGTTGTGATTTAACATGCAAAATTATATAGAGTTATCATGTATACCACAGAAGTACTAACCTTTGCCACAGAAACTTGACATGAACTGATGTCTTCAGGAAATAGATGCAGTCAGAGAGACGCTGGTTTCTGCTGGATTTATGTGGAATATTGACCTCCTCAAACCAATGTTTATGCAGTTGTCAAAATATAGACTATGGAAGAAGCATGATAAATATCTTTAAAATGAAAAGGTTGAATGGCATTAATTAGGTGGTCTGAAATTGTAACGTTAATTTGTAATTTAATTTTTAATGAATTTTCTGGTGATTAATCAATTTCTCACTTAATTTATCTTATTATTCTAAGGAAACCATGAGAATGCCATTGTGATCAAGAAATCTGAAAAGTGTCATAATAAAAAATGCTGAACATATTAAAAATTAAAATGACATACTCTAGAATGATGATACATTGTATAAAATGTCATTTTCTTGCTCTAAATACTCCAATAGCAAACAGCATTTTCTAGTACTATCTATGCCATACATAGTTTTATAATAGTGTATAAATATATAATAATTCTATTTTTACAAATATCTAATGAGGTAGTAAAAGTTAGCATCCGTACTTTTCATTAAGGGAACCAAGTCACAGAGCAGTTAATATTCTGAACCATATATCTCCTATGGCTCAAACAAGGCATGTTTGATATAACATGCAGTGACTGCCCTGGTGTAATTTTTGGCTTCCTTGAGAGAAAACATTTCCTTCTTAAAAAATCCTGTATGTCACTAATGCCAGTATAGATCAACAATAACCCAAGTTTATCAAGATCACCTTACTTAACTTTGAAAATGCAGAGCATATGTTATCTTATACCTCCTGTATATACTTTCAATGGAAAAAGGAATTTGTGGGCAAATTTTGAATTAGTATTTTTAAAGATTATTCTGAATTATCCATTTGGGTCCAACAAAGTTTCTTTTTAACTCAGGAGGATAGACAAAACAGGAAAAGGGGAGAAAGAGTGATAGAAAGAGAGAGAAAGAACATGAAGACAAACAAAAATCTCAGAGTAGGAGAAATATTTAATATTTTAAGATGCCTTTCCAAAGAAAACAAAACAAAGCAGATTGTACTCCCGAAGGAAAAGGCCTTGATAACAAGTTGCTCTTATACAGGTTAGTTTCAAATCACTTCTTATTTTCAGGACTGTAAGATATGGTTATGTAAGCCACTAAATTTGTAAAGATTTTTTGAGGCAATAAAAAAATTAATACAGCGAGAGAGAAATAGCTATTTCCTTAATTTGCCTCTTCCTCAACTTTGCAGGTGACCCAATTCCTGAATTAGTTCCTCCATAGACAACCACAGTTTTTATGGGAGGGTTCTCTTCATGCAGCTGTATTCCTGACACCCAGTTATCACTT
Organism: Suncus etruscus; assembly: GCF_024139225.1. Classification (NCBI taxonomy): domain Eukaryota; kingdom Metazoa; phylum Chordata; class Mammalia; order Eulipotyphla; family Soricidae; genus Suncus; species Suncus etruscus. Next base: position 154,188,316 of record NC_064849.1, on the reverse strand, counting down.
ATACCTCTTTCCCTCACTCTTAGGGACACCTGAAACACTACTGAAGGTTTATTCCAGCTCTGCCCAAGCTATGGAAGTAAACAGTCACTTCCAAGTGATGTTTCACCTTCAGAGATCCTTACACCCTTCCTCCCTCTTCCCTATCAACTACCAAGTTGACTAAAAATCTCCCTAAGTCTCCCCTCCCTTTTCCTTTCAGATATTGTGGTTTCCAATACTGTTACTGAAGGGGTATCATGTACATCAGTTTACATCTGAAGGTATTTTTTAAAATTATTTATTTAAACACAATAGTTGCAAACATGTTCATAATTGTTTTTCAGCCATTCTTAGTCAAACGTTATAAACAGAATAAATGCTGTTGATACTCAGATAACAGATTTGTTTAAAGTAATCTTATGTAATATTTATTTTAATATTACATATATAGTAAGGTAAACAATCCTTAAGTCTAACCATTATTAGTTCAATTGTAAGCTCACTTTCAATTACATAAGGATAAATAAATGTTCTGCAAATTCACAAATTTTAAAAAAGTGTGTCTAAGCAAAAAAAATTTTATGTATAGACATATTTAAGTAGCGAAAGTATTTCTAAAAATTTATATCCCAGAAGTCATAAGAGAATAATTGTGTTCTAAATAAATTTCTATTTCCTTAAAGAGCAACACAGAGACAATATGTTAGAGATTAAATCACCATGACAGGATTGAGAACAAACTAAGAGATAGCAATGACATACTCTAAAGATTTTAAAAGAAAGATATAGAATTGCTCTAAAATTTAACTAATAAATAAGTGTTGATACTACAATGCTATTATAGGTATAACTCTGGATAGAATCTGTAAATCAAAATAGTTATTTTCTTTGCCTATTTTTATGTATTATTCCAATAAAAATAAATCTATAAATATAATATTTATATGACATAGTATTTTATATCATATATAATATATTATATAAAATAAATGTAATATTTATATATAAATATATAATCAGGGCTGTGAATCACCAGGTTTTATGAATAAACATAAAATAATTTAAAAACAAAAGTGGCAGCAACAAATTTTTATTTTGAGAAAGAAAAGAAGAGGTAAGTTGACGTTAATATCTATGTGGTTAAATTAATTATTATACTTATCCAGAGATAAATTAATTAGCTAGATTTTTTTAAAAGTAGAAGATTGTAATACTTGTCATATTCTTATAAAGTTCATCTTTAGTTAAAAATTTGATATTTCTGTTTTGAAATCTGATTCTTGTTTTTTACTTTATTCTGTTTCTTTGAATACCAGATCAGATTTTACCAAGAAATTCTTTTGTACTATTTATAAAGAGAATGGAGAACTGACTTTTTTGAACTTCCAGGAAAAAAGTCATCCTAAGGGGTTGGAAATAGAAGATTATTTTGTGTCCATATAAAAAACTGAATGCTTCCAATCCTGGATGGTTTTATCACACTAAAATTGAAATTGACCAGAAGATAAAAGACTGGTATATGTTAGTAGTGCAATTTTGCATAATAGAAAATAAAGTTAACAATTTACAATCATAACATTTTGCTAAATTGATATATAAAATTACAACTATTAAACTACCAAAGATATTTCACCACAGTACATGTGTCACTTCAAGTCCATTTTGTCTTGCCCTTTTCATTCCACTGTTTGGTAATCTTAGTTCTGAAATCAAGAATTTACTTATTTAATGCTGTTTATTTTATTGTTTTGTTTATCTATATATCATAGATAATTGAGAATGTACAGTATTTGTTCTTTTTTTTTTTTTTTTTTTTTGGTTTTTGGGTCACACCCGGCAGTGCTCAGGGGTTATTCCTGGCTCCAGGCTCAGAAATTGCTCCTGGCAGGCACGGGGGACCATATGGGGTGCCGGGATTCGAACCAATGACCTCCTGCATGAAAGGCAAACGCCTTACCTCCATGCTATCTCTCCGGCCCCACAGTATTTGTTCTTTGCCCTCTGACTTATTTTCATTTAACAGGGTGTCCTTTCTTCATTTCCATCCTGGCTCTGTGCTCAGTAATCATTCCTAGTGTTGTTCAGTGGACCATATGCAGTGCCAAGGAACTACCCAAGCCTAGTTTGGAATAAGTTTCAAGTAATGCTTTAACTCTTAAATAATCTCTCTGGTCATGTCACATATTTTCTGAGAATTTTGGTTGCAGTCACACTGTTTCACCTTTTATTGTTAGATAATCCAGTATTCCTGGCAGAGCTGGTATAGTTTCCAGGATCAATTTCTGAGCACATAACCAGGAGTAACCCCTGAGCATCACCGAGTGTGGCCCAAAAACCAAACAAAATTTTTTTAATTGTCTGTTCAAAGTACAAGTACATAAATTTAAATTGAAGGTATAAAATATTCTTAAAGAATTAACATATTCGAGCTGCAGGTTGGGGCAGAAACTGCGGAATAAAGAAGAATTAACATATTCTTAAAAGAGAAAATATAAGGACAATATTTGCCAAAAGATAAAGAGATCAAGAGGGAGAGATAAATTAAAAAAATAAACCAAAAATAATAAAGTTAAATTCTCTTAGAAGAAAATATGTAATATTATTAGAAACTGATCAAGTTATCAGATTTATCCACAGAAACACAACAGGCTCAGAGAGAAATAAAACATTAGAGTGTTAAATGATAAAATGCCTTAAGCCAAGAAAACTCTATATTAAACTATGATGGATGAATAAAAGATTTCCTAAAACAAAGCTAATGGATTTTTACCACCAACAGACCTACACTATAAGAAAAAATGTTGAAAGAAATTTGATTAAGGGAGAAAAATTAAACAAAGAGAAAAACACACAAAAATGTGAGTACTGTAATAAATAATACAGAATTATAAACAAGAACAAAAAATTAAATGAGATACTAAAATAGTAAATATATTATATATGCATTTATATGATGAGAAAGATTAATAAAATCGTCATAGAAATCACAAAGCAAAAATCTAAAACAAAACAAAAATTTGTATTAATATTTTATTAAAGCAGCTTGATTACAGATATGATTATAGTTCGGTTTCAGCCATATAAAGAACACCACCTTCACCAGTGCAACATTCCCATCACCAATGCCCCTCATCTCCCTCCTCCTCTCCCTCCCCTGTATTTGAGACAGGCTTTCTACTTCCGTCATTCATTTATATTGTTATCATAATTGTCAGTGTAATTATTTCTCTAACTTCATTCGCCAAAAACCAAAATAAAATTAAAGAAAAATTGAAGGGACAGAAAAGCTAGTAGAGTGGTAGATAACTTGCCTTGCACACAGCTGACCCTGGTTTGATCCTAGCACCATATATGGTTCCCTGAATTCCAATAGTAGTTATTTCTAAGCACAGATTTTGGAGTAAGCCCTGAGTACTTCTGTGTCTGTCTGAAATCCAACAAATAAGAATAGTAATTATTACAATTTGGGGGTCAGAGTATTAGTACAGTATGTAGGTCACTTGCCTTGCATGCAGCCAACCCAGATTTGATCCCTGGCATACCTAATATAGCGCCTTAGTAGAAAACTGAATTCTTTAAAAATTGGTACTTGTCTTACAAATAAACTTTGACAGAAGCTGAGTGTCTGAACACAAAATACCAAACACTCATTCATAACTCATTCATAGACTGAATAAATGTGTGCCCCAAGTTTTACATGTTAAAACTTAATCACTAATAAGATGTTTCTGAGGATTAGTCATTAGAAGATGATTAATCAGTAAAGTAGAAATTAATTCAATGACATTTATTCCTTTTCACTCTGAAAGAGATTTCCTTTGTCCCCTTCTATCATGTATGAGGGTTGAGTGCTTATAAACCAGATATTGGCCCCTTGCTAAACTCAAAATATTATAGTATCTTGATCTTAGACTTATAGTTTCCAGTACTTGAGAAATCTATATCTTTTATTTGTAAAGGACCAAAATAAATACTCAACTAAAGTAGCCTGAATAGTATAAGATTTCTTCCATGTCACAAGTTTAGGAAAGAATAGTTGTGTAATGAGTTATTAACTGAAGGGGGTATATATTAGAAATGTGATTAAGTAAGTCCAGGAGGCCAGAACTATACTTATTCCTCATTATTTTGACCTTCATTTCAAATTCATGACCCTGTGTTTTTTTTCCCTGTTATGAATTATCTCAAGTGTAGGGAAACCAATCTAAATTTACACAAAAATCATCTTAATATGTGAGCACAAGTAAATTAGAAATGACTGCTGGCATACCACTGAGGAGTGGGCTGATGAACTTCATTAGGCAAAAATCACCTTAAGTACTGAATTTGAGATAATTAAGCAAGTCATCTAAAAACAAGTTGACAGGGCCAGAGAGATAACATGGAGGCAGGGCATTTGCATTGCATGCAGAATATGGTGATTCGAATCCCGGCATCCCATATGGTCTCCCGAGTCTGCCAGGAGCGATTTCTGAGCTTAGAGTCAGGAGGAACCCCTGAGTGCCACCGGGTGTGACCCAAAAAAATCCAAACACCAAAAACCAAGAAAAAACAAAAACAAGTTGTCAAAGACACACTTCAATATTTGTAATGGTACAACCACTAAATGGGTAATAAGTAACCTAAAAATAAAAAATATGGAAATACTGTGAAGTAGAATGTGGATCAAACTGTTAAAATGGGTATAAAATATGAGTAGCATTTTATAATGGATTATTTCATAGAAATAAATTACTAAACAACCGAGTTGAGCCATAATGTATGTGTCATACATTGTTCCATTCACTCTATTTGCCTAAGAGTACTTTACCCAATAACTAATGTCAGCAATAATCCCTATCCCATATTCTGCATTAAGACAACTTGATATATGACAGTGGAAGACAAAGTTTCAATCAGATGAAGACAAAATATTATTCGTGTGTCTAAAAAATTCTGATAATTTGTAACTATAAAGTTTGCATCATATGGCTCTAAATTTTGAACAACTATATGTGGTGTGTGTCCCAAACCTAAATGGGTAACCTGCAAGACTAGCACGTTACTCATTGTGCTCTCTCCAGTCCTCTAAAATGATCCTTTCATTTGTTCTGTACAAGAGCCTCCCTTCTATATATACCTTCCTTCTATATATTTTGCTCCTTTCAAAAAAGGGCTATTTCTGATTTTTTTTTCTATTTGGTTGAAATATATGATCCACTCCCCCTCATTTTCTCACTAAAATTTTACTTATTGTCTGCCATGTGTCATCTTCAGAGAACTTTGCCCTAACCTCAAAACAGAAAAAGCAGACACAAACTTGAACAGCAGGATTATATTTCTTAATTTGAGTTTAAATCTGTGAGTCTGTAGGTGAATTTCTAGAAAGCATTATTTGTCAGGAGCTGATGCCTACAATCACTCATTCTCCATTTACATTGAAATAATTTCTGGGTGAATAAATGAATATAAGAAAAAATGTGAATAAAGTGTATCTTTTAGCCTAAAGTTTAAATAAAACAGTACATTTTTCAGAACATAATTATACAATAATTTAAAATTGTACCTTTATTTTTAACTTTTAATATATATTTTAAGAAAATAACATTTTGGGAAATTTTTACTATAATATAAAACTTCACTCATACAGAAAGAGAATTCCAAGTACCATTTTAAATAATGCAAAAATAAATAATTTTTACACATACAAACTGAATTATTGACACTCCAGAAAGAATAAAAATATATTTATAATATTGGGATGGTTTTATGTAATTATTTTAAAATGAAGATCCTATATAGTTTTATTTCCATGGACAAAAATAGTCTTAACAAACCTAAACAGAAGGCTAAACCACAATAGTATTTTTTAAATGAAATAACATTGTTACAAACTTGTTCATGACTGAGTCTAAGGCATACACTGTTCACAACCCCTCACCAGTGTACATTTCCTACCAACAATTTCCCCAGTTTCTTTCTCAGATTTTCCTCTGCCTGCCTCTGCACAATAGTATTTTCTAAAACTAAAACTATTTATTTAGAAGAAACATAAAAACAAAGAGAGGATAAAATCTTGCTTTTATATTTATGTATATTATATATTTACCTTTCTATTGTAATAATGAAAATAGAACAATAATATTTTTCTCTCAATTTATTACTGTCTACTTTTTAAAATCGCCTCTATTTTGTAATTGTTTACTAGAGTTGTTTGAACTTTCGTGAGGGGTCAGAAAACTAGCACAGAGTTGGCTGCTTACTGTATAGGCAGAGGGATCCTGGTTCAATCCAGGCATCACATGTGATTTCTCAGTACCACCAGGAGGAATCCCTGAATAGGCAGGAATTATTCTTGATCAATGACAAATGCGATGCCCCAACCAAACGAACAAAACAAATAAATTTATCACTTTTCACTGCTCTTTAATCTAAACTTCATCCCTTATTTTTTCATTTCAATTCATCTTATGTCCAAAATGTTTGAAAGGAAAAGAAGTCAAGTGTATTATTACATGAGCATTTTTCCATTGTAAAAATGTACATTATTTGTTTTTGAGCCTGAACCTGAACATTCGATTTAAATCAATTCAGTTGTGTGTTATACATCATTTAAATATATCCCTATAGACTGTGTCTAACAATTGCATAAAAATCTAAGTCTAAAGTCTGGAGCAATTTTACAGTGGGTAGAACATTTGTCTTGTATACATTTGGCCTTTGCTCAATTGAAGGATCCCGTAGGATTCCTTGAGCTCATTAGGAATAATTCCTGAATTCCTGAATGCAGAGCTTGAAAATCAATGATCATGACCCCCCAAAACATTTTAGTTCAATTATGAGATCCATTAGTCTTGCTTAAATAATTATTTTTAATTTGAATTAAAATATAAAATTGGACAATAATATACAGCATATTAATGTTTGTAATTAGTATATCAATTAATATTAACAAATTGTGAAAATAAATAGATAATACATTAAAATTCTTAGTGATCTTCTTGGAATTTCATTTTTGGTATGCAGAATTAGTTCTGTTTTTATTTCAAGACTTATAATATTGCTAGCTATATTTGTAGGGATCTATGTACAGGAAACTTTTTATATTAAAATTGCAGGTAAAATTTAAGATATCATTTGGTCAGCAAAAGGGTCTGCCTTGCAGGCTGAAGTTACAAGTCTCTTGCCTGTGTTGTGTAGAGGCATTGAGGATGCTGCTGACTCTGTTCCTAGAGATGCATTGATACTTGCTAGAAGCATTGCCAATTTGCAGCTAGTTTGTGCCAGTATCGTAGCTGACATTCTCAGATACTGAAACCAAAGATGAGGATGTCACTCCTGCCTGGCAAGCATGTGTATAAGCACCAAAGCAATCCTTCACAAACAATATAACCAGAAGGAACAGGAAAAGCACACACACACACACACACACACACACACACACGTGTGTGTGTACCCCAGTAAGCACCATACATAACCAGTTCTAAGCATGCAAAACCCCAGTCATTATGATTACAGCTACAATCGAAGGGAAAGGTATCATGGAGGTAATAAAATCAAAGGTTCTAGAATTTAAAGTTCTGAATAGGGGAAAGGTATGTACACAAAGAGAAAAGAAAAAGATCATATAGACACATACACTGAAATGTTGCAGTGGTGATACTGAGTTGTCATGCATGACTTGTGTTTATATCTCCCTTCTCCATGAGGCAGGTTTCTCTTTTTTTTCTAGTTTGTTTAAACAATGAGTTTTTGATGTTCTAAAATAAACAAAACAGAACAAAACAGATTGATTGGAGTTCAAAATTCAGTTCAACCTTTTATTAAATGATCTTGGGAAAGTTTCATAGTTCCTCCATATTCCGTTTGCTCTTCTAAAAGTTGAAGTTCTAAGAACTACTCCAGAGAGTTGTATGAACCAAAATAAGGGGCCCAGAGAGCTAGCACATTGAGGAAGGCACTTGTCTTATATGTAGCCCACCTGTGCTCAAATCCCAGATCCTGTATTGGTCCTCCCCACACATTTCCTGCAATAATCCCTAAGTGCCAAAGAAAGCTCTGACATTGTGAGGTGTGCCAAAAAACTTTTAAAAAAAATACAGAAATAAAATAAAGCAGTAAAATTTAGTAAATAATAACCCATCAATAAAGTACCTTTGTAAATTGTCTTTTAACTAACTTCATTTATCTGATTCCCATTCATCTCATTCACCTGATTTTCCTTTCTAGCAGTCACATTTCCTATACAGAAAACTACTATAGTGATCTTTTAATTTTTAAATATGTTCATCTACCTATTACTCCTATGTATGTGAAGCCAGTACAATCAAGTTTGGGTACAAAAATGATCTTGCCTCTTGATCAGTTCATCAATTAACCTAGCAAGAATGTGAATAGAAGACACCCAACCTTTCCTTTGAAATTTTTTTGGTCATTATTTAAGTAACCATAAAGATTTATTTAAAACAAGTAAATGTCTCCTGAGAATGGATTTATATAAAATAAATGTATATTAGAGAAATTTTTCTAGGAAAAATGTTTAGCAATGATTTTTACAAAGTATATATATATATATATATATATATATATATGTATATATATATATATATATATATATATATATACAAAATTGGTGTGATTCTGTTTCTTATGTTCTTTTTGTTTGTTTTTTTGTTTTGTTTTGTTTTTTTGGTTTTTGGGCCATACCCGGCGGTGCCCAGGGGTTACTCCTGGCTGTCTGCTAAGAAATAGCTCCTGGCAGGCAAAGGGGACCATATGGGACACCGGGATTCGAACCAACCACCTTTGGTCCTGGATCGGCTGCTTGCAAGGCAAATGCCGCTGTGCTATCTCTCCGGGCCCTGATTCTTATGTTTTAAATGTATTTTTGCTATTATCACTGATGTATAAAGTTCTATATGCTATAAAGTTAAATTATAACATTAATTTATTTTATCTTAAAATGATACTACGAGTTTTAATATTTGTAACTGTAATAATGCTAATATTTATATACTAATAAAATAATACTATAAAAAGAAAACCAGAGAGATAGTAATGAATGTATCAGTGCTTTCCATGCACGTGGCTAACTTTGGTTAAATATATGATTCCTTGAGCAAAGAAACAGGAGTAAACCCTAAGCACAGAGACAAAAATAAGCTCTGAACTCTGAGCGTTCATAGCAGAATCTTGAAAAGAAATGAGAATGAGACAGATAGCAAGAACTTCTAGATAAAAGTGGTAGAATAAGTGGGTCAGTGTCATAGTACAGAGATGCACACCTTTCTTCCAAATGGCAGTCCTTGTTGAATCCCTGGCATTACATATTGTCCCTCTAGCTCACCAGGGGTGATTGTTGAGTTCAGAGTCAGAAGTGAACTCTGAGCACCATTAGCTGTGGCCAAAAACAAGCAACAAACAAAAAGTGACAGAGTAAATTTTTCTTCTTTTAATTGAAATCTTCAAAATGCACTTGAGGGATTAAAAGAAAGGTTGATCTTATGTCTACCATTTACAACCCCAAAAGGTGTCTATTAAAGGGATCTTACAAACTGAAGAGATTCCCAAGACTGGAGATATAGTATAGCAGGGAGGGTGCTTATCTTGCTTGTGGCAGACTTGGGTTCTATTCCAGGCACCACATACATCTAGTAAGCTCTCCAGGAGTGATCCAGACTGCAGAACCAAGAGTTAACTGTGAGCATTTCTGGGTGTGGCACGAAAACAAGAACAAGCAAACAAAAAAGCAAGATGAAAGTTCTGATTTCTGCAATGGCAAATTTACTTAGTAGTAATAGTATATACTGAGAAAAGAGTGACTGCTCTATTTCAAAGAATAAGGGCAGAATAAATTATATGCAGAACAACTTGTTAAGTAAGCATGGTACAAATCTGAAATAGTCATTCCACAGGAAGCAGAGTTAGGTCATATTCACAGTTAGCACTGAGTGGGAGTATATTATGAGGTTTCTGATTTTATGTTTGGGTGAAGTGAGGGTTCTTTCACTACTTTTAAAGTCTCACCACATTCAAACTGCGGCAAATATCTCAGGAAACAGATTAACAAACGCTGGTATTTCCTCCTTTAAAGATTCAAACCAAGCAATCCATTATCTGCATGCAGAAACTCTCACACCTCTCACAGTTATCCTACCTAAGAACCACAATAAACTCAGAACCAGTCTCCTTTATTTGCCCTTCCACAGCATTAGTGCCTCTTAAAATGTATGTCATGCGTTTCCCCAGAAAACTCAATTATGCAAACTCTCCTGGCTATGTATCAGCATCAACCTCAAAATATAAACCACAATTTGGGTGTGAGTTCATCAACTTCTATAAATAACAGTAATACAGAGAAAGAAAAGAGATATTCAAACAGTGAATGAATTAGATTTTGGATCACTGTTAAAGGTGAAATATAGTCTACATTCTCTTACACTCTCAGTTCTGCAACATCAGAGGATTCACCCATATCTTAGTATTTAGCCCCAATAGCACTCTTCTCTTCAGTCTTATTATTGTAATTATTACTTTTTATAATTTCAGAGGGAATGTAAAAGAACCTGGGAAAGATATTTTAAGAAAAAGAGATGAAATACATACAAAAAATTGACAAACAATAAAACAAATAAAATTACCATTAAATTTTAACCAAATATATATTTTTAATAATTTTAATCAATAACTCAATGTATTCATAGCAAAGAAATTTAAAGATATATATATATAATTGTTAATTTTTTGTGAAAAGTAATAGAAAGTTGAAGTTAGGTTATCATAGAACAAATGATATCTAGAGATAAAATTGCTAAAGGTGTTCAAAAAAGATTGCATAGCAATGAAAATGGTAAGAACAGAAAAGACAGAATCATGTTGGAAAAAAGTCAATAAGTAAAATGGAAATTCACAAAGGACAAGTATTTTATTTTATTGAAATGACAGATGGTGATGGCCCAGGTTGTTTTATATTTTATCTTCAATATATAACAATATTTTATTAAAGTACATAATAAAAATATTAAACCTGAGGCTTCTATATATGTTTGACAAAGTTCACAAATTCTCTTAACTCTCCCATACTTGCTGGCAAAATAGAATATAAAATAAATTAAGATTGGCAAAATAGCAATTTGAAGATATGGAAATTAGTGAATAGAGTAAATTGCAAACTGTTTAGCCTGGAAAAAAATATTTGATCTTTAAATAGAATCCAAAGATTTTTTTTTGACTAGATACAACCAATTATCCCCACTCTCGACTTTGTTAATGAAAACTTTATCTTCCCAAGGTCTAAACTTGAGACTTGGCCACAAAGGATTGAAAGCCAACTCATTCTGGGACATGTTTCCCAAAGGGGTACATCTACTGACAGAAGAGAAACTTGGGGGAAAAGATGCTTGGTATTATAAACCTTTAGAAAATTGCAAATAAAACAGTTTGGTACCACAAGAAACCCACTAGAATGGATAAAATAAAACTACTGATAATACATATATAGGTAAAATAAGGAGAAACTGGAATCTCCAATGTAATCGGTTAGAAAAAAATACTTTGGAAATTTTTGGCAGTATCTATACATTTATATAAGAGAAATTTTAATCCTTATATTATAATTCTTTATTATATTTAATTCATATGTTATATGTCTATTATATATTTATCTTATATATATATTCTCTTTCTCTTACCATCTTCCATGGTAATATTTGTAGTGGCATTATTATTAATAATCAAGACTAAAAAATATAAATGAATATCAAGTGGTGAAAGATAAAATGTATAGTTCATGTAATGGAATAGAGTGCATAAAAAGAAGATGCTAGGGGCTGGGAAGGTGGCACTAGAGATAAGGTGTCTGCCTTGCAAGCGCTAGCCACGGAACGGACTGCAGTTCGATCCCCCTGCATCCCATATGTTCCCCCCAAGCCAAGGGCGATTTCTGAGTGCACAGCCAGGAGTAACCCCTGAGCATCAAACGGGTGTGCCCCCCACCAAAAAAAAGTAGGTGCTAGAACTTAAAAAAAGATGTATGAAAAATAAAAAGCATTTTAACTAAGTCCAAGTAATAAAATGGGGAAGATTTTATAATCCATGTTTACACTGATATGAAGAGGTTAAAGAAAACAAAAATTGAAAGGGAAGGAAATCAGACAGATCAGGGTTTATTTAGATCTAGGGACAAGAACACAGAATGACATCACAGACACACCACAGACTGCATGTAAACTTTTATCGAAGTTTAAAAGTGTTCAACTACTGGATTGTAATGTCTGCAAAACTAAATAAAATTACTGAAAAAACTCACCGCACATTAACCACAATTATGGTAAGAAAATTATATGTTATATTAATTATACTTCAATATCAAAGGAAAAGCTATCTGGAAAAGGAATGTATGAAGAAACATAGATTCTTTTTATGGACTGGAGCTCTAGCCTAGTGGGTAGGAGGATGTTTACCTTGCATGAGGTCCCCTCAATGTCAATACCTAGAATCCCAAATGTTCCCTTAAGCCTGCTAGAAATAATTTTTGAACTCAGACCTAGAAGCAACCCTTGAGCACCACTGGATGTGGCCCAAAAACATAACTTCTTGTATACTTCTAGACTCCAGAGCATGAAATTACATTTAAATAAACAGTTTTAAAGGTAAACAATCAAAATTGGGCAATAACAAAGTAATATATTTTTATTGTTAATGCCCATTAAGTTGCAATAGTTACAATTATACTCAAGTTTGTCATTGATCTGTAATTGGAAATAACAAAAAAGTTATGCGATTCATTATATTAAATGCACTTTAAAATAACACTAATATTTTTCAAAGTTTAAAGTTTTTAAAACTACAAGTACATGTATGTCATTTGTTAACTCATCTGGATTATATTAACAATGCTACTCACCATGAACAATGTATCTGTAAACTACTTTTGCTTTGCTTTCTTTGAATTCAGAAAAGTCCATTTTTAAAGTTGTAATGATTGGAAAGAAATAGATCGATGCAAAAACCAAGACCACCAACTACAGAAGACTGATTAAAACCAGTCATATATGAACATGTAGTGTGAAGAAAAAATGACCAGACTGGAACACCAAACCCAAAGTCAATGACAGAATAGATACCCAATCTACATCTAGCTGTAAAGTGGAGACCAGTTACATTAGTATTCTGAGAGGTAAAGGAGGGAGACATGGGAGACATGCTGGGAACAGGAGTGGAGAGAGAACAACATTGGTGGAGGCAATGCCCTTCATTCATTGTCACTATGTACTGTAAATAATTCTGTGTAATGCACTTCAGTCACAAAAAGAAGAAAGAAAGAAAGAAAGAAAGAAAGAAAGAAAGAAAGAAAGAAAGAAAGAAAGAAAGAAAGAAAGAAAGAAAGAAAGAAAGAAAGAAAGAAAGAAAGAAAGAAAGAAAGAAAGAAAGAAAGAAAGAAAGAAAGAAAGAAAGAAAGAAAGAAAGAAAGAAAGAAAGAAAGAAAGAAAGAAAGAAAGAAAGAAAGAAAGAAAGAAAGAAAGAAAGAAAGAAAGAAAGAAAGAAAGAAAGAAAGAAAGAAAAGAAAGAAAGAAAAAGAAAGAAGGAAGAAAGAAAGAAAGAAAGAAAGAAAGAAAGAAAGAAAGAAAGAAAGAAAGAAAGAAAGAAAGAAAGAAAGAAAGAAAGAAAGAAAGAAAGAAAGAAAGAAAGAAAGAAAGAAAGAAGGAAGGAAGGAAGAAAGAAAGAAAGAAGAAAGAAAGAGAAAGAAAGAGAGAATGAAAGAAAGAAAGAAAGAAAGAAAGAAAGAAAGAAAGAAAGAAAGAAAGAAAGAAAGAAAGAAAGAAAGAAAGAAAGAAAGAAAGAAAGAAAGAAAGAAAAAGAGAGAAAGAGAGAGAAGAAAGAAAGAGAAAGAGAGAGAAGAAAGAAAGAAAGAAAGAAAGAAAGAAAGAAAGAAAGAAAGAAAGAAAGAAAGAAAGAAAGAAAGAAAGAAAGAAAGAAAGAAAGAAAGAAAGAAAGAAAGAAAGAAAGAAAGAAAGAAAGAAAGAAAGAAAGAAAGAAAGAAAGAAAGAAAGAAAGAAAAAGAAAGAAAAACTAAAGTGATTGAACAGAACTTCTAGAACCGTAAAGAAAGACTCCATCCTAGGCTGCATCCTATGACCTGTGCAAATACCAAGATCTCTAGTTAAAGAGGCCTGATTTTATCATCCACAATTGAGGGGAAAGATTCCAGACATCACAAAAGAAACTAGGTGAGAGTAAAAGAGCATTACGGTACCTGTAGTTATTCCCATGACAGTGTGCTTCAAGGGCAGAGAAAACCTGTATTTCTTAGGCCAAGGGAATTCCCTTTCTAATCTCCCCAACATTAACTGTGCCTATGAAAACAAAAGAAAAGAAAAAGGCACAAATTAATTTTTTTGTTATTGCTTCTTCTTTTGTGCTTTGTTTTGTTTTTATTTCAGGACTGTGGTTATTGTTTGGTAGTTGTCTTTATTGCTGTAGTGCTTTTTGGATTCTTTTGTTTGAAATTTTTTGTATTGTTTTTATGTTTTTCTTCCTTTTTCCCTTTCTTCTCTAAAATTGATATTTATAGTCTCTAAAAGGACTGCTCCCGTTTTTGTTTGTTTTATTTTTGCCCCCCCCCTTTTTTTTCCCTCCAAACAGAACCACATAATTTGAACCATCTTGTTCTGCCTCACAAATTGAGGAGGAAATAATGGAGAGTCCCAAGACCAAACAGTTGTATGAACATTGAGTAGAATTAAAAAATGATCAGACATAAACAACAAATCCAAAGCCAATGACACCAGAATCAATACCCAATCTACAACAAGCTAGATACAGAGGGAACCACTTATATTAGCAGTCCAGGGGGGCAAAGGAGGAGGAGGAGGTGGGATGCATGCTGGAAACAGGGGTGGAGGGAGGACAGCATTGGTGGTGGGTATGCCCCTGATTCAATGTCACTATATACTTAAAATATTACTGTGAAAGATTTGCAATCCACTTTGGTAAAAATAAAAACTATTAAAAAAAAAAGAAGAAGAAGAAAGAGAAAAGAAATCAGAATTATTTTCCCAGCCAGATCAGATTTACTTTCAAACAACTTAAGGCAAAGTCTGTTCACTAGAGAAGCTTTTGTTTCTTTCAAGAGCATATCTAGAGCCAGGAGTCTACAATACTTCGTGTTGTTTTTTGGTTTTATTTTGGGTTTTATTTTCTGGAACATATTGAATGATGTTCAGAGGTTACTTCTAGCTTTGCACTCAGTAAATATTCCTGGCAGTGCTGGGGAACTATCTGAGATGTCAGAGATCAAATCTTAATTAGCCATGTGTGTGACAAGTGTTACCCACTGTACTATCTCTCTGGCCCCACCAATACATGTTTCATTTTTTAACTTTCTTTTTTATTGTGGACTATCTTCTTTTTTATTTTATTTTTCTTTATTTAAAGAATATGTGTCACATAATTGTCATAGTTGATTGTAATGCATTTGTTTCCAGATAACTGAAAGTAAAGTTATTTTAAAAAAGAGAAAAAATAACAAATGAAAAAGGAAGAGAAAAAATTAAAAAGAAAAAAAGCACATTTATGAAAGCTATTATTATATCTCCAGTAAAATCATTAACACAATAACAGAAGGTTTAGTAAGCTCTTGTTGTTAGCTGTCCATTTTGTCAAATTGGTCTGTATCTATACAGATGACAGCATCAAACAAATAAAGTTGTTCAGAAATACTAAGCACTGTTACTGATACTGTGACTTTTAGATCCTTGTTTTTAGCTGTCAGGCCTCCTGGAAGAAGGTGTGGGAGGGAGGTTACCTTCTCTTACTCGGAAAATTTTTTGGTGATATCAGCCCAAGTATTGCATACTTGAAGTTTCGTCAGATTGGTATCCTGGAAGAGAATTGTAGAAGGGTAATGAGACAGGGCCATTTGGTAATTCCAAAATGGTAATTCTGGGTGATTGATGCAGCAGGCATGGCTTTAGCAGGACAAGGCTTGGCCTGCCCTCTACTCCCAAGATTGCCAGATTTCTGCTTAATGACTATTGTACTCAAGATTTTTCATGGCTTGTTAACATCTTTTTTGAGAAAAGAGTGAGTCTATGGAGCTGGCTCAATGAAAATATGGCGACTCTGGCCATATTTTGACTTTACAACTTTGAATTTAAGTTACTACAACAGGGCCCAGGAGCTCACAATACTCCATTACAGTTCATCGGATTTTTATATCCTTTGCTCCAAAAGCCATCTCCCATGAATACCAAGTGAGTTTGGGTTTAGTTTTATGTTGCTCGGCATTGTTTCTTCATATTTCACAATTAATGAAATTATCCTGCCTATGTCTTTTTCTTTCTCAACTACTTGGTATACTTCCCACTAATTTCATTCATGTTGTTGCAAATAGTATAAATCCTTCATTTCATGGAGGTTGGTCATACTCTGTTGTGTACAAACACCACATCTTCCTTATACTCTCAGACATCATTGGTTCTCAGAAAATTGCTATATCATGACCATTGTAAAATTTGTTGCAATTATCTCAGGAATTCATATATTATTTCAAATTATTGTTGTCATATACTTCAATTAAGTATTTAGGAATGGAGTTACTATATCATATGACAGATATATTTGTTTTTAATATTTGAGAAACTTCTATAATGTTTTCTATGAAGAATGGACAATTTACATTCCTACGATCAAACAGTATACTAGGGTTTTCTTTGGTCCACAGACTCACCAGCTTTTGTAACTGGAGTTGTTGATATAAACCACAAACATAAAGTGATAGCTACCGCAGATTTGACATGCATTAACATGATAACAATAGCTACAATGTTTATTTGGTTTTACATGCTATTGACTATCTGTATTATTTTCTTTGGAGTGGTAGCTATTACAATCTTCTAAACTTTCATTGTTTCATTGAGTTGCATTTATACTGTATAACTATTATATGTTATACCTTTGTTTACCATATACGCTCAAATTTTTTCTAGTTGAGAATCAACAATAATTGTATGCATAATATATTTCTATTATTGTACCAAATGCACTTTAGTTTGGCATTTTCCCATTGCTTTTATTTAACTTATTACTGAAACAGAGTTCTCAAAGGCATTTTTGAAGTCAATATTGAAGTGAAAAAAACACCTCCTCTGTTTTATATTGTCATATTTTACATTAAAGTTTTTACTTATTTTTAATAAATTGAAGAATGTTGAAAATTTTTCATCCAAATTTTATTATTTTGCATGCATATATCTACTTTCCCAAATGCTGTTTATTGGAGAGGCAGATTTTCTCCATTGTATGTCTTTAGATAATTTGTTTTAAATGCATGTCAACATATGTAGGGTCTTATTTTTGTCCTCTTAATTCTATTAAATTTACCTGTGTACATAAATTTTTAATAAAGTCACATACTGCCTTGATTATCATAGATTTGCAATATAGTATGAATTTAGAAGTTCATCTTTTTTTATTTATTGCATTAAAGATGAATTTCATTTTGGATATAAAGGCCATTTTTTGTTTGTTTGTTTTTGTTTTGGGGCCACACTTGGCAGCATTCAGGCTTTCATACTTAGAAATAACTCCTGGCAGGCATGGGGAACCATATGGGAATGCTGGAGATCAAACATGGGAGGACTGTATGCAAGGAAAACTCCCTATCCACAGTGCTATATCATTCTGGCCCAATAAGGACATTTTAATATTAACACTTCACATTCTATAAATACAAAATATCTAAATATCTTTCTATCATGTTTACTTTCTATAGTTTTAACAATGTATTAGCGTTTTTGTTGTACAGATCTGGCTAACAGGCACAATGCTCATCATTTCTTATTATTAGGAAAATTCAAATTAAAACAATATCATCTTATATCAATGAGAAGGCATATATGAAAAAAACTGGGAACAATCTGTGTTAATGAGGAGGTGGGAAATAGGATCTTACATCCATTGCCGGTGGTAATATTATCTGGTTCAACTCCATGAAAAAAATTGGAGGTTCTCAGTAAATTTAGAATCAAGCTGCCATCAGATAAACCATCCTCTTTGGGGTATCTATCTTCAGGACAGAAATATATTCAATCAAAAGGACTTATGCTAGCATTATTCATTGTAGCAGTCTCTGCAATAGTTAAAATTTGGAATTAACTTATATGTCCAAGAACAAATAAATGTCCTATGAAGACGTGGTCTGTGTGTATGTGTGAATTCATACAATTCTAAATTATATATAGTAAATAATAAAATAAAGCTATTGTGAATAATGCAATCTTATAATTCACTACAGAGCTGAAAGAAATAAAAAATATTATGTTAAGTAAGTCAGAAGAAGAAGGGTAAATACAGGATTATATCACATATGTGATATTTAATGACTTGATGAGGCCATATAATTGCTTTAAAGGGGACTGGTCTATATTATCCTTGGACCTATAAGGAGAAGTAAATAAATATAGTGGAGGGAAGGAAGACAGATGAAAACTAATGGGTAAAGGTATCTAGGAGAATCAGGTACATACGGGGTCTTAGAAAGAAGATGTCTAAATATATAAACCACAGAGTCAATAACGTTGAAATTGTGAACCCAAACTTTAATAACCAACTTATAAAGGTGCCTGTCATGATAGCTGTCTTGGAAACATAGATATGGGAAAGAACCCAGAAATACAGGTGGAGAAAAGCTGATACTGGTGGTGAGATTGGTGCTGGAACATTGTATGTCTAAAACTCAACACTAAATTAACTTTGTAAATCAGTGATTTTATTACAATTTTAACTTCATAGTTATTTATTTCCTTTTGATGCAACTATAGATGGTAGAGTTTCATGATTCTCCTTGTTTCTAATCTGCTACTTGTGTATATAAATATAACAGTATTGTATATTGATTTTGTAGTCTGTCCTTTTATCATGCTAAATAAATTTCTTGAGTCTAAAATGTTTTGGTGGAATCTTAGTACTTTTATGTGCATTAGGCTATTATCACATAATTATTGCATAATTTGAGGAATGCAATGCATTATATGAAGCATTAAAATGGAAATTAGAGGGACCAGAGCAGTGGCGCTAGCAGTAAGGCATCTGCCTTGCAAATGCTAAACTAGGACAGTCTGGTTCGATCTCCTGGCATCGCATATGGTTCTCCAAGCCAGGAGCGATTTCTGAGCACATAGCCAGGAGTAACCCCTGTGCATCACTGGGTGTGGCCCAAAAACCAAAAACAAAAAAATTAGAAAAGTACTTAATGGTTTGGAAACATAAATTTCATAAGGAAAATAATTCTAATATTTATTATTATACACATTAATTTTTTTTTGGTTTTTTTTTTTGTTTGTTTTTTGTTTTTTGGGCCACACCCTGTGACGCTCAGGGGTTACTCCTGGCTATGCGCTCAGAAGTTGCTCCTGGCTTCTTGGGGGACCATATGGGACGCCAGGGGATCGAACCACGGTCCATCCTAGACTAGCGCAGGCAAGGCAGGCACCTTACCTCCAGCGCCACCGCCCAGCCCCTATACACATTATTTTAACTATAAGTAGACAGGCTTTTTTTGTTGTTGTTGTTGTTGTTGTTGTTGTTTTTGTGGGGGGAGGGGGTGGTCACACCCAGCAGCACACAGGAGTTACTCCTAGCTCTATGCTCAGAGATCGCTCCTGGCAGGCTCAGGGACCATATGGGATGCTGGGTTTCGAACCACCGTCCTGCATGCAAGGAAAATGCCCTACCTCCATGCTATCTCTGGCCCAAGTAGATAGTTTTTGCATTTAAGTTTTACATAAAGTCCATGGCAACACTGTAATGATAAATAACTAATACAAGATTCATAAATAATTATTAGACCACATTAACAAGTAATAGACTCAAGATTCATGCCAGAATACATTATTCTGATTCTTACAGGTTTTTTGCTACATCTTGCAATCTTTATACAAGCCACAGAAACTGTCAAGTCAGCGAATCAAACCAATCACTGATATTAATTAAATATTTACTACAAACAGTTTAATATAAAATACAGCCTATAAAGTATAAGATAAAATTATTTTGTTTCTGAAGGCTTAATATAAGTACTAATAAAAATGTTAACGAAGATACTTGCTTGGAGATAACTCCTTTTACAAATTAGTTGCCTGCTTTATATCATACTTACATTATAAAATTAAATTTTATAATGAATTGAATTTATTGAAATATTATCAAAATTACTTTTTATTTATTCCAAGCACCTGTAATTAATCTGGAAC
This sequence comes from Suncus etruscus, assembly GCF_024139225.1. Taxonomy (NCBI): domain Eukaryota; kingdom Metazoa; phylum Chordata; class Mammalia; order Eulipotyphla; family Soricidae; genus Suncus; species Suncus etruscus. Next base: position 154,168,106 of record NC_064849.1, on the reverse strand, counting down.
TCAATTGTTTTATTTAAAAATGTAGCTAGCAAGTAGAAAATGAATGCACAAGAAGCTCTTTATCGACTTTTCTCTTGATTAACCTAATTAAATTTGTCTAGTTTGAATTATCCAGTAAAAATGTTCTTGTTATTCTGAAATTATGTAAACACTTTTAATAAAATATTATTCAGTTCATCATAATAGAGTCCTTGGGAGGTATTTTCCAAATTATATAAACAATGTAAAGATGTATTTTCAGCTGCTAGATTACTGTGTATTTTATGAGATCATATGATTTGTTTGTCTCTGCTATTTTCCAACAAAATTATATCAACATATACCATAAAACCATTAAATCACAATAAAAAAGGACATGGGGAAAATTTTGTTTTGTGTAGCTTTTATATAAAATGTATATTTTTGTTATCAACTGTACAAATGATTAAAGAAGAACAATATGAGGAAGAAAATTAAACGTAAATATAAAATTCAGATATTTTATGCAGTGAGTCATGTATTATAAGGGTCAATAGCTGAGTGTTAATATAATCTAGCAAAATGCTGCTATTTATTTTGATTTGGAGACACATACAAAGAAAATTGGTCAAGCCTAAAAATACATTTCTTGACAGTAGACATATTTAAATTTTATTGCATTACTGAAAATATTTAAGTAACTTTTAAAAATTATTTCAACACAATGAAATAATATTTTGATAAATATAATAAATATAGTATTATTTTCTATAATGATATTATTGTTCTATAACATATAGTAATGCAAATATGACCACAAGTAAAGCAAAAAACATAGATACTGATTTTATCGATCTATAGTTTAATTTGCACGTTATTATTAAAACCAAATGTAAATACAAAGAATGAGTTGCAGAGAAATTTTCTGGAGGTCAGCAAATTAGAGATTAAATAAAATTCAGGGTAAAACTTATATTAATGAGTGTAAAAAATAAGGAAATTTGTATAAAGATCACATAAATAGAGCTATTATTATATAGATACAGATTATATGACAGAAACATGCCAGTGTAATATATTAGAGGAGAGTGGATATCCAAATTAAAACCAGATATAAAAATGCTGACAAGGAGGGACCAAGACAATGTGCCTTGTACACAGTCAACCAGGATTTAATTCTCAGGCATCCCATATATGGAGTACCGCCAGGAGCGATTCCTGAGTGTTGAGCTGGGAGCATCCCTGAACACCTCTGGGTGTGACCCAAAACCAAGCAAATAAATATCGTATTTATTCAAATATAATGCGCAGAATTTTCTACCGAAAAAAGAAATCCAAGTTGGGGAGCGTGTTCTAAATGAGGGCCGGGGTGGGTGGCAGTGGCAGCGTGTCCAATGAGGGTGCAGGCGAATTGTGAGTTGCACTGCGCCTCAAGAAACCTGGCCTATCTCTTGTGACATCCTGGGTTCAAACATCAAGGGAAGACATACCAAAACAAATGATCATCAAGAGTTTTTGGAAGACAGGCATCAGCAATCAAATGGATGGCACAGAAGACGACCTCCTGTGGAATTCAGACTCAGAAGAAAGTGAAGAGACTGAAGAAACAAGTGAAAGTTCCTGTCAACTGGGCACTGATAAAAATCAACTCGAGAAGAATGGGAACATCTCTTCAGTGAATCTGATGATTAATCTGACTTGTAAGCATTTTAAATAAATATTGTTACCAGTCATTTTAGTTCGGTATTGTGTTTATACCAGTTGGCGTTGTCAATAAATGATTTTTATCATGGTCGCGTGTGTTCAATAACAATTTTTGGTCAATTACAATGCTTGGTGTGAAACAAAATTTTATACTGATTTTTAATCAAAAATTAGGGGTGCGTGTTATACATGAGTGCACTTTATACTCGAATAAATACAGTAATGCTGACAAGGAGAATGGCTAGGGTCCAAAGAGAGGAGTCCAGGAAAGTATTGGAGGGAAATTGAGACTTGTGATGGACTGGTGCTCAAACATTGTATGCCTCAAATTCAGAAATGTATAACACAGTAAATCTAGGTGTCATAAAAATTTAATTATTATTTTTCATAAAAAAATAAATGATTTGGACCCAGCTGTAAAAATTCTTGACTTCTTAAGAACAATTGTTTCTCTCTCTGGTAAATAAAATACTATATGACTAAAAGATGCCTTTCAAATACCAATGGATCAGACTTGCATTATATTGAAGAGAATATGTGAGTAAAGTTAAAGTTAGAGTACAAACTATCATGGGGCCAGAGTGATAGCATAGCGGTAGGGTATTTGCCTTGTGTTCAGCTGACCTGGGTTAGATTCCAATATGGTGCCCAAAGTCTGGGGCGATTTCTAAGCTCTGAGACAGAAGTAATTTCTGAGCACCTCTGGGTGTGGCCCAGAAAAACAAACAAATAAAAAAAAGTATAAAGCAGGAGTGGTGAACAAGTTCGACATAAAGAGCCAAAATTTTAAACTGTGAGAGTCAGAAAGCCACACCATGCAGTGACCTGACAAAACAAACACTCACACAAAAACATCTGGTTTTAACAATAATCTATGAAACACATATTGCATTTTGCCATTTTGAGTAAGGGTCAAAATCCTGCAGTGATGGTGAGGGTGTGCTGCATCCTCCACACTACTCACTAATCGCCAGATGTGACCCAACATGTGACACGTGGGTCCCCCACTCGCTGGCCCAGGCACTTGTTTCCGAGGGACGGGAGGCAGGATGGGGCAGCCTGGGGGCGGAACTCCACGCTTGGAGATCTCTCCTCAGAGGTCCTTCCTCAGAAGCAACAGAACAAAATCCAAACTGGGCAAAGAGACACAGTAAACAAAAGAATGAGAAGAGGAGACAAAAGAATGAGAAGAGGCAAAGAGCCACATTCATTTTGGCCCGGAGCCACATGCAGCTTGAGAGCCACGTGTTCGGCACCCCTGATATAAAGAATAAGAAAAAGCATTATACAGATTTAATGCAATCCCCTTAAAAATACCCATGACATTCTTTAAAGAAGTGGATCAAACACTTATGAAGTTCATCTGGAACAATAAACACCCTCAAATAGCTAAAGCACTCCTAGGGAAGAGGAAAATGGGAGGCATTTGCTGTGGCCTGCCTATGTTGCTAAGCAAAACCTTCATAGGGTCCAAGAACTTTTAGGGGGAGAAAGCGGAAACACAAAGTGGATGAATATGAACTATGAAAATGAAATAAATGAGACCACACAAAATGCATTGTATGGGGACCCACATCCATGGGACAAGAGACAAATTTTACTGTTCAGCTGATGACATTTTAAGCACAAAACTCTGGTATGTAAGGTGTTTTCAGGAAAAACTAAGAGTAGGAGATCTTCCCAGTACAATGGGGACCAGGCCCTAGAATCTACATATCAAATAACTAGTTGTAGGTGAGAAAGAGCCCTGCTAGAGGGCTGGAAGAAAAATTGAGGTGAAGGTGTTTTTGGGTAAACAGAAAACAGGTTTTGCAAGAAACCAGGAGGAGAGGGACAGGTTTTGCGAAAGAATTTTATGATGTTTATGTAGTTGCCAGAACATGGATTTTTTGGGGGGAAGGAAATAATTGTGTACCATCATAGAACTAGACTCAGAAAGAAACAAGCTGCTGGCTTCAGGTTATACTTGAAGTAAGAGTCACAAATAAACTAGCTAGTGAGAAGCTTTTGGTGGGCTTTGGTACTGAAATTCCTTTGTGAGTGTAGAAAAGCTAAGGCCGAATTTCTGTAGTAGAAAAGGAGACAAAAATCAAATAAAAGGAAAAAAGAGAAAATGTAATGTCACAGCCGTTATCTAAAGAACCAGGGACTAACTTTATGTATAGCAACCTGAATAAATTATTGTAATCGTTGTTAAATTAATGTAGTATGAACCTTTTCCGTAAAAGAGTAGAAAAATTAAACCTGGTGCTGCCAGGGAGTCCTAGGTATTCTGACGAGGTTCCTGCTTTGTGCACCTAAAATAAGAATGAAAGAGGAAAAAAACAGAGAGATAGAAAAGGGGAGAGACAGCTTGCATACTCTTATGGCTCCCAAACATTGAGTGCCATTCTTCTGTGGATGGCCTGCGCCGCCAAAAAAATACCTTCGTAGGGTCCGAGAACCTTTATGGGGAGAAAGCAAAACACGAAGTGGATGAATATGAAATATGAAAATGAAATAAATGAGACCACACAAAATGCATTGTATGGGGACCCACGTCCATGGGATAAGAGACAAATTTTACTGTTCAGCTGATGACATTTTAAGCACAAAACTCTGGTATGAAAGGTGTTTTCAGGGAAAACAAAGAGTAGGAGACCTTCCGGAGGAACAGTACAATGGGGACCAGGCCCTAGAATCTACATATCAAATAACTAGTTGTAGGTGAGAAAGAGCCCTGCTAAAAGGCTGGGCAGAAAAAGTGAGGTGAAGGTGTTTTTGGGTAAACAGAAAACAGGTTTTGCAAGAAACCAGGAGGAGAGGGACAGGTTTTATGAGAGATTTTTATGATGTTTATGTAGTTGCCGAAAAATAGATATTTGGGGGGACGGAAATAATTGTCTGCCATCATAGAGCTAGACTCAGAAAAAAACAAGCTGCTGGCTTCAGGTTATACTTGAAGTAAGAGTCACAAATAAACTAGCAAGTGGGGAGCTTTTGGTGGGCTTTGGTACCAAAATTCCTTTGTGAGTGTAGAAAAGCTAAGGCCGAATTTCTGTAGTAGAAAAGAAGACAAAAATCAAATAAAAGGAAATAAGAAAAAATGCAATATCACAGACATGTTGGAATTATAGCCAGTAATCCACTCAAAGGGTCAATGATTGACTTCTCTAAACAGGCCTTCTGACAGATAATTCTTGGGAGGAAAATTAGGCACTGCACCAGAAAAGCCAAAAGCCACGTTTGGTGCATGCTTTCTAAATAAATGGAGACAATACTTTTGTGGGTAGTGACAGGCATTACTTTCCCCAACTTTAAACTGTACTACAAAACAATAGTTATCAAAACAGCATGGTATTGGAATAAAAACAGACTCTCAGATCAGTGGAATAGGCTTGAGTTCTCAGACAATGTTCCCAGACATACAATCACGTAATTTTTGACAAAGAAGCAAGAAATCCTAAGTGGAGCAAGGAAAACCTCTTCAACAAGTGGTGCTGGCAGAACTGGTTAGGCACTTGCAAAAAAAGCGAACATAGACCCCCAGTTAACATCATGAACGAAAGGAAAATTCCAAATGGATTAAATACCTTGATATCAGACCTGATACCATAAGGTATATAGAACAAAACGTAGGTAAAGCACTCCAGGACATTGAGACTAAAGGCATCTTCAAGGAGAAAACTGCACTTTCCAAACAAGTGGAAGGAGAGATCAACAGATGGGAATACATTAAGCTGAGAAGCTTCTGCACCTCAAAAGAAATAGTGTCCAGGATACAAGAGCCACCCACCGAGTGGGAGAACTTATTCACCCAACACTCATCAGATAAGGGGCTAATATCCAATATATACAGGGCACTGATGGAACTTTACAAGAAAAAAAAACATCTAATCCTATCAAAAAATGGAGAGAAGAAATGAAGAGACACTTTGATAAAAAAAAAAAAAGAAATACAAATAGACAAAAGGCACATGAAGAAAATGCTCCTCATCACTAATCATCAGGGAGATGCAAATCAAAACAATGATGAGATACCATCTCACACCACAGAGATTGGCATGCATCAAAAAGAATGAGATCAATCAGTGCTGGCGGGGATTTGGAGAGAAAGGAACTCTTATCCACTGCTGGTGGGAATGCCATCTAGTCCAACCTCTATGGAAAGCGATATGGAGATTCCTCCAAAATCTGGAAATTGAGCTCTCATTCAACCTAGCTATTCCACTCCTAGGGATATACCTTAAGAACACAAAATTACAATACAAAGACCCCTTTCTCACACCTATATTTTTTGAAGCACTACTCACAATAGCCAGGCTCTGGAAAGAACCAAGATACCCTTCAACAGATGAATGGCTAAAGAAACTGTGGTACATATACACAATGGAATATTATGCAGCCATCAGGAGAGATGAAGTCATGAAATTTTCCTATACATGGATATAAATGAAATCTATGATGCTGAGTGAAATAAGTCAGAGGAGGAGAGAGAGACGCAGAATAGTCTCACTCATTTATGTGTTTTAAGAAAAATAAAAGTCATTTTTGCAACAATCCTCAGAGACAATGAGAGGAGGTCTGCAACTTCCTGCTCACTTCATGAAAATCACCACAAAGTGTGGTGAGTGTAGTTAAAAAAATAACTACACAGAGAACTACCATAATCATGTGAATGAATGAGGGAACTGGAAAGCCTGTCTGGAGTACAGGTGGGAGTGGGGTGGGATGGAGGGAGATTTGGGACATTGGTGGTGAGAATGTTGCACTGGTGAAGGGGGTCTTCTTTACATGACTGAAACCTAATCACAATCACAATATTTTTAATCAAGATGTTTAAATAAAGAAAAAAATAAAGAATCAGGAAAAAAAGAACCACAGAAATAATACAGGTAAGTTACTTAGAGTTGATTTCCACAGGGAGTGTACTCATGAATTCAGAGCTAAAAGTAAGCTATGCCTGAGCACATTTAAGTGTGGTCCAAACAAACAAACAAACAAGCAAACTAAAAATCAAAAGCAAAAATCAAGTAATACTTAGAAAATTATTATATATAATAAGGTTTCAGTCTTTTAGAAACTTTCCATTCTCCTTTTCTAATCTTTACTAGAAAAGCTGTGGTGAGTTGAAAACACACACATACTTACACACATGCACACATCTTCTAAGATTACTTTGAAAAACTTGAATCCATTATCTCCCTTTGTATTCCCTTTGTATCCCTTTGTATTTTTATTTTATTTTTACTTTGTCTTCAATTTTGAACTTTATTGAGATTATGATTATTTATAACATTGAATTTTATTGAGATTATGATTATTTATCACTGTTATGTTAGTTTAGTTCCAATACAGCACCATACCTACCATGAGAGTGTTAGCTTCCTCCACCAATGTTCCAAAAACTACACACACACACACACACACACACACACACACTCTTCTACCTAAACTCTTTACATCCTCACAGATAGGCTCATTCTTCCAGTTTCTTACCTTTGGTTATTGTAGCTCCTTTACTGTTTTTTTAATAAATTATTTTATTTAAAGACCAAGTATTACAGAGTTGCTCATAATACACTCATAATACATTTGTTCTAGGACCAATCCTACCACCAATGTAAAACTCCCTGCACCATTATCTGTGAGTTCCCACCCATTTCCAAGCTTACACACATTAGAGCACAAAATACTATATTTTATCTTGTTTGTTTATAAGTGGTAATTTTTTAAGTACAGAAATAAGTACATTTGTGAAAATTAATGTATCTCACATTGAGGTCATTATGCCATTGTCAGAAGGTTTGTTAAGCAATTTGTTGCTATTTAATTTTTTTGTTAGTTGTTTTGTTTCTGGACGCAAGGTGATTTGAATCCAAAGAAATGTCTAATTTGGTGTATTCCTACTAAGATCACAGTATTGAAAAACATTAGACTTATTTTGCAAATGCATATGCACCTGTATGGTCTAGAAATTTCAAGCTCTGTGGATGATATCAAGGCTTTTGTGGAGCGTGGTTTTGACTGTCAGGTCTTCAGAAGTACTAGTGGAGTGCTCACACTCACTCTAAAAAAGTGCTGGCCATGTCAGTCCAAATACCAGCATACCTGGAGTTTTGATCAGTTTGGCATTTCTGCAGATATCAGTGGTTAAATAGTGAGGGTGGACCATTGGCCATTGGCAAAATATTGATTGTGGGTGTTGGCTGCAACTTAAAGTGGCTTTGACCACATAGATTGCCATTTTCAGCTGCATGGCCAGAATATCCATAATTTTTCACAGCTTGATACACATCTCTCTCAACAATAATGAGCCTAGAGATCCAGCTGAATGCAGTCATGGCAACTGTGTTTGTGAGTTTCTCTGTGTAATTTTGTATCAATCATTCTTTATCTGTTGCTCTTCTCTTCACAGGCCTTACTCAGCAGACACCTCAGATCTTAATAGAAAATTGCATGGCTTTGTTTTTTAATTTAGAGACATAGTATTCATTGTCTATAAGCCATAACTTTTAGAATCATACACTCAAAGTTGGGCATTTGGGTTATTTTCATATTCTGGTGATTACACCAAATGCTGCAAGGAACATGAGTTTGCATAATCCTTTTGAACTAATATTTTTGTATTTTGTGTATAAATGCCAAGAAGTGGGATATCTGAGTGGTATGGTATTTCTTAGTTTATGAGAAATATTCATGTTTTCCCCATAAAGACTGATCCAAACAACAAACCCCCAGTGTATGTGTTTTAAAATTGAGACTAGTTGTTTATTTTACATCTCAAAACTCAGAGTAGAAACACAAAGAAAATATATGGATGGTTCTTGGATGCATGAAAATTAGGATCACTCATCTATGGGTTTTAAGAAAAATAAAAGACATTTTTGTAATAATTATCAGAGATCTCAATAGAGATGAGGGCTGGAAGGTCCAGCTCTCTATAGGAAGCTCACCACTAAGAATGGTCAGTGCAGTTAGAGAAATAACTACACTGACAACTAACATAATAATGTTAATGAATGAGGGAAATAGAAAGCCTGTCTCAAATACAGGTGGGGAAGGGAAGTAGAGAGGTGAGAGATTTAGGGCATTGATGATGGGAATGTCGCACTGGTGAAGGGGGATGTTCTTTATATGACTGAAACCCAACTACAATCATGTTTGTAATCAAATTGTATAAATAACATTAATAAAACATTAATAAAAAAGAAAAAAAGAAAATATATACTTTATTACTGAGCATCAAGAAAGTGTGAATCGAAACAATAATGAAACCTCACACCAGAGACAGTTGCTACTTTCTTTGTTTTTTCTTTTTTTTTTTAGTTGCTACTTTAAAAATCAGAAACAATTAGTTTTAGTTGAAAAAAGAACCCTCCTACACTGTTAATAGGAATGTAAATTAGTTCTGCAGATTTGGGCAATAATCTATAGAGAATTTTCATAACACAAAAAAATAGAATTGCCTATAACCTAGCAATTTCTTTCCTAAATAACACTTCAAAGAGCACAAAAAGAAAAAATAAACCCAAAAGAAATGTGAACTCCTGTATTCTTTTGCTGTTATTTATAATAGTCAGTCTTTAAAACTACCCAAGTACCCAGTAATGAATGAGTGAGTAAAAATGTGTATATATACATGCAATGAAATATTATTCTGGTACACTAAAAGATAAAATCATAACTTTTGCATAAATATGAATGAAATTCTAATTTGTTCAGAGAGAACAGGTAAGTACTGGATGATAGCACACATAAAAGGGTAAAAAGAGACAAAGATAGTACAGACAAAGGCCAAATAAAAATACACTTGAACGTTCAACACAGAACTAAAGTTACTATGTGGAAGGGGGAATCATTGGACTATTTTCTTCACTGTTCCTCTTGTACTTTCCTGACAGAAAAGAGACATGGTGGCCGATATTGTGGTTGTATGAAAAGAAGATAAAATAATGGAAGCTTTAATTTGTATATCATTGAGGCATTGATCATTATAGAGGAGTGGAGCATAGATGCACAAAACTAGCAAAACCAATAATTATTATCAAGACTTCTTACTATATATTATAAATATGACTTTTTTGCTAAATCATAATAAAATTTTAGAAATCTTACACAGAAGCTATTAGAAACAATCTGGGTGCATGATGAAGAGACAAATTATAGAATAGCATATGAAAATACAATGAATTTTCCCTTACATGACTAAATTATAGGGAAATAGAAATAGAGGTAGCTCAAAATTGAAAACTTATTTATCTAAATGAGCAGGATAAATTAAAATGACTATTAGGAATTAGGATGATAGTACAATAGTAAAATATTTACCTTACACATGGTCAACCCAGGTTCAATACCCAGCACCACATACCATCCCTGGGCCACTGGGAGTAATCCCTGAACACAAAACCAAGAGCAATCATGAGCAATCTGGGTGTAGTTAAAATTATCCCTAATAGCAATTATAATTATTATTTTTATTATTTTTTCTTTTTTTTTAGCAATTATAATTATTGATGTCAAGAAAAGTACAAAATGAGCAGAGCAACATTTAAGGTAACTCATGACTCCCAATTTTTATGAGCAGAGATCACTATAAAATTATTAAATGTAAATTGAATTTCATAAAGGAAAAAATAATAAACTCACATTTCCTATCCTTGCAGGGCTATAAATGGACAGTTTGGACACTAAAAAATTCACCAGACAGATCATATCTGTCATATCTTAGCAATTCTTTCCATTGTACTTCTTTCCATTTCTTCTGTCCAAGACACCTTTACTTTCACCTGAGCCTATTAATTTTCTGCTGCAAGCAATTTCATTAATGTGCTCTGCGCAGGCAGGTAATATAATTTTTTGGAACTATAAATCCAATTACATTTTTCTGTTTCCTAAAAAAGACTACAATAGCTTCCCCTTGCTCTTAAAGGAATAAATCTTTCATATAGTTCTCAAGATGCTATGTAGTCTGACCCCATTTCTCATGTCATGGAAATTTCTCTCTCTATACTGGTCACAGTGACATTCTAGTCAGTCCATAAAATGCTCTGTCGTCCTTCTTTTGTAACTGTGCATAGGTAACTCCTTTGTAAAGATCTTGTACCCACATTGACAAACATAATCCTTTAACTCTAAACCAACTCCAAGATAAGTTGAATTCCACTAGTTTTTAGTCCTGTGATACTTTTGTTCTTTCTAGTACTTATCATAACACATCATATACAAAGCATACACTTTATATTTTTGTGATTAGGGAGATATCTACAAAGATTGAATTATAGGTTATACCCAAATGTCTTACATTATCTAATAAACTAAAGAAATGGTCCATATTCATATAATAATCATAAATTCAGAAGTTTCATGAATACAGTTTTTTTCCATTTTTTTATTTAAACATCTTGATTACAAATATGATTGTGATTGGGTTTAAGTCATGTAAAGAACACCCTCCTTCACCAGTGCAACATTCCCACCACCAATGTCCCAAATCTCCCTCCATCTCATGCCACCCCCACCTCTACTCCAGACAGGCTTTCCAGATCCCTCATTCATTCACATGATTATGGTAGTTCTCTGTGTAGTTATTTCTTTAACTGCACTCACCACTCTTTGTGGTGAGCTTCATGAAGTGAGCTGTAAGTTCCAGACCTCCTCTTATTGTCTCTGAGGATTGTTGCAAAAATGACTTTTATTTTTCTTAAAACCCATAGATGAGTGAGACTATTCTGCATATCTCTCTCTCCTCCTCTGACTTATTTCACTCAGCATGATAGATTCCATGTACATCCATGTATAGGAAAATTTCATGACTTCATCTCTCCTGACAGCTGCATAATATTCCATTGTATGTATGTATGTATGTATGTATGTATATATATATATATATATATATATATATATATATATATATATATATATATATACCATACTTTCTTTAGCTATTCGTCTGTTGAAGGGTTCTTTCCAGAGCCTGGCTATTGTGAATAGTGCTGCAATAAATATAGGTGTGAGAAAGGGGTTTTTGTATTGTATTCTTGTGTTCTTAGGGTATATCCCCAGGAGTGGAATAGCTGGGTCGAATGGGAGCTCTATGTTCAGATTTTGGAGGAATCTCCATATCATTTTCCATAGAAGTTGGACTAGATGGCATTCCGAACAGCAGTGGATAAGAGTTCCTTTCTCTCCACATCCACGCCAGCACTGATTGTTCTCATTCTTTGTGATGTGCGCCAATCTCTGCGGTGTGAGGTGGTATCTCATTGTTGTTTTGATTTGTGTCTCCCTGATGATTAGTGATGAGAAGCATTTTCTTATGTGCCTTTTGGCCATTTGTATTTCTTTTTTATCAAAGTGTCTGTTCATTTCTTCTCCCTATTTTTTGATGAGATTAGATATTTTTTTCTTGTAAAGTTCTGTCAGTGCCCTGTATATTTTGATATTAGCCCCTTATCTGAAGGGTGTTGGGTGAATAGTTTCTCCCACTCGGTGGGTGACTCTTGTATCCTGGGCACTATTTCTTTTGAGGTGCAGAAGCTTCTCAGTTTAATGTATTCCCATCTGTTGATCTTTGCTTTCACTTGTTTGAAAAGTGCAGTTTCCTCCTTGAAGATGCCTTTAGTCTCAATGTCATGGAGTGTTTTACTGACGTGTTGATCTATATACCTTATGATATCAGGTCTGATATCAAGGTCTTTAATCCATTTGGATTTTACCTTTGTACATGATGTTAACTGGGAATTTATTTTGGCTTTTTTGAAAGTGGCTAACCAGTTCTGCCAGCACCACTTGTTGAAGAGATTTTCCCTGCTCCACTTAGGATTTCTTGCTCATTTGTCAAAAATTAGGTAATTGTATGTCTAGGGAATGTTCTCTGAGAACTCAAGCTTATTCCACTGATTTGAGGGTCTGTCTTTTTTCCAATACCATGCTGTATTGATAACTATTGCTTTGTAGTACACTTTAAAGTTGGGAAAGTAATGCCTCCCATTTTCCTCTTCCCTAGGAGTGCTTTAGCTATTCGAGGGTGTTTATTGTTACAGATAAACTTCATAAGTGTTTGGTCCACTTCTTTGAAGAATGTCATTGGTATTTTTAAGGGGATCGCATTAAATCTGTATAATGCTTTGGGGAGCATTGCCGTTTTAATTATGTTAATCCTGCCAAGCCATGAGCATGGTATGTGTTTCCATTTCCGTGTGTCCTCTCTTATTTCTTGGAGCAGGGCTTTATAATTTTCTTTGTATAGGTCCTTCACGTCTTTGGTCAAGTTGACTCCAAGATATTTGAGTTTGTGTGGCACTATTGTGAATGGGATTGCCTTCCTGATTTCCATCTCTTCCCTGTCATTATTGGTGTATAAAAAGGCCATTGATTTCTGTGTGTTGATTTTGTAGTCTGCCACCTAGCTATATGAATCTATTGTTTCTAGAAGCTTTTTGGTAGAGTCTTTAGAGTTTTCTAAGTAGAGTATTATGTTGTCTGCAAACAATGAGAGCTTGACTTTTTCCTTTCCTATCTGGATTCTCTTGATATCTTTTTCTTGCCTGATCGCTATAGCAAGAACTTCCAGTACTATGTTGAATAGGAGTAGTGAGAGAGGACAGCCGTGTCTTGTACCAGAATTTAGAGGAAAGGCTTTTAGTTTCTCTCCATTGAGGATAATATTTGCCATTGGCTTGTGGTAGATGACTTCATCTAGATTGAGAAAGGTTCCTTCCATTCCCATCTTGCTGATAGTTTTGATCAAGAATGGGTGTAGGACCTTAGCAAATGCTTTCTCTGTGTCTATTGATATGATCATGTGATATTTATTTTTCTTGTTGTAGATGTTGTGTATGATGTTGATAGATTTTCAGATGTTAAACCATCCTTGCATTCCTGGGATGAAACATACTTGGTCGTAGTGCATGATCTTCTTGATGATGCATTGGATCCTATTTGCCAGGATTTTGTTAAAGATCTTTGCATCATCATTCATCTGGGATATTGGTCTTTAATTTTCTTTTTTGGCAGTGTCTCTGTCTGGTTTTGGTATCAAGGTGATGTTGGCTTCATAAAAGCTGTTTGAGAGTCTTCCCATTTTTTCAATTTTATGGAAGAGCTTGGCTAGGATTGGGAGTAGCTCCTCTTGAAAGATTTGAAAAAAATCATTAGGAAATCCATCTGGGCCTGGGCTTTTCTTTTTGGGCAGATATTTGATTACAGTTTCGTTTTTCTCAGTAGTGATGGGGTGCTTAGATATGCTATATCCTCCTTACTTAAATGTGGACGGTTATAAGTGTCCAAGAATTTTTCCATTTCTTCTAGGTTCTCATGTTTAGTAGCATAAAGTTTCTCAAATTAGTCTCTGGTTACCCTTTGGATCTCTGCAATATCTGTTGTGATCTCTCCCTTTTCATTTTAATATGGGCTAACAGATTTCTCTCTCTCTCTCTTTCTTTGTGAGTTTTGCCAATGGTCTATCAGTCTTTTTTATTTTTTCAAAGAACCAACTTCTGCTTTTGTTGATATTTCGGATTGTTTTTTGGTTTTCCACTTCATTGAATTCTGCTTTCAGCTTTGTTATTTCCTTCTGTCTCCCTATTTTTGGTTCCTTTTGTTGGTCATTTTCTAATTTTTTTTAGCTGCGTAATTAAGTTATTCAGGTATTCCCCATCTTCCTTCCTGATGTGTGCTTGTAGAGCTATAAATTTTCCTCTCAGGACCGCTTTTGCTGTGTCCCATAGATTCTGGCAGTTTGTGTCTTCATTATCATTTGTTTCCAGGAAAGTTCTGATTTCCTTTTTGATTTCATCTCGGACCCACTGGTTGTTCAGTAGCAGGGTGTTTAATTTCCAATTGTTAAAGTTTTTCTTCTGTGTGGCTTTGTAGTTCACAACTAATTTCAGAGCCTTGTGGTCAGCAAAGGTAGCCTGCAATACTTCTATCTTCTTGAATTTATGGACGTATTTTTTTATGTGTCAGCATGTAGCCTATTCTGGAGAATGACCCATGTACATTGGAAAAGAATGTGTTTCCAGGTTTTTTGGGATGGAGTGTCCTGTATATATCTACTAGTCCTCTTTCTTCCATAACTCTTTTCAGGGCTAGTATGTTTTTGTTGGGTTTCAATCTGGTTGACCTATCAAGTGTTGGTAGGGCCGTGTTGAGTTCTCCCACAATTATTGTGTTATTATTGATTTCTTCTATCAGATTTGTCTATAATTGTATTAGATAATTTACTGGTCTCTCATTGGGTGCATATATGTTTAATAGTCTGATTTCTTCCTGTTGCACATATCCATTGATTAGTACATAGTGTCCATCTTTGTCCCTTACCACTTTTCTGAGTATAAAGTTGGTGTCATCAGATATTAATATGGCCACCCCAGCTTTTTTGAGGGTTTTGTTTGCTTGGATGATTTTCCTCCAGCTTTTGATTTTGAGCCTATGTTTTTTTCTGACTATTCAGGTGTGTTTCTTGTAGTCAGCAGAAGGTTGGATTAATTCTTTTTGACCCATTTTGCCACTCTGTGTCTTTTAATTGGTGAATTTAGTCCACTGACATTGAGGGAGATGATTGTCATAGGATTTAATGTCATTTTTGTAGATAAGTGTGCTGTGTTTGGTGGTTTCTCTTGTCTTAGAGTAGACCTGTCAATTTTTCCTTTAAGGCTGGTTTAACATCTGTGAAGTTTCTGAACTGTTTATTATCCATGAAGCTATGAAGCTATGCATTCTTTCTTCAAACCTCAACGTGAGTTGGGCTGGGTGCAGTATTCTCGGTGAGGCATTCATTTCATTCAGTCTTTTCACAATATCCCACCACTGTCTTCTGGCCTTGAGAGTTTCTTGTGACATGTCTGCTGGAAATCTTAGGGATCTTCCTTTGAATGTAATTTCTCTTTTTGATCTTGCTGCTTTTAGTATTCTATCTCTATCTATGGGATTTTTCATTGTATTGAGGATGTGTCTTGGGGTGTTTTTCTTTGGGTCTCTTTTAGCTGGTACTCTTCGGGCATGCAGGATTTGATTGCATGTAGTTTTTAACTCTGGGAGTATCTCTTTGATGATGTCTTTGACAGTTGATTCTTCCTGGAGATCTCCTTCCTGGGTTTCTGGGACTCCAATGATTCTTATGTTGTTTCTGTTGAGTTTATCAAAGACTTCTATTTTCATCTGTTCACATGCCTTGAGTACTTTTTCCATTGCCTGTTCTTTTGTCTTAAGGTTCTTTTCCAATTTCTTCTGTTGTGTTGAGTTTTTCGACATCACATCTTCCAGTACTCTGATTCTCTCCTCAGCTGCTGATACCCTGTTGGTGAGGCTATCCACTGAGGTTTTCAGTTGAGCAACCATGTTTTTCAGATCTGTTATTTCAGTTTGGAGTTTTCTGATTTCTGTCTTTGTGTTCTGTTCAGATTGATCTATGCTTTTTTTGAATTCTACAAACATTTTCCATATTTCTATTCTAAACTCCTTCTGAGAGGTTAATCAGCTGGTTGAAATTTATTAGGTCATCTGAACTTTTGTCTTCATTCTCTGTGGATGGTGTTTGCCTGTGAGGTTTCCCCATTGTCACACTTGTAGTGTGATTTTTCCTGAATGTTGTGGTGGGGTTCATTGGTTAGAAAGAGTGCGTGGTTGGAAGTGAAGCACTCTTCTGCTGCCTCTAGTTGACAGTCCTCAGAGTGAACAATGGCACAGCAGGGCAGAGCCTCCACAGGCCAGCTTATTGGCCAGCGACCCCCACAGCCAGAATGTACTTACTGGGCAGCTTCAAAATGTAGTTTTTTGGGGGTGCGCTCCCTAGGCCTCTGAGGAAATCTTCAGGGATTCAGAAACACAGGCAGATAGGCGCAGAGGAAGTTTCCCTTTCATGAATACATTTTATGAATACATTAGCAGTGATAATTTTCCCTCAATATAGTAGCATCAAGTGTAAAATAACTAAATATGGAATAAATAGGAAAAACGAAAGAGACAAAAAGTACTATTTACCTTGAAAAAATTCTTGTAATAGATGGTGGTGATGCTTGTAAAACAATATAAATTCAATTTAATGCCACAGAATTGTATATTTTAAAATGTTTTCCTTGGAGCCAGAGCAGTGGAACAAAGCAGTAAGGTGTCTGTCTGCCTTGTCGGCACTAGCCTAGGAGAGACTGTGGTTCGATCCCCCAGCGTCCCATGTGGTCCCCCAAGTCAGGAGCGATTTCTGAGTGCATAGCCAAGAGTAACCCCTGAGCATCACCGGGTGTGGCCCCCAAAAAACAAACAAAAATGCTTTCCTATTATATTTATATTGTATTTTACTAAAACAAAAATATTTCTTAAATTAATTTAATATTTTATTGATAGGATTTGAAAAGTATCTGATTTTTATATTAGTTGCATGATGAAACTGTGCTTAATTTGCTGCTTTCAAGTGCACAAAATATCGTTTCTAATACCTTTTAAACTAACAAGGTCCAAATGTTTGATCCAAATTTCCTGAATATCTACCTATGTTAATAGAAATAAAACTTATGTTTTTCAATTTTATGTAATTATATTTTGTCTTCCTAATATATCTCCTACATTAAATAGAAAGGATATTTCTCATTAGCAAATAGAACATCTGGATCAAATAGTAAAACAATAAAATTTTACCTCACTGAGTATAGAACAAACAGTCCAGTGTGTCTGAATTCACCTATATTATAATTTTTTCTTAAAACTTCTTCTCATCTAAATTATAATTTTCGTCTTAAAATATTTGAACTAATCCTTCAAACCATTAATATAAATAACAATTCTTTTAAAAATATGTTATTTAAAGCTGTAATGCAAGATTGCTTACAGTTAGTTCACAGGCCATTATCATCCTTACTGGTTGGTTATAAGATGGGATAACTTGGCTTTGAAAGATACAAAATATACATCTGCAGAAGTTGTTTCATGGTTGAATTAAATTCTGAATTAACCAATTCCATAAGGTAACATTTAGAAGCATCACTCTACATGGACTTTAGAAAAAAATTTTAAGAATAGAATTGCAGGATATTCCTATTATGTCCATAGAGTACTGTCCAAATAAAAAATATTATAAATTATATTGAATTTTTAATAGTTCTTTTGTTTCTGAATTTACTGCAAACAGTTAGTGGACAAATAAATTTATTAAGATCTTATCAGGTTCTAGTTCCTTCTTGGATGTTAGGTAAAATTCAATATTCAAAACCAAAAGCTGTTTTAAAATTGTACAGGACTTGCATGACACTTTGAAAAAATGGGGCAGTTAGGAGAGAAAATTAATTTGTCATTTGCAATTCTTAAAGAATTGCAAGCAATGAGCACATCAACCTGAAAGCAAAAAAAAAATCACTAAAATAATTTCCAATCATCAATTGATCCACATCACTTTATAGTAATAAAACTATCCATTAAATAGAATAGTCATGCCTCTATAATAGCCAGACAATAATTGGCAGAAAAACTATCAGAAAGATGGAGTAAAGCAGAAACTAGAAACCCTAAATCCCTGTCCAAGCATCTACCAAAGGCATTCTATGTCCCAGAAAATAGCAGTTCCCTTGGAGAACAAAGTGAAACATTTCCCATTATTTATTATTTAAGGCAAAATTTGAGGACAAAGTGCTTTCTTCTATGCAAGAATCTCCAGAAATTGGCTTTTTTCTCTACATGTGGTGTCATTACAAACATATAATAATATAAATAATAAGATAGTTCAATGGGCCAGACATATAATGAAGTGAGTATGGTGCTTGCTTTCTTTATACTCTACTCACTGGGGCTTGACCCCCAGAAATTCATATGGTCTTCAGAGTTCTCTAAGAGGTACCCAGTGAACCATAAGACTCTCCAAAAATTCTCTGAGTGATGGTAGTAGTAGAGGGAGTAAATTAGTAGTATTAGTAATATCAACAGCAACAGCATTAGTTGTAAAATAAATTACAAAATGAAGTGAAATAAAGAACATTTCTCATAGAAAGGCAACCATCTTCAAAGTTGTTCTTTAGAATAAGACTCAGAAATAAAATTAATTGCAAAGATTATTAAAAAGCAATTAAAATAGATGAAAGAAAAAAGATAACAAAGGATGTAGTAAAACTGGAAGCTGCAAAGGAACAGACGAACACGAATCCAGAAGTAAACACCAACCAACCTTTTCATACAATGCCTTCAGGTTATGTGAAGGAGAAGACAGTTCGGTCATTTCATATTAGTTAGCCATTGAATGAGGACTGTGCATGGAAGTTAATGGGATAATTCAATTGCTTAACAATGCTGGTTTGCAGTGATGACTGGAAGAAAGAAAGAAAAGCTAAGGCATATACATACATACCATATTTTCCGGCGTATAAGATGACTTTTGAAACAAAAAAAAGTCAACTGAAAATTGGGAGTCGTCTTATACGCCGAATATATCCCAAAAAAAATGTTTCAATATGCTGCTAAATGAAAATTGTCTGAATACTGCCACAAAACGAATTTTCCAACTTGATCCTGCACCAGTCACTGCAAGGCTGCTCTGACTGCCTCGCTAACTCAACCAATCCAAGCAGCCTTTTGATGCATGCAAATTAGACAATGTTCTGGACCCGAATCTACACTGTCAAAAGCCTGCTTATTGGCCAGAGTCAGAGAGGAAGTCTATCACAGTATAACCTTTGAACCTTTGCTTATTGTGATTGGCTCACTGTGGTGCATGAGCAAAGGAACCCATGCAGCACATGCAGCACAGGAACGTAATGTCTGATACAGCAAATATAGGCCTAAACCTACGTTTTAACTGCAAAATTAGGGGGTCGTTTTATACGGCCAGTCATCTTATACGCCAGCAAATATGGTATATACATACATATATACATACATACAAACATACATACATACATATAATGTTATTTTTTAAATAATGAGGTTAAAAAGTGGTTCTTCCAGTTGCAAATTTTCTGGTGAAAACTGAGGAAACCAGAGCTGATCATATTTAAAGTTTTGTCATTTCAGGTCACAAAATAATATTTTTAGATTAAAACATCTTCAGGATTGGGGGACAGAAAGGAGGAAAATTAGAAAACACTGGAAAGTTCTAACTTGTTTGAAACCATCAAAAGCTGGCCAAGTGATCCATTGATGTGGCCACTGATCAAGACTGAACTTTAACGATACTCAGTATATTCTGAAACGCTACCATTGCTCTCTTTTAAACAATCAGAACTCCTGAATTTTGTTCCCTGCTATCATAGAACACCTTAGCTCTATCTTCTCTTTCCTAAAGCTTGTTTACCCTTTTTGGAAGTCCTATTAGCAAGATCTGAGATACTGACATTGAGGATCGTCACTGGTGTATGAGGGCACTATCTATCCACAGGAACCATTACTCTCTGAACCCTCAAGAACTCTGAACTTCCTCCACTAAAGGAAATAGCCTTGTTCAGTTTTGATTTTGAATATTTTCTTAAGAAAGTAAGACATTAGTCTCCTAAATACCTCGAATTGCAAGACCCAAGCTCTTAGGATAGTTTTTTGTTTTTTTTTTTTTAGAAATTTCTGGGGCCCGGAGAGATAGCACAGCGGTGTTTGCCTTGCAAGCAGCCGATCCAGGACCAAAGGTGGTTGGTTCGAATCCCGGTGTCCCATATGGTCCCCCGTGCCTGGCAGGAGCTATTTCTGAGCAGACAGCCAGGAGTAACCCCTGAGCACTGCCGGGTGTGGCCCAAAAACCAAAAAAAAAAAAAAAAAAAAAAAAAAAAAAAAAAAAAAAGAAATTTCTTACCAGATGAAGATGTTTGGTTTAAGTCTCTGACCCCTAGTATAATGAAATTCTCCAAGGTAGCCTTTTTATAAAAACTTCTCCTATTTTCTCAATCCTGTATATCCACCATATGTGTATGGGATTTAAGAATAAATTATCTAACAAATGCTTAGACACTTATTTTTACAAAATCTCCATGGTGGTCTGCCTTCTCGTGGTCTGTCAGTAGGGCTTTTAAAATCTATTGTCATCAGACCACAGACAAAATTGAAAAAGAAAGATTCAGTTTGGTAGTTGATTATAGATACAAAAAAAATAAGACAAACAATTTCTAGAAATTCAAAATGTGATTGCAGAAATAGAGTATGTAATCCTCATAGAAAACTTACAGAGAAAGTACAGGAAAAAATAGGTGTTTGAGTAAAACATACCCCATAATACCAGGAATCACAACCAACAATATATCATTTTGATGTCTTTCTACCTCATTGTTCTTTATTTCATATATGGCTCTTTATATGTTATATTAATCTATTGTATACAATCTCCTTTCAAAATTTCTTTTTGTTTTGTTTTATTGGGCCACACCTGTTGATGCTCTGGGATTACTCCTGGCTATATGCTCAGAAATCACTCCTGGTTTGAGTGACATTTTCCATAGGATTCTCAAGTTCTCCCAAGTGGATTTTGTAGGGATAAACTATCCCATTGAGGAAATATGCCACAATTAATTTTACTTTTCTGCTATTATTAAATGTTACCGTGGGATACAAATTCTAGCAATTATAAATAATAATCCCCATTTTTTTCTAACAAATTTTTATGGATTTAGAACCTAACCACTGATTCCGAGTTTGCTTTAAAGGATTAGAGATTTAAAGACCTGTCACTGTCAAAAACCAAGGCTCTTCATTCTTTCAGCAGTAAAACTTCTTACAAAGATGAAGCAGGTAAGCTAGCTAGAGGCCAAAGCCAAGAATAGTGATAACTATGGCATCTCTGAGAAAATGCAAGGAACCTTCTTCCCAACAAGCACTTTTATGTGATGATTTTGACTCAAGCACTCACTCTTTGTAGGATAGAATATTTAGCTCTTGCTTTAAAACAGTAGCTAAAACCCAAGAGACTTACAATAAAGTTCATGTAAGCTTAACAAGGAATTGAGGTGGTCCCAGAGGGTCTATAGCAAACTATGTCCCTCATCTATGGTGCAGCATAATTTCTTGTTTGCCTCCTTGATAGGCATATGCAAAAAAAAGAGAAAAAAATAGTAAAAAAAATAAAGCAAAATTTATAATGTAATGTTATTTTAATAGTAAAAAATAAAACTCCATATTATATCTCTATAAACAGATAAATGATAAATATCAAATAAGTAAGGGATATTTTTATTGTAAGTATGTTACAAATATTACAAAGAATACGTTTAAACATAATTTGTTATTTGGTGAAATTTTAATAGATCATTCTGCCTTTAGTTTGGTTTGGTCTCCAAGCTAAGGGATCATCTCAAGTGAGTCTCCAGGAACATATGGAGTGCCAAAAATTAAACCTCAGCTTAATTAAACCCCATTCAGGAAAGCACTCTACCTGCAACACTATCACTCAAATGCCTAGCCCCCTCATTTTCATTTTATTCTAACAATTTTTGCCTTTTATAGCTCTTAAAATTCAAGAGGGTAAGTTCAGGATTGCTGCATTTTTAGTTCTCTTTCTCAAGAGCTTACCAAAATTCTGGAGGATGGAAAGTTATGTGTGCAATATCCTTTATTTCTAAATTTTAGCAACTAGTTCAGCCAGCTTCAAAAACACATCTGGAGACCAGATGATGGCAGCAAGCTGTAAGTTAGGGACCTCTAATATTAAAGTATGATCCAAAATGCAGACTAAAATACATCTTCTATTTAAGGAATAGTTTAATACACATTAATCAAATTTTTTCAAGTCATAATTTACAAAGCATAGTTGTAGAAAGAGCCCTGTTGCTGTACTACTTCAGAGAAGTTGAAAATCAGAAAATACTAAAGAAATACTGTGTGTGTGTGGGGGGGGGAAGACTGGATAAATATTTTCTACTTAAAATTTTAGGAAAAACAATCCCTGTGTCTTAGAAAAGTGTCTATACACAAAACATGCAAATATACTTTATTAACAGTTGTTAGGTCAAGCATTTTAGGTTATATCAAATAAAATGCGAAATTTTCTTTATTTTAATAAAGAATTTTCAAAGAAAATAAAGAAAACTTACTTGAGTTAATATTTACTTAAAAAAGAAAAGAAAAGGGGGTCGAGCAGTGGTGCAAGGGGTAGAGAGTTTGCCTTGCACACTCTAACCTAGGACAGACCTCGGTTTGATTCCCGGGAGCCCCATATGGTCCACTAAGCCAGGAGCGATTTCTGAGCTCATAGCCAGGAGTAACCCCTGAACATCACTGTGTGTGGCCCAAAAAGCAAAAAAGAAAAGAAAAGAATGCAACTTTGCTTAAGCCTCTGTCAGTTAAGCATGTGTATGTGTTTTCTGCAATAAACTTGAAAGTATTTTCATTGAAAAATTAAATGTTCTATATCTATATTAAGGATAATTTTTTCTGAAGATGTTCAACTCTCAAATTTCTAATAAAAATTAAATAATGGGTTTCCAATCAGTTGCATGAAGAGGACATTTAAAGAATTATCATGTTGTAGTGTGCAAGTAACAGCAATTAAAAATGTCAAGTATAAGTAGCTGAGCATTTTGCTGCTGTTAA
Organism: Suncus etruscus; assembly: GCF_024139225.1. Lineage (NCBI taxonomy): Eukaryota > Metazoa > Chordata > Mammalia > Eulipotyphla > Soricidae > Suncus > Suncus etruscus. The sequence continues at coordinate 154,144,973 of NC_064849.1, read as the reverse complement.
ATTGAATTCAATGAGTAGGTGAAAGAGATTTTATTTACTTGAAAATATATATTGATGGATCAATATAAATTGACATGAATGAGCAATACTATAAGTCAAACAGCTATCTATGCTCCTGCAAAATAATTTCAGATGCTGTGTTCTATTAATATAATTTCCATGGTACTTTATTCTTTGTATTGTTGTAAATACTTAAAATTACCAGGAAAGGATTGAAAATTTATGTTCTTAGCAAAAGAGGCAAGATTCCTGAGTTTACCGGTGAGCTGTGCCTTTAGTTTTAAGCTGAATTTCCAGACTCTTGGTGGATTGTTTATTTAACATTCATGACAGAGTATAAACATATATTAAATCAGGGATTATATACAAAATCTTTAGTATTCTTTGTGATATATAAACTGGCCAATCAGGATAGTTACAAATACATCTGAACAGGTATCTATTGTGATTCTTATTAGCACCTCTCTCTAGATAAAGGAAAAAAAATGGGCTCAGATTCTTCTTACAAAAATTATATACTATAACTTAATATCAAAAGACAAGTGCTCTTCTTATATACTTAATTAACTTATCAAGAAGACTCAGTGATGTGGGCCCAGAGAGATAGCACAGCTGCGTTTCCTTGCAAGCAGCCGATCCAGGCAGGACCAAAGGTGGTTGGTTCGAATCCCGGTGTCCCATGTGGTCCCCCGTGCCTGCCAGGGGCTATTTGTGAGCAGACAGCCAGGAAGAAGAAGAAGAAGGAAGAAGAAGAAGAAGAAGAAGAAGAAGAAGAAGAAGAAGAAGAAGAAGAAGAAGAAGAAGAAGAAGAAGAAGAAGAAGAAGAAGAAGAAGAAGAAGAAGAAAGAAGGAAGAAGAAGAAGAAGAAGAAAGAAGAAGAAGAAGAAGAAGAAGAAGAAGAAGAAGAAGAAGAAGAAGAAGAAGAAGAAGAAGAAAGAAGGAAGAAGAAGAAGAAGAAGAAGAAGAAGAAGAAGAAGAAGAAGAAGAAGAAAGAAGGAAGAAGAAGAAGAAGAAGAAGAAAGAAGAAGAAGAAGAAGAAGAAGAAGAAGAAGAAGAAGAAGAAGAAGAAGAAGAAGAAGAAGAAGAAGAAGAAGAAGAAGAAGAAGAAGAAGAAGAAGAAGAAAAGAAGAAGACTAGACTCAATGAGAAGAAAATGCCAGGTAGTGCTGTATCATGAAATATCCCATTCTCTTCTTGCCCCAACTTCCAACAAGTTGTGTTTTGCAAAACTGGTTCTTTTATTTCCTATGGTCATATTTGTTTCCTATTAAACTTTGAGGACTCACAGCCCAGTGATCTCTGTAATACTTCTCAGGAAATTGACTAATAATTTAATTTGCTCTGACCAACAGTGCCAGTCTTGTACCTCAGCTTTAGTTGGTGTGCAATATTAAAAGATCTTTTATTTGAGACTTCGTGTCATTTTGCAAACAGGTCTGGGCTAACAAGGTAAATGCTGACAGCAAACCTGCGCTAGTGAAGCAACCAGTTCATCGACAGGCTCACCCAAACTTCTCCCAACCTCATCAGAAGTGGCACCCAGCTGTTACACCAAGTTGCAAAATAGAATAAACAGTTGTTATTTTAAACCACAGGTATTGAGATGACTTCTTGTATATTAACAATGAATACATTTGATCTGTATAATTTTGGTAAAAAAAAAAAAAAGAAGTAAAGACTTTTTTGGCTAATAATACAAATATACATTGGTAAATTTTATAGATGTCCTGGAAAAGTCCCTGCCAAGCAGGCCCAAGGAGGTCAGTGCTCTACTATCAAATTCGGGGTCACCGAGGCCTGGTTAGTATTCAAAATGAAGATGCATGTATGAGGAATCAGACTCAAATCCTAGCAAATGTTGATACGTGCTTTATCACTTGAACTACTTCTTTGACTCCTCATTGTCACTTCAAATACTAATTTACTATAGATAATAAGGGGAAACAATAGCTTTTCTCCCTATTTAAAAATAAGTAGGTGGTTAGCTACATATGGAACTTTTGCTTTAAATGTCATTAGTTTTTAACAAACAATAAAATGAATACAAATTCCATTGTATATAATTTTTCTAGAATATTAAGACAATATAATATTAATTGAAAATTGTGATTTGAAGTAAAAACTATATGAAGTTAAAGATAATGACAAGTGTTAATTTCAGGAAGGTAATTAGTGATGTTACATAAGAAGAATTTCAGAATATATGGCATGGTTCATCATGCCAGAAATCTATACAATATACAATATAATACAATTTATCAAAATTTCTGTCTAAAACCTTTGCAAGTATCCCAGGAGAACAATGTAAATAACACAGACACATTGGTCCAAGGAGCCAACGTTAAAAAAAATGAGAACCCTTAAGAAACTAATACTGAAGAAATGAAACAAAAGAGTATACAGAAGGGCCAGAGAGATAGTACAGCGGGCAGGTTGTTTACCTTGTATTCATCCAAGCCAGGTTAGATCAATGACATTCCAAATAGTCTCACCACCAGGAGTAACTCCAGAGAGCAGAGCCAGAAATAATTCCTAAGCACCATGAGGTGTGACTCAAAAAGAAACAAACAAAAATACTATACTAATCTTGAATATATTCATAAGTGTGTGTATTCTCAGCATTGCAAATAAGAGAAAGCTGGTGGAAAGCACTCAATCTTATTATGCAAAGAGCAGTTGTTGTAAAATATTTAAATTCAATTAATTCTTTTCCCCCAGAATTTCCTGTAAATAATCATAATGGTGTCAATCAGAGATAGCAATAATGATAATGGAACCAATAAAGAAGCATCAGTCAGCAATAATTCCTGGAAGGTGAGGATCACTCAGAGATCATAAAAATGGTAATTGAGTCTGTGGAAATGCATCAGTCAGCTATACCTCCCAATGAGGTGAGAAAATAAAGAAAAGGGTTAGGCTAACTGTAGGGCCTTTTTCACAAGCCACTGCTTCTTTCCAGCAGAGTGCTAGTGAATTAAAAAAATATGAAATTTAAGTTCTTCCCCAAATATATCACAAAAGCCCAAAGTGTAGATATATTTTTTTTTGTCTATGATTCCTTCAATAAATTGTACAATTTAGGACCTAAAACCTAAGTCTTTAATCACTTTGAGTTTAATTTTGTGGATGGTGCAGGATAGGGACACATGCTTTCATAATAATTAACCAGTTTTCTCAGAACCATTTATTGAAGAGACTTTCCTTTCTCCAAATAATGCTCTTGTATCCTTTATCATAAGTTAATTGTTCATATATATGAAAATTTGAACCCAGGGGCCCAAATATATTCCACTGAACTCTGTGTCTAATCTGATTATAATATCATACTGCTTTGATTATTTTAACTTTGTAGCATAGTTTTAAATCAGAGCACAACAAGATTCCTTTCTTTTTCATTTAGGGATTGCTTGAATTATTTCAGGCAGAGATAGAAGAAATAGGTTAAACAAAAGCATACATAGTTAAAAATGTTTTAAAAAGCATATATAGTAAAGTTAGGCAGCTGATAAAATATAGTAATTGATGTTCTCAGTTTTATATCCCAATCCCATCAATTTTATTCACGTCTACTAATAATACATGTGAGAAAATTTTGAGCAACCAGAGGGATAATGATGGGGCTTAAGGTATAAAGACAAGTGTCAGAGCCATAGAATAGTGATAGGGCATTTGCCTTGCATATGGTCAACCCCAGATGGACACCAGTTTGATTTCTGGCATCTATATGGTTTCCAGAGCTTGCCAGGAGCAATTTCTGAGCTAACCCCAGAATGCTGCCAGGTGTGACTCCCCCGCCAAAAAAAAAACCAAAAATCAAAATAAAAAATAAAATAAGGCATACAGCCAACCTTAGTTCAATCCTAGCACAATATATGATTCCCTCAGCACCTCTAGAAGTTGACCTGAGCACTAACAAGAGTAAGATCTGACACTATCAGCTTGTGACCTCAAAAATCAGAAAAAAGGAAAACCTTTCCATTTAGATAACACATGAAAATATGAGTAAATAAAAAATGCATATAAATATAAATGGAAATAGCAGCAAAATATTTTCTTAAACTTATTTCTACTTTGCTCTGTTTTGTCTAACAAAATAAAAAGCAGAACAAGATTAATGACAAAGACATGCATTTACTGTTATTTCCTGCATCCACATTGTGATTTTATAATGTATCTAATAGTATTTGTATACCCCTCATGATATCTGGAATTCATACTCATAGTCAAATAAACTGACCAAAAATAATCAAGAGTAATCCACATGTTACTATGCAATGTTTCTGAGTTTAGAGAAATACTGAGAACCAGAAAATCTTAAAGTTTATCAAACAAAGGATAAAACAGCTCTAAAAAATGAAATCCAAGTAGACAAATTTGGCTAAGCAGGAAAACAGATGTTGCTCAAATTTATTTTCTGTATCTTCCTGTCAATGATGTAATTCTCTGAACTTAGACATTAAGCCCCAGATGGTTAGCTTGAAATGAGACCTATAGCCAGAGACCACATCTCAAACAATTTTGGTAAACATCTATTACTTTTGCTTATTATTTCCTAGCCTTTACACTTATAACTTTCGATTTCTGAAATTAAAATATTTTTAAATACTCAAAAAGAGATTTATCTAGCCAGATGGTCATATTCGAATAAGAATTTGTTTTTACAAGGTTATTAAAATCAAATCTGTGATTTTAACATTTATAAAAAAAATTGTTGTAAGATTAGAATTGTAAGCAAGTACGTAACATATTACTCAATCTACATTAAAAGGGGTAATTGTAAAATGAAATGTACTTCTCTAGAAAAGAAGGATTCACAATTAAAATAATGATCAACCAACAAAAGAAAATTTAAAAAGATAACCCAAACCAAGACAATACAAAAAACTGCAGAAACTAGAAAAAAAATAAGTTCTTTGAAAAGACTAGTGAGCTAGTCAAGCAAGTAAAAAGTAATAAAATGAAAGATGTTGACATAATAATCAAAGATGCAGTAGAAATGCAAAATGTAAGGAAATGCAATTATGTCTAGTTACCATTAAAATTAATAGATTCATTAGGGCAAAATATAGTTCAATGAAATTAGTTTAAAAATATTTAAACAAAAAATATTACATAATTGCAATAATAAACCAAGGAAATCTCACAAAAAACCTGGTACTTGACTATATTTTTAGCAAGTTCTATACCCACATACTAACTCAGATGAATAACAATTTACTTGATATTATACAGGCAATTCTTATTAAAATGCCATTATGTTCTTTAGGATATAAAAATATTGCTAACATTTATATGAAAACTTCAACTACCCAAATACCAAAAAGAAATGTTCAGAAAACAGAAATATGGAATTCATTTAAATTAAAAATATATTGTAGTGTATCGAAGAGATAGCACAGAAGATAAGGCATTTGCGTTCCATATGCCTTGGTTTGATCCCCAGCACCACATGTGATATCCAGAGGATCACCAATAGTGAGCACCTACTGAGTGTGGCCCGAAAAGGCAAACAAATAAAACCTATATTGAACATCTTTGGCACTCAAAACCATATGACCTTGAAATGAAAGAGTGTTCTGAGATTATTTAAATAGAATTGAGGGGCCGAAGCAGTGGTGCTAGCAGTAGGGCATCTGCCTTGCACTTGCTAACCTAGGACAGCCAGTGATTCGAACCCCTGGCATCCCATATGATCTCCCAAGCCTGGAGCTTTTTCTGACCACATAGCCAGGAGTAACTGTTGGGCGTCACCAGGTGTGACCCAGGTGTGGAAGACCATATGGGACACTGGGAGATCAAACCGTGGTCAGTCCTAGGTCAGCCACATGCAAGGCAAATGTTCTAAGTCTGTGCTACCACATAAACCCTGTTTTTCTACTATTTAAGCCAAGGATTTGACTAAGTTATTCGAGTTTGGATAGTAGGATAGTGAAAAAATTAAATTTGAGTGTCATATTTTTCTAATAGTTTTTCTGCTCAGATTCAAACTCTGATTTATCTGAACTTAAAACATATGAGTTTAAACCCAAAGACCAGAAATAAGGAAGAAGAGTTGAAGTTTTTTTCCCTAAACTCAGTCAACACTATTTTTCATCCTGAGCCCTACCTATAATGCCATAGGCAAAGAGGAGTGATCCCTGAGCACAGAACCAAGTCTGATCCATGAGTACAGAGCCAAAAGTAAGACCTGAACACCAGTGGCTTTGGCCCTTAAACCAAACTGTAAAACAAAAAGAATAAGTAAAATGAATGACTTAATATCCAAAACTTGTTTTTTAAAAGACTCATCAGATACTGATTTCTGCCTGGGAATCATAAGGAATCTATAAACATATTTTCTTCTGCTTTCAATTTTATTGATGACCCATAGATATACAAAGTAGACTAAAGCAATAACTAGAAGAAAATTTGGGAGGTAAGCTTATTCTGCCCACAAAGTGATTCCAACTTCTGCACTCTGCTCCATGACCTTACACATCTCCTAGTCAATAAACCCCAGCACAATATGTAGAAAGCACTAAATACAAGCATGACAATTGGGAAACAACACAGGCCTCCACCATGCATAGAGAATGAAGATGGCAGCTCTAATGACCCAAGAAGCATTGACCCCTTATTTAAACTCTCAGATTTCTGCGTGGATGGTTGAGGAATTTCCAAAGAGACGCCTGGCATTACGTTTTCAGCCAGTATTTGACTATCTCTCCTTTGTATATATCAGGCAAAATAATAGCCTCTATTAAATAATTTGGCTCAGAAATTCTAGCACCAAATTTTATTTGAGTACCCGTTTTTCTGGATATAGCCAGCCCTAAAAGCAAAGACAATTTTTCTCTTTTCTGCAGTTTCTGGTAATCAAGGGCGTAACCAGAATGCAGATCTTGACCCTCCTTTAGAAATAGGAAAGCTCATTCTTGGGGATTTGGTTCCTCCCTTCACTTAACCTCTATAACTATAGAGTCCAGCCTAGAAAGATCAAGTTTCTAGATATTTCCTACTTCCTCCTAATCCTGATTTTGCATTTAAAGTAAGCTTGCAAGGAGTTACCTTGAGTTGTGACCTTCTCTCTTGTAACTTAGAATTTTTACAGTCACACCCATTGTTTAGGTATTGTTATTGTTATACTAGGCTTTGTGATTCAATTATTCTTCACCTGTGGCTAATTTTACCCCTATAAATTTCCCTGCTCAAAAAATTAAAGTTGTAGCACTCCTGCCAGAAATGTGGTGGCCCCACATTCTCTGTGTGGTTTCATTTATTTCATATTTCATATTCGGCCTCTCGTGTTACCCGTTTTCCTTCTGTGAAAGGACTCCGTCCCACAAGGATTGCTGAGATGCAAGACGCCTACAGCAATTAGTAATGTCAATATTTTGACAATTTGTACTATAGGTACAAACCTCTCAGTGCTAAAAATGGGTACCACTTGTATGCAAGGGAGTGGTACAACATTACCCTATGAAGCACAACCACATTTATTTTTTTCAAGATCAGGAATGAAAATAAATTATTAATAAGAAGATGGGACATAGTCACAGCACCTCTACTTTATAAGGTCTCCAAATTTTAACTGTTTCCTTAAAAGCAAATCTATAAACTTTTGTTTTGTTTTGTTTTGTTTTGGGCCACATTCGGTGACACTCAGGGGTTACTCCTGGCTATGTGCTCAGAAATTGCTCCTGACTTGGGGGATCATATACAATGCCAGGGGATTGAACTGCAGTTTGTCCTAGATTAGAGCATGAAAGACAAATGCCCTATAGCTTGTATCACCACTCAGTCCCCAACTTTTTTTTTCCTTGGGTCACACCCGGCAGTGCTCAGAAGTTACTCCTGGCTCTACACTCAGAAATTGCTCCTGGCAGGCTCAGGGGACCATATGGGATGCTGGGATTCGAACCACCAACCTTCAGCACGCAAGGCAAATGCCTTACCTCCATGCTATATCCCCGGCCCCACCCCAACTATTTTTTTTAATGCCAGTAAGACCAGTTGGTATGTTAGTTATAAAAGGATTTACAAAGTAATTATCATTACACTCCCTAATCCCTTATTCCTCACAATTGGAGGGTGAACAAATTCATGAATGTATTGAATATATGGTTGTTGATCTTCCAAATTTAAATAGATATTACATACATGAGTAGGTATGAGCTGAAGCTTCTTGCCCACCTTTAGAAACTATTCAGGACAAGAAAAGCCAGGAAACTAAGTAATCATAGTTTTAGCAAATATATGTATACTTTTATTCTTTAAAATATTGTTTCTCACTTGCTTATCTTATCCCCCTGACCTGCTCAAGGTCTCTGAGGACATAAATGTGTGCATAATTAATTTTACCTCTGATAGAAGCCAGACAAGGTGTTTTAGCAATTTAAACTTTTAATTTACTGACTTCTGAATGTCATGTTAGTTTCCACAAACTTAAATCCAGCTGATAAATAGGGAATCCCTTAGGGGAGTCCTGGGACATCTTTGGGAAAGAATGTAATCTTAAAAGAAATCACCCAGCTCTAAAGTAGCCCAAAGGTATGAGGAATACATTCTTTAAAGATGCTAATCCTGAGATGGAAAAAGGTCCCAGGGAAAAGTAGACTCCTAGGGAAAGAATAAGTTACAGAAGAATCTAAAGGTCAAAAATATGAAAGTCTTCCTTATGACCTAATCCAGACTAATTTTTATGTATGCAGAGAACTCCAGGACAAGACCATTTTAAAAACTTATATCTAACCTTCTCACAAAAGCCATTCTCTATATTTTCCCCTCTAGAGGAGCTCATGTTCTCTTGCATATTTTCACATGTCTCTCTTGGTCTCTCTGTCTCTCTTTGTCTCTCCATCTCTGTTTCTCTGTTTCTATGTCTCTCCATCTATGACTCTGTCTCTCCATATCTGTCTCTTCTCTAACTACTTTTTTGCCCAATTGAGGTAAGTTTTATCTAGAAGAGAATAAATATTTGAGGTATTTTAGAGACTCTGTCTTAGCAAAGAGACCCTTCTAACTCCAAACCCCTGCCATATTGAGAAGGTCTCTTATCACTAAAAGTTTTCTATTTGTTTTAGTTAATTTATAAGTTATAAATGAGTGAGATCAAGTCCATTTGTCTAAATCTTTCTAATTTCATTTTAACATGTCCTATATATGTTGCATAAAATGCTAGATTTAATCTTTTCTACTAGTTAACTAGTTTCCTTTGTGTATAAATAACACAAATTCTTTATCCACTCATCTTTCATTGGGTACTTAGTTGCTTTCTAACTTCAGTTTTTGCTGATGGTGTCCTGAACCTATGGGGACATATATCTTTTCACATAAATGTTTATGTGGTCTTGGGACACATGCCTAGAATATTATTTGTTCATATATTTTACTCATATTTGAATTATATTATATTTCTATATTTAATTTTGTGAGAAGTATTTTTTGTATTCTTCTGTTTTTCTTTTTTTTAATAATATTTTTATTTAAGCGCCTTGATTACAGACATAATTGTAGTTGGGTATCCATTATATAAAGAACACCTACTTCACCAGTGCAACATTCCCACCACCAATGCTGCCTATCTCCCATCTCCTTCCCACCTCCCAGTCTGTATTAGAGACAGGCCTTGCACTTTTCTCACTCACTGACAATGTTATGGTAGTTGTCAGTGTAGTTATTTCTCTAACTGCACTCACCACTCTTTTTGTGAGCTTCATACTGTGAACCAATCCTTCCAGCCCTCATCTCTATTGTCTCTGGGCATTATTAAAATCGTCTTTTATTTTTTTTAAAAAAACCCATAGATGAGTTGTGAGAATAAAAATTTCCTTTTAGCATTCCATCTGATTATGATTTAAGATAAGTAAGGAATTCCTTTTTGTTTAAGTGATTTCTTAGCAGTTAGGTTAATCATGCTTTTAGCTTCTGTTCCTGCTTGCTCATAGGAAATTGTATGATGGAAAATTACAACCCCTCCACATGCACACAGAACAGGGCGTAGCCGCCTCCTAGAGATAAGCAGACCCTCTTCACGGGTCTCCTAAGTATGTCACAGCCCTATGTGTGTTCCCAGCGATAAGCAAATACCTCTTTCCCGCCGCTGTCTGTAACCTCCTCCTAAGCTTGTTAAGGTTTCTCTATATAAACCCTGTTAAAACCTTTGAGAAGGGTCAAACCTCCTCTGCTCATGCATGGAGTATGAGGTTTGGCCTCAGCATGCTGATGTGTGACTTCGTGCTCTAATAAACCCTCCTGCGATTGCATCAAGTCGGTCTCCGAGTCTCCTTGGGTGTCCGCGATTCCTGAGGTTTGAGGAAGGGTCTCTCTTTGTGAGGTTCCTTCAGAGTGACACTATTCTGTGTCTATCTCTCTCCATCTGATTTATTTCAGTCAGCATAATTAATTCCATGTACATCCATGTATAGGAGAATTTCATGACTTCATCTCTCATGATTGCTGCATAGTACCACATGTATCACAGTTTCTTTAGCCATTCATCTGTTAAAGGGCATCTGGGTTGTTTCCAGAGTCTGGCTATTGTAAATAGTGCTACAATGAATATAGGTGTGAGGAAGGCATTTTTGCATTGTGTTTTTTTGTTGTTATTGTTGTTTTTCCTGGGGTATATCCCTAGGGGTGGTATAGCTGGATCCTATGGGAGCTCAATTTCAAGTGATTTTTTGGGGAAAGGGCACACCCAGTGATACTCAGGGGTTACTCCTGGCTATGCACTCAGAAATTGCTCCTGGCTTGGGGGACCATATGGAATACTGGGGGATCAAACCACCATCTGTCCTAGGTTAGCCATGTGCAAGGCAAATGCCCTACCACTGCGCCACACCTCCAGCCCCAATTTCATTTTTTCAGCAATCTCCATATTGCTTTTCATAAGAGATGGACTAAACAACAGTGAATGAGAGTTCCTTCTCTCCACATCCTTATCAACACAGATTGTTCTTGTAAAACAACATGTAGGTAAAACACTCCATGACATCAGAAATAAAGGCATCTTCAAGGTGGAAAGATCACTCTCCAAACAAGTGGAAGAGGAGATAAACAGATGGGACTATATTAAGCTGAGAAGCTTCTGCACTTCAAATGAAATAGAGACTGGATACAAAAGCCACCCACAGAATGGGAGAAACTATTCACCCTACACCCATCAGATAAGGGCTAATATCCAAAACATACAAGAGACTGAAAAAACTTAAGAAAAAAACATCTACCCCCTTAAAAATTGGGGAGAAAAAAATGAACAGACATTTTCTCAAAGAAAAATACAAATGGATGGTTACATGATAAAATGCTCTACATCACTAATCATCAGGGAGATGTAAATCAAAACAAGAACGAGTTACCATCTGAAGCCATTGGGACTGGCACACATCACAAAAAAACAAGACTATTATTCTGATTTTCATAGAAATGGAATTAGTTTACCTTCGCACCAAAAGTAAATGAGTTTCTCTTTTCTTCCCATCCCTACCAGCTCTTGTTCCTATCTTTTTTTAATATAGGTCATTATTGCAGACTTGAAGTGGTATTTTAATGCTATTTTTATTTTCATTTTTCTAATTATGCAAGATAAAGAAAATTAGTTCTTGGTCTTTGTGTTATCTATAGGTTTATTTGGAGAAGTATCTATTTGGTTCTTCTGTTTTTTCTTTTGACAGTGTTGTCTGTTTTCTGCTGCTAAGCTATTTTTCAGTTCTTTACACATATTGGAAGTTAAACATTTGTTAGACACATTTCATAAGAGTATTCTTTCAATCAATAAAAAGACTTTGAAAAGTCTTATTGGAAGTTTATTTTGAATAAAATTCTTAATTTGATATAAACCTATTTCTCTATTTTTACTTTATATTTGCTGCTTTAAAGATATAAATTTTATTTCAGTTTTCTATGTTCACAGATCACTTAGGGATTTTATATTTAAAAATTCACTCAACAAATTAAGAAAAATAAAATTAGATAAATTGAAGAGATAAAATAATAATGGAACTTGAAGGACAAGTTTTATAATGGTAAAGAAGATACATAGGAGAAATTTATGACCAGTCCTTTCATAAAGCTTTTATTGGTGGAGAGGGAGGGAAGTACACGGTATCACTGGAAGGAAGAAATTGAAGGATATAGAGGTCAAATTGAAAGAGCTAGTTAGAGCAATTCTCACTTTAAGTTCATTTTAATCAACAATGTAGAATATTGCTCATATAACACCGAATTATACTGTTGTGGAAGGTTGGGTAATGTTAAGGTATGATTAACTTATTCTAAATACAGAAACTAATATTATTAATTTAGTTTCAGAACATATAGTGAGGAGAGTAGGGTAGGAGGTGTGGAGAAATATAAAGTTAGTTATTCACAAGAGACATGACCCCAAATGTCTGTAGAAGCCAGCTGTCAACCTAAATATGTGTACAGGGCAGAATTTAATACAACAGGAAGTGATAGGATCTGTGGTAAACAAGACATGACCAGTAAAAAAATCAAATATATTACCCATTGCTTATGGGAGACAATTCTTTCCTTGGTTCTATTAACTTAACTTTATTTATTTAGGTTACATTTTATGATTGCTAAAATATTGGAAATGAGACATAGTCAGGAGCAAATGGAGATATTTAAATATTACTGAATATATCTATCCAAATACTTGTGCCCAATGTTGCTGCTGAAAGATTCATCTAGGTCTCTCACAATCTACTCTTTTATTCTAAAATGAATTCAGTACTTGGAGTTGATCAGGCATTTGGGAATCCAACAGACCCTTACAGGAAGAAATTCTTGGAAGTGACACATAGTTCTATTGCCATATGGTTTGCACATGCATTTTCTGCATGCATGGCTAATTCAAGGGCATGAAAAAACATATGCAAACATTATTGGCCATAGAATTTTAGACATTGCTTTGAAGTGTTGACCTTTAAATGTTTAACACCTGTAGTATACAGGATATGATAACATCTCATAAAAACTACAAATCTTCATTGTAAATATTATAGAAAATGAGCATCCTGTGAACAGGCAAAGAAATGTAACTCTTCACTGAAATAGTAACCACAATAAGGATAAATATGGATTAGGAAAATTTATCTATTCTAATGTTTTTCAAAGCAAATAGGCACCAGTAATAACATTCAGTCATTCTTGAAGTTTCATGGGGATAAAGAATAAAATACTCCAAAACTAAAATAATTTTTAGCATTTCTGTTTTCTCCTCTCTGGTTATAAAACATATATTGTTCTAATAAGAAAATTTGTCATATATTCCACGAAAACGTCTTTTTATGAATAAATGAAAAACTATGACCTGGAAAGATAACACAGAACATAATCTCCAGAAACACATATGGTCCAGTAAAAAGCTCTGAGTTTACTCAGGTGTAGTTCAAATCTCCCCCCAAAACATAACCTCTAACATTATAATGATAAATTTAATAATTATAATTTGAATTAATCTTAGCTGAGTCAATTTTGACAAATAAATTTAATTTTTTTCTTTCTTTCTTTTTATTTTTTTTTGCGGGGCCACACCCAATGGCACTCAGGGTTTACTCCTAAATCTGCACTCAGAAGTCACTCCTGGAAGGCTCAGGGGACCATATGGGATGCTGGGGATTGAACATAAGGTCCGTCCCAGGTCAGTTATGTGCATGATAAATTCTTCTGTATTATCACTTGGGCCCCTAATATATTTAATTTTCTAAATCTGTTTATTCTGTTTTAAAAGAGATAATAATAGTTGTAATATAATATGCTGTAAATATCAAATGGGATCACACAAATTAATTTTTTGTTAATTTAATTTATCTATTAACTAGCTTAAAGAAGATTTAGGTGTATGATACATAGCTCACTTAGAGAGCATGTCTTGCATAAATTTGAACCCCTGAACTACATGGCCTACCAGAAATCCCAGTTGAAGAAGTCCATCCCTGGCCATCTTGAGCATCTGAACATCACTTGGTATACAAAAAGCAATTTTAATTAGAAAAAAAAAAAAAAGATCTAGAGGCCAGACAGATAGTCTTGGAATTAAAATGTTTGTCTTGTTTATGGCCAGCCCGGATTTGGTGCTATTGTTGTTGTCCTGAATGTTCCATAAATAACCCCTAAGCAGAATCAGAAGAGAGCATTGAGCAACTCAGAGTGTAGCCCAATAAATTAATAAACAAATAATAAGATCTAGAACAACCTGAGATGAAATCTTGATTTTTCTCAGTTTACTATAATTTTGGTTTTGGTTTTGGAGCTAGAAGTCTTAGCTATTACCTAGGAGTGCTCAACTATTACTCCTAGCTCTGTACTCAGGAATCACTCCTGACAATACTCAGGGGACCATATTGAATGCCAAAGAAAACCCTGGTGTGTCATGTGCAAGCCAAGCACCCTCCTTGCTGTATTATCACTCCAGCTTCTGACTTACTATATGGTTTTAAAGTAGTTATTCAGTAATTCTAATATGGGACAGTTGGGTATTTCTATAGCATACAATAATCTCCCTCCTCTTTTAGATTCTGGGCAATAAACTATTGCATAAAGGTAGCTGATATGACTGGGAAAGGCATGTAGTTGACAAAATAACCAAATTTATATTTTAAAATGTATGTGCCAAAAATAATATCTAAATTGGTTAATGTTTTATGAGGACTTGTTCTATGTAAAGCATTTTATAAGCTTATGATCCTACATCCTCACTACAATGCACATAATTATGGTAGCTCTTTTATATTACATTTTACTTTTTGTTATGCTCTTGGGCCACACCCAACAGCATATTCAGGGTTTATTACCAGCTCTGCTCTCAGGTTTCACTCCTAGAAAATCTCAAGGGACCATATGGGGTGGCAAGGATCAAACCCAGGTTATTCACATGCAAACCAAGTGTCCTACTGGTTTTATTATTTCTCCATTCCCTGTTAGTACATGTTAGCAAATAATAAGTAATGGCCAGTCAAATTAATAGGCACACAGAGGTTATGGAGTAGTGAACTAGTACAGATGGAAATATAAATTTTTTATTCTTACTTTATAATAACTTTCAAAAATTAATAAATAAGAAAAACTACCATAAAAAAGAAAGAAGAGTCACTTTTGCTATGGCCATAATAAAACTCAACTCTTTCCATTTGTAAAATATTATGCAATATTTAATCTTTTTGAACCTTTAACAATATTTCTAGCACAATGTATATAAAATAAAAATGCTCAATATTATAATTATTAGATATGTATGATAGGAACCATCATATGAACTTTGACCAAGAAAATGAAAATGAACTTAACATTTCTAAGAGAAGAACTTCACATCAGAGATCCACAGTGAGGGATGACAAAAACTTCACATCTGATATCCACAGTGAGGATGACAAAAACCCAACACACAAGCTACTTCTTCCCCCTCCACATGCATAATCAGTGCAAAACATTCCTACCTCAAGCCCAAACATGGCCTTCAAATTGTTTTTTCAAACAGCTCTCTAAATAGTAATCAACACAAGTATTAATGTTCTATTAGGACGGTTGGTTAAAATTCATTTATAACCCCATAGCCCAGGGTAGTGATTTTCAAATGAGCTGCAGTATTTGAATCACTTAGAGAATTTCTAAATCTGACTCTATGAAGGATTCTGTAAAGGATTCTGCTTCATTTTATTTGAATAAAATCTAGGGCTCTTTTTTTTTCCCAATGTTACCAGGTATTCTAATATGCAATCAAGTTGTTAGCTAAAACTAAAAATAGAAATCATTTAGCATGTCAAAAGGAACAAAAAAGACAAAGAATGAAATGTAAGGGTTCAGTCAGAATCGTGTACAAAGTAATTAATAAAACTCAGGCATAAATATTTTTTTTTTTTTTTATTTTTTTAATTTTTTTTTTATTTAAACACCTTGATTACATACATGATTGTGTTTGGGTTTCAGTCATAAAAGGAACACCACCCATCACCAGTGCAACATTCCCATCACCCAAGTCCCAAATCACCCTCCTCCCCACCCAACCCCCGCCTGTACCCTAAACAGGCTCTACATTTCCCTCATACATTCTCAATATTAGGACAGTTCAAAATGTAGTTATTTCTCTAACTAAACTCATCACTCTTTGTGGTGAGCTTCCTGAGGTGAGCTGGAACTTCCAGCTCTTTTCTCTTTTGTGTCTGAAAATTATTATTACAAGGGTGTCTTTCATTTTTCTTAAAACCCATAGATGAGTGAGACCATTCTGCGTTTTTCTCTCTCTCTCTGACTTATTTCACTCAGCATAATAGATTCCATGTACATCCATGTATAGGAAAATTTCATGACTTCATCTCTCCTGACAGCTGCATAATATTCCATTGTGTATATGTACCACAGTTTCTTTAGCCATTCATCTGTTGAAGGGCATCTTGGTTGTTTCCAGAGTCTTGCTATGGTAAATAGAGCTGCAATGAATATAGGTGTAAGGAAGGGGTTTTTGTATTGTATTTTTGTGTTCCTAGGGTATATTCCTAGGAGTGGTATAGCTGGATCGTATGGGAGCTCGATTTCCAGTTTTTGGAGGAATCTCCATATCGCTTTCCATAAAGGTTGAACTAGACAGCATTCCCACCAGCAGTGGATAAGAGTTCCTTTCTCTCCACATCCCCGCCAACACTGTTTATTCTCATTCTTTGTGATGTGTGCCATTCTCTGGGGTGTGAGGTGGTATCTCATCGTTGTTTTGATTTGCATCTCCCTGATGATTAGTGATGTGGAACATTTTTTCATGTGTCTTTTGGCCATGCGTATTTCTTCTTTGTCAAAGTGTCTGTTCATTTCTTCTCCCCATTTTTTGATGGGGTTAGATGTTTTTTTCTTGTAAAGTTCTGTCAGTGCCTTGTATATTTTGGAGATTAGCCCCTTATCTGATGGGTATTGGGTGAATAGTTTCTCCCACTCAGTGGGTGGCTCTTGTATCCTGGGCACTATTTCCTTTGAGGTGCAGAAGCTTCTCAGCTTAATATATTCCCATCTGTTAATCTCTGCTTTCACTTGCTTGGAGAGTGCAGTTTCCTCCTTGAAGATGCCTGTAATGTCCTGGAGTGTTTTGCCTATGTGCTGTTCTATATATCTTATGGTTTTGGGGCTGATATCGAGGTCTTTAATCCATTTGGATTTTACCTTTGTACATGATGTTAGCTGGGGGTCTAAGTTTAATTTTTTGCAAGTGGCTATCCAATTGTGCCAACACCACTTGTTGAAGAGGCTTTCCCTGCTCCATTTAGGATTTCCTGCTCCTTTATCAAAAATTAGATGGTTGTATCTCTGGGGAACATTTTCTGAGTATTCAAGCCTATTCCACTGATCTGAGGACCTATCCTTATTCCAATACCATGCTGTTTTGATAACTGTTGCTTTGTAGTACAGTTTAAAGTTGGGAAAAGTAATTCCTCCCATATTCTTTTTCCCAATGATTGCTTTAGCTATTCGAGGGTGTTTATTGTTCCAAATGAATTTCAAAAGTGTCTGATCCACTTCTTTGAAGAATGTCATGGGTATCTTTAGAGGGATGGCATTAAATCTGTATAATGCCTTGGGGAGTATTGACATTTTGATGATGTTAATCCTGCCAATCCATGAGCAGGGTATGTGTTTCCATTTCCGTGTGTCCTCTCTTATTTCTTGGAGCAGAGTTTTATAGTTTTCTTTGTATAGGTCCTTCACATATTTAGTCAAGTTGATTCCAAGATATTTGAGTTTGTGTGGTACTATTGTGAATGGGGTTGTTTTCTTAATGTCCATTTCTTCTTTATTACTGTTGGTGTATAGAAAGGCCATTGATTTTTGTGTGTTAATTTTGTAGCCTGCCACCTTGCTATATGAGTCTATTGTTTCTAGAAGCTTTTTGATAGAGTCTTTAGGGTTTTCTAAGTAGAGTATCATGTCATCTGCAAACAGTGAGAGCTTGACTTCTTCCTTTCCTATCTGGATTCCCTTGATATCCTTTTCTTGCCTAATCGCTATAGCAAGTACTTCCAGTGCTATGTTGAATAGGAGTGGTGAGAGAGGACAGCCTTGTCTTGTGCCAGAATTTAGAGGGAAGGCTTTCAGTTTTTCTCCATTGAGGATAATATTTGCCACTGGCTTGTGGTAGATGGCCTTCACTATATTGAGAAAGGTTCCCTCCATTCCCATCTTGCTGAGAGTTTTGATCAAGAATGGGTGTTGGACCTTATCAAATGCTTTCTCTGCATCTATTGATATGATCATGTGGTTTTTATTTTTCTTGTTATTGATGTTGTGTATTATGTTGATAGATTTACGGATGTTAAACCAGCCTTGCATTCCTGGGATGAAACCTACTTGATCGTAGTGGATGATCTTCTTAATGAGGCATTGAATCCTATTTGCCAGGATTTTGTTGAGGATCTTTGCATCTGCATTCATCAGTGATATTGGTCTGTAATTTTCTTTTTTGGTAGCGTCTCTGTCTGGTTTAGGTATCAAGGTGATGTTGGCTTCATAAAAGCTATTTGGAAGTGTTTCTGTTTGTTCAATTTCATGAAAGAGTCTTGCCAAGATTGGCAGTAGTTCCTCTTGGAAAGTTTGATAGAATTCATTAGTGAATCCATCTGGACCTGGGCTTTTGTTTTTCGGCAGACATTTGATTACTGTTTTAATTTCATCAATGGTGATGGGGGTGTTTAGATATGCTACATCCTCTTCCTTCAACCGTGGAAGATTATAAGAGTCCAAGAATTTATCCATTTCTTCCAGGTTCTCATTTTTAGTGGCGTAGAGTTTTTCAAAGTAGTTTCTGATTACCCTTTGAATCTCTGTCATATCAGTAGTGATCTCTCCTTTTTCATTCCTGATACGAGTTATCAAGTTTCTCTCTCTCTCTTTCTTTGTTAGGTTTGCCAGTGGTCTATCAATCTTGTTTATTTTTTCAAAGAACCAACTTCTGCTTTCGTTGATCTTTCGGATTGTTTTTTGAGTTTCCACTTCGTTGATTTCTGCTCTCAGCTTTGTTATTTCCTTCTGTCTTCCTGTTCTTGGGTCCTTTTGTTGAGCATTTTCTAGTTCTATTAGCTGTGTCATTAAGCTACTCAGGTAAGCTCCTTCTTCCTTCCTGATGTGTGCTTGCAAAGCTATAAATTTTCCTCTCAGTACTGCTTTTGCTGTGTCCCATAAGTTCTGAGAGTTTGTGTCTTTATTGTCATTTGTTTCCAGGAACCTTTTTATTTCCTCCTTGATTTCATCTCGGACCCACTGGTTATTGAGCATGAGGCTGTTTAACTTCCAGGTGTTAAAGTGTTTCTTCTGAGTCCCTTTGGAGTTCACAAATAATTTCAGAGCCTTGTGGTCAGCGAAGGTAGTCTGCAAAATTTCTATCCTCTTGATCTTATGGAGGTATGTTTTATGTGCCAGCATGTAGTCTATCCTGGAGAATGTCCCATGTACATTGGAGAAGAATGTGTATCCAGGTTTCTGGGGATGGAGTGTCCTATATATATCCACTAGGCCTCTTTCTTCCATTTCTCTCCTCAGGTCTAGTATATTCTTGTTGGGTTTCAGTCTGGTTGACCTGTCCAGTGTTGACAAAGCCGTGTTTAGGTCCCCCACAATTATTGTGTTGTTGTTGATATTATTTTTCAGATTTGTCAGCAGTTGTATTAAATATTTTGCTGGCCCCTCATTCGGTGCATATATGTTTAGGAGAGTGAATTCTTCCTGCTCTACGTACCCGTTGATTAATATAAAATGTCCGTCTTTGTCCCTTACAACCTTCCTGAGTATAAAGTTTGCATTATCTGATATTAGTATGGCCACTCCAGCTTTTTTATGGGTGTTGTTTGCTTGGATAACTTTTCTCCAGCCTTTTATTTTGAGTCTATGTTTGTTCTGACTATTCAGGTGCGTTTCTTGTAGGCAGCAGAAGGTTGGATTGAGTTTTTTGATCCATTTAGCCACTCTGTGTCTCTTAACTGGTGCATTTAGTCCATTGACGTTGAGAGAAAGAATTGTCCTGGGATTTAACGCCATCTTTATTTCAAAATTTGGTGTGTCTTTTGGGTAGTCTTGTCTTAGATTAGGTCTTTCAGTTTTTCTCTTAAGACTGGTTTTGTGTCTGTGAAGTTTCTGAGCTGTTTTTTGTCTGTGAAACCATGTATTCTTCCATCAAACCGGAAAGTGAGTTTTGCTGGGTATAGTATTCTGGGTGAAGCATTCATTTCATTCAGTCTTGTCACAATATCCCACCACTGCTTTCTGGCATTGAGCGTTTCTGGTGACAGGTCTGCTGTAAATCTCAGGGAAGCTTGCTTGAACATGATTTCCCCTTTTGATCTTGCTGTTTTCAGAATTCTGTCTCTATCTGTGGGATTTGTCATTGTGACTAGGATGTGTCTTGGGGTGGTTTTTCTGGGGTCTCTTTTGGTTGGTACTCTTCGGGCATGCAGGATTTGATCACATATATTCTTTAGCTCTGGAAGTTTCTCTTTAATGATGTTCTTGACCATTGATTCTTCCTGGAAATTTTCTTCCTGGGTCTCTGGGACTCCAATGATTCTTAAGTTGTTTCTGTTGATCTTATCATAGACTTCTATTTTCGTCTGTTCCCATTCTTTGACTAATTTTTCCATTGTCTGCTCATTTGCTTTAAGTTTTTTGTCCAATCTCTCCTGCTGTATGGAATTGTTAAGTATCTCATCTTCCACAGCACCAAGTCTATTCTCAGCTTCTGATACCCTGTCCCAGAGCTTATCCATTTTGTCATTCACTTCGTTTACTGAGTTTTTCAGGCCTGTTAGTTGACATGTTATTTCAGTTTGGAGTTTTGTCATTTCTGCCTTCATATTTTCTTGGTTCTTATTAGTGTTCTGTTCAACTCGATCCATGGTTTCTTGGAGTCTGTTGAGCACCTTCCATATTGCTAGTCTAAAGTCCTTATCTGAGAGGTTGATTAGTTGTTCAGTCATTATCTGGTCCTCAGAATTGTCATCTTCATTCTCTATGTCTGATGCTGGCCTGCGCTGTTTCCCCATTGTCACATTTGTATTGTGGGTTTTTCTACGTGTTGTAGTGGTATTCATTGTCTATATGATGTAGGCAGCACACTCCTCTGGCTCCTCCCTTTCTGGATGGGCTGACTTGCCTCTAAGGGAGGGGAGTCCTCCGTGGATGAAGCCTCACACTGGGTCAAATCTTAGGCCCGAGCATGTAACAGAGAAGACAGTCCAGAGAGAAATGTTTGCTTCTGTGATATAGCGCCGTTCTTAGTG
Source organism: Suncus etruscus (assembly GCF_024139225.1). Classification (NCBI taxonomy): domain Eukaryota; kingdom Metazoa; phylum Chordata; class Mammalia; order Eulipotyphla; family Soricidae; genus Suncus; species Suncus etruscus. Next base: position 154,123,740 of record NC_064849.1, on the reverse strand, counting down.
TGATTTTTCCTTCTTGTTGCAATGGAGTTCTTTCCTTAGAAAGAGTGCATGGCCGCGTAGCGAAGCGGAGCGGCCGTGCTCCTCTGAGCCTCTTTTTGCCCCACTCGCAAGAGTTTCACGCAAGAGGACAGTAGACAGACATAGACAGGTCACACTCACAGTCTTTCACAGCTGAGCCCCACTGGGCCGGTGTACTTTCGCGGATTTTCCCCGCCTGGTGTCACACACAGGGAGCCAGCTTTTGCAAAGGATAGCCGGTTTTTATGCTCTGAAGTCCCTCCCTGAAAATGGCGTCTGGGTGAGCGAGGTTTCTGGAGGCTCTTTTTGCCCCACTCGCAAGAGTTTCACGCAAGAGGACAGTAGACAGACATAGACAGGTCACACTCACAGTCTTTCACAGCTGAGCCCCACTGGGCCGGTGTACTTTCGCGGATTTTCCCCGCCTGGTGTCACACACAGGGAGCCAGCTTTTGCAAAGGATAGCCGGCTTTTATGCTCTGAAGTCCCTCCCTGAAAATGGCGTCTGGGCAAGCGAGGTTTCTGGAGGCTCTTTTTGCCCCACTCGCAAGAGTTTCACGCAAGAGGACAGTAGACAGACATAGACAGGTCACACTCACAGTCTTTCACAGCTGAGCCCCACTGGGCCGGTGTACTTTCGCGGATTTTCCCCGCCTGGTGTCACACACAGGGAGCCAGCTTTTGCAAAGGATAGCCGGTTTTTTCAGGCATAAATATTTTAAAATTTGAATATGAAGTTTATTTTTATTCTCCATACAAGGTTTCAACAGTTTTTTGTTTTGTTTTGTTTTGTTTTTAGGTCACACCCGGCTGCACTCAGGGGTTACTCCTGGCTCTACGCTCAGAAATCGCTCCTGGCAGGCTCAGGGGACCATATGGGATGCCGGAATTCAAACCACCGTCCTTCTGCATGCAAGACAAACGCCCTACCTCATGTTATCTCTTCAGCCCCGAGTTTTGAATGTTTCCTCCAGGATATGAAGTGGAAACAAAGCAACTTGTTTCTATGACAAATTAGAGGACAGACTTTAACTGTAGTCACACTTTTCATCTCAATTTATGTCTTTTATATTCACTACATTAAAATGGTTATTTTGTTAAATACATGCTTTATATTTTGAAAATATTATGTTCAGGCATCTTAATAACTATAAACTAGTACAATTTTGTACTTGAGTTAAAAAGTTTTAAATGAAGGACCATCAACACAGCAATAGTTAGGATATGTGGTATATTTTCACCAACCCTGAGTTGAATCTAACAACATTTCATTCTTACGCCTAATCTACTTGTAAAAATTTCATTAGACTTGACACGTATGCCACTGGCAAATTCCAAGAGTATCTTCTGGAGTCTGGACACTGGTCCTTTGCTGAAATTAGTCAAGTTCTTAGTTTTCCACTGACATTCTTCAACAATTTGGCAGTTAATGTCCTTCGTTTACAAATCAGTAGGTTTTGTCTCAAACATCTGTGGACATTTAAGTTCACTGGAAAATTGGCAAAATTATACTAAGGGATAAAAGACACCTGAGAGTGATATCACTCATCCATCATCTCTCACAATCATTCCAGCGGAGCAACAGATTTAGAAAATTGGCACTGGGCTCTCTCCCTTTTGTCTCCTTGTTCTTGCCAAACCCGCCTTTCCTCTTTCACTCTCAAGTGCTGCACAAGGTGTTTTCATGGTGGAAATTGCTCACATAAGCACCCAGCATGGCTGATTGATGGCCAGTGCAAGGCATTCAAAAAAAAAGCCTCCAAGTGACCTCCCACCACACATGTCACACAGCTGCTCTGGGCTGAAATAAGGTGACAATAAGACAAGTTATAAAGGCAAATAGGTAGAAAGTAAATGGCAAAGGCCTAAGAGGAAATTATTTTAAGTATAGATGGATTGTAAGACCGTGAATTACTTAATTTTGATGGTTTTGTCTAACATAACATTGACATTTAATCTAATACTACTAGCTGTGCAGTTTATGGCAGTTTGTCTTCTGTCAATTAAGAAAATATAATAAAAAGAATTCATCCAGCAAAAATGTCCACAAATTAGACAAACTGGCAGTGAATACATGATAATACTGTAGATTTTTCTATTTTCTTCTGGTTAAATAACGTTTTAAAGACTAAAAAATTTTAAAGTTTTTTGACCCTGGTAACTTCTAAGTCTTTTTAAAGAGAAATATATCTGATAATTCAGCCTTTTCCACTTATGTAAACATTTGCAAAAGTTGCAAAATGTAGAGTAAAAGAGTGTTAAATATTTTTTAAAAACAGAATTGGGGATGGAATTTTTAAATCAAGAATGATGTCATGTTGATCATTTTTACCCAAAAGATGATGATCATGCTGAAAATACTTTGTTCAGATACCTTCCACCTATGAATATTATTAATCATGAGTGAAACAAAACTTCAGACAAATTCTTGAAAGCTGTTGTTCTACAAAATATTTGACTAGAAATCTTCAAAACTGTAAATGTCATCAAAGAAAAAAAAAAACCAAGGAAAATCTGAGAAACTATCACAGCCAAAAGAAAACTAGATGTCATAATAACTTAATCAAATGTGAAAATGTGATATCCTGCGTGAATGAGACCTTGAAATGAAAAACTTAAAATTAAAAAAAGAAAAAAAGAAAAATATTAAAAATTTTAAGATTAGATAGAAAGTTAAATCAAAAGAATTGCTTAAATAATAATAATATATCTACATTGATATATTCATTATGTCAAATGTATTTTATATAATTATCAATAATAGGGGAAAACAAATCAGTTAATTGACTGGTTGGTCTCTCTAAAATAGCAAACTGAAAAAGAGCTTTATCGAGAAAGCTCTATTTCAATGTTTCTCAAGATGTTATCCTCGGGCCTCCTACACAGGAATCTGTTATGGCACTCAACCCAATAAACCAGGTTCCTTAAATTGCTCTTACCAAACCCTAATGAAGCATGTTTGATGTTTTCATTACTTAGGACTAGGTTCAGCTATGCTCAGGGCTTACTCCTGTTTCTATGCTCAGTAATTACTCTTTCTTTTGTGTGTGTGTGTGGGGGGGTCACAACTGGCAACACTCAGGGCTTACTCCTGGCTCTACGTTCAGAAATCTCTCCTGGCAGGCTCGGGCAACCATATGAGATGCAGGGATTCAAACCACCAACCTTCTGCATGCAAGGTAATGCCTTACCTCCATGCTATTTCTCGGGCCCCTCAGTAATCACTCATGAAGGAACTTGGAGTTCATCTATAGTGCTGGGAATGGAAGCTAGGTCAGATCCATGAAGAAAATAGCCTTACTTGCTGTTTTATTTCACTGGCCCATGGGGTTTGTTATCATTTAAACAAATCTAAAATCTATTAGCTATATTACTTACCAAAAATTCTTTTTGCTACTTTATTTGCTTAATTAAGTAATAATCTGAACAAATAAAAAACAATCAGGTCAGGGCCTGGAGAGATAGGACAGTGGCGTTTGCCTTGCAAGCAGCAGATCCAGGACCAAAGGTGGTTGGTTCGAATCCTGGTGTCCCATATGGTCCCCCCTGCCTGCCAGGAGCTATTTCTGAGCAGACAGCCAGGAGTCACCCCTGAGCACCGCTGGGTATGGCCCAAAAACAAAAACAAACAAACAAACAAAAAACAATCAGGTCAGACAAAAGCCTATTATTCTGTAAACATGAATAAATAACAGGATGTATGAATTTTAATATTTCTAATCAAATTAATGACAATAATTTTCAATACATGAATCAGAGATTATAAAATATTTTTCTCGTGAGTACTATAATGAATAATTGATGTGTCTTACAGCTTATAGCAGTAGAAAGTTACTCATTGCTCGTGTCAAATTAGACTATCACCCTAAACTTATTCATGCTTCATCCTCTTAAGCCTCAGAATACCCAGAGAAGGAAAATTAATTCATCCAAATTTTATTTTGTTTGAAATTTATAATGTGAGCAGAGAATTGCAAACCCTTTAGTTGCTAAAGTCAAATTAATTTATTGATGCCACAAAGCTTGTTTCTGGGAAAAATGTTATTTATAAATAAGTAAAAACTTTAGAAGAAAATAAGATTTTACTATAATGGAATGATTAGGAAGAAAGGGCATCTCTAGGATAGCTGAGTGATATTAATAGCATAGAGCAGAACCTTGTTATGTCCTTTATGCTCATTCTCAGAATTTCTAAGCACACTAAAAGTTTACAGAGTTCCCAATTACAGAAGATATTAAGCATAGTTTATTATTTTGGGTAAAATTTGTTTCACAGAAATAAGACATAAGATATTTACGTTCCTCTGCCAAATCCTATTTTCATTATTGAAAACTATACCAAGAGAGAAATTGCTTTTCTAGCTTTCTGAAATGTTTCTTGTTTTACAGAAAAAATTAAAATCTCTACTACTTAAAGTCTGATAAAGTGTAGAATAATTGTGCAAAGATTAACTGATTGAAATTCTCACTCTTGCAAGTTTTAGTTATAATTGTGCAGCATTTGAACTTTGATATTTGGAAATCTTACCTGTCTTTAATAGGAGGGAATGATCAAACAACCATCGCTGCAAGTAATGATGGAGAAAAACCTTCTGCTATATATATACTTTCACCATTATTCACAATGAAGATAGGCTCTATGAGTTATGCAGAACATATAGTTTGGGGCAATTATTTATGTAGTTTAATATTTATAACTAGTTATTATAAGATATAATAATACCAGTGATATATTTAATATAAGTATATTAAAAGCATACACAATGATGCTTAATGATATCCTATCAAATAAGATAATCAAGAAGTTTAGGTGCCGTTTCATATCAACACTAAATGTCAGCAATTTACGCAATTCAGAGTTCCTAGTTGTTTCATTGAGTTACCTGTTATGTCCTTTTGGACTTCATAGAGACAGAGTATGAGAGATGTAGAAGTAATATGGACATTGTCCATCTCATCTATGTGCACAGAACCTTGCAGTCAGCTCAATGTGTATTTTCCAAGCAATCTACTATTGGTCTAAGGCCCTTATTGTCCTGTCTCCTTATCTTGAAAGCTTAGTAATTGTAGTTTCATTATGTCTGTGAGTTATGCCCACTTTACTCTCTGACACTTAAAAACAATGAAAAACTCTTATTTTCTGGTTTCTATTGATAGAAGACTATCTTAACATATTGTGTCATCATCTTGCTGCTGAAAAGCAGGATTGGGATAATTTGTAAACATCAGAGAAGGAGGAGTACTTAAGTTAATACTGCAAATAGCCTTCTGCCAAAAATATGTGTATATTATAGGACATATAGACTTTATAGACATATAGACATATAAACTTTTGTACTTCTTTTTACTGAAAATATAACACACTCCTGAAATGATTATAAATTTGACAAAAATATTATCAGACAGTACAATTTTCACAAACAATATTTATTTTTGGAATATAATTTTTATTAAGGCCAGCTAAATTATTCCACACAGATGAACTCTTTTGAGATGTCTTGACTGTATTCTGAATACTATGGAAATATAAACTGAAGCCAGAAAGATAGTAGCTTAAGTGGTAGAGCATTTGACCTGCATATGGATGATGGGTATGACCTTGACAAATCTTTTCCTCAGTCAAGCCCTCAAGGTCTACCAGATGTGGGTCAAAAATATGATTTTTATTTATCAGCATTTTTATGTATTTTATTTATTTATGTATTTTTATTTATTAACAAATATTATCCTAATAGACATGAAAGAATATCTTATAGATGTAATCTCTAATCAAAAGTTACAAAGAATGAAAAATAAAGTATAGGGAAATATTTACTGTACATATTTATCAATGAATATTTTAAATCTTAGAATTTAAAATATCACCTTAATTTATCATTGGCATCATATTTTTCCAGGAAGAAATATACAAAAGTAAATGATATTTAGTATTGTTTGTGAAAATTGTACTTCTGGCAATATTTTTTGTCAAATTTATAATCATTTCAGGAGTGTGAGCTATATTTTCAGTAAAAATAAGTACAAAAATCTGTAGGATATTTCCTGTAATATACATGATATTTAGTTGTTTATATAATTTATATTTTACTTAGTCTCACAGCGTGTCTTCACAGTAAGAACTCAACCTATGTAAAATGGAGCAATCAAGAGATATAAAAATGTTTTTTTTTTTTTGTTTGTTTTATTTTTTTTGGTTTTTGAGTCACACCTGGCAGCGTTCCTGGCTCTACACTCAGAAATCGCCCCTGCCAGGTACGGGGCACATACGGGATGCCAGAATTTGAACCACCGCCCTTCTGCATGGAAGGCATAACCCTTACCTCCAGGCTATCTCTCCCGCCCCTGAAAAAAATGTTTTAAAAAATAAGAAAGTAACTGCTTAGAAATTAATAGAAGATTACAAAAGGAATTATAAGAATACTTTTTAATTACTTTACTAATTTACCTAAATTTATTAAATTTACCTAAAGTAACTAATTTACCTAAATTACTTTATTCACAAAAGAAGTTTCAAGGTTTATATGTTGTATATTTAGCAATGAACTAAGGACAGTTATGTTTTAAAATGTGAAAATGAGTCAAAGTCTTTGCAGATTTGTAATGATGAAAAGCATATAGTAGGTGCCCAGACAAATCTCTCTGATGTAACATTTCCCAGAGAAATTACAAAACAAAGAAACAAATAGAATGTCTATTGCAGAAAACTTCCTCAAACATGACTGATTTATTTCTTGTCAAACTAATGGTTAAAATAAAACAAGTCAGGTCATAGAGAGACTACAGAGGAAAGATATTTACCTTGAACATGGCTGGTCCACTTCAATTGATCACAGATCTGGGAGTAATCTCTTCTACCACCACCATCACTGGTTGTGGACTTAACTCCATTTTTGTTTTGTTTTGTTTTTGTTTTGGGAGGACCACACCTTGTGACTGGCACTCAGGGGTTACTCCTGGCTATGCGCTCAGAAATCGGCCCTGGTTTGGGGGGACCATATGGGATGCTGGAGATAGAACGGAATTCCTACCTAGGTCAGCCCTAATCCTACCGCTGTACTATCACTGCGGCCCCTTAACTCCATTTTTTTAAAAGCAGTAATTTTTTCATTGAACTATTTGTTTCTTTTATGCTTGAGCTTGTGTGTCAGAAATTAAGGTTTCTATGAAACCATGGTCAGGAGTTTCAGAGGCTGCTCCCTATGCTATACTCTTAGTGTGTTTTTGTGAGAGAGAGAGAGTGAGAGAGAGAGAGAGAGAGAGAGAGAGAGACAGAGACAGAGACAGAGACAGAGACAGACAGAGACAGAGACAGAGAGAGACAGAGACAGAGAGACAGAGAGAGACAGAGACAGAGAGACAGAGAGAGACAGAGACAGAGACAGAGAGACAGAGAGAGACAGAAAGAGACGGAGACAGAGACAGAGTATCAAGTTTCAGTGGCTCTAGGAATGCCTTAAACTTCTCAAAACCCAATTCTAGACCATCAAATAATTCAGAAAGGATTTTAAATTTGTTTTAGTATCATGTAAATTATCTAATAAATCTAATATTATGGTTCATAAACAGGTTTTTTTTCAGTCATTATGAAGAAAAGAGTTGACTATACCATTTTTTGTATTAAGGTAAAAATAATCACTTATTTTTTGTCTTTCCCATTAAGGAGAACAATAGGTTAGTCTCACTATGCTATTGAAATAATATTTTTACACAATCCCCATAACACTACATGACTCTTTATAAGAGCAGGTTAATTTTTCACTGATCTTTACTCATGAATTAATGATAATTCTATGCACTGAAACTGTTAAAATGAGGCGCAGTTAGTTTGCACTTGAGAGGTTTAACTTCTCACTCTTTACATTCATTCTCCTCATCTAATTGGCCCCACTGAGAAAACAGTTCTCTTAACCCTTATCTTTTATCCACTTCCTGAATAATGCCAAAGAATATAAATATTCCTTACAGCTTCTCTGCAAAAGTGTAAAATTTGGCCATGAAGAGTAAAATATTTTATTTGTTGACTCCTTTGTGCTGAGTTCACAAAGAACGTGTTGCTGACAAGTTTAGCTTCAGTTAAGCTGATTAAAAGAGCATTGTGTGAGAACAATGAAACCTATCTCTGCCATGATGCCAGAGATTTCTTTATACAGAATCTGTGTAATCACAAATCAAAGGCACATATTACCTATTAAAATCACTTGTTGGCTGTAGTTGAGTGTGTTAGAGAAAGGTCTTATGGGGATGTACCAGATATGCCCATATAAAGTATAAGTACTGGTACTTCACTCTATGGAAGACAATGAGAGTAATGTGAGTAAGGACAGATAGAAGACAGAATAATAAAGACAGAGCGGGTAGAGCATGCTTTTGGCAAACAAGTAACTTCAAAATCTACAAGTAACTACCATGTATACTTTAGTCTAGAGTTTAAATTTTTTAAATTTCATCTGATTTATTGGTTAGTACATAAAATGTTAAACTTGATTAAAGATACATTGACGACTATCATTAATGAGAAGAAAGAGTTCTAAACTTGGTCCACATATAAAGCAACATTTTTTTTTGTTTGGTTTTTTGGGCCACACCCCGTGATGCTCAGGGGTTACTCCTGGCTATGTACTCAGAAATTATTTCTGGCTTGGAGGATCATATGGGAAGCTGGGGGCTCGAACTGCAGTCAAACTGCGGTTTGTCCTAGACTAGTGCTGGCAAGGCAGACACCTTATGGCTCTGGGCCACTGCTCTGGGCCTTCGCTCTGGCCCCTAAAGCAACATTTTAAAATAATGTTTTAAAATGGAAATATGCAAATATTATTTATCTACCTATCTACATGTCATTTAAAATGTTTATTTTACATAGCAGTTTCAAACATAACTGAATGATATGTAAATCTGATAGAGACCTTTAGTATATGTAAAGAAATTCCTAAATTATTGAACAGTTCATTATTTAGAAAACATTTTGCCTTACCTACCTAATTTTTTGTGCAAAACTTCTTTATATGATCATGAATGTACTTTCTCTTGCTGTCATAGTCCCAGCCTTCTTTTTAGTGCAATTGAGAGAGAGTTATACCCCATGCAAGTACAGACACTTATAAAATTTATTGTCATTTTATTGTCTTCAGGTTATGCTATCAATAAAAAAACAATTCTTGCTAGTTAGTTTCTATATGAATTCACTAGCTTTATTTTCTGGTGAAAATATTTAACTTAAAAGATACAAAATATTTGGGGTTTGAGAGGTATTATAGGGACCAAGACTCTTCCCTTTTTCAAACCAACTCAGGTTTAATAAAACCATAGCATATGGTTCCCTGACTACCCTCAGGAGTGATCCCTAAGCACAGTCATAGAAAATAACTAAGCAATACTGGGTGTGGGCCCAAAACCAAAAAAAAAAAAAAAAGAAGAAAATTTAAAAGTTAATCATTATCTAGAAAGGATGGTTTCTCTTTAAAAAAAAAAAAAAAATATATATATATATATATATATATATATATATATATATATATTCTCTACACTAAAATTACAGAAATTGGGCCTGAGTGGTGGCGTGGAGCAATAAGAAGTCTGCCTTGCCAATGCTAGCCTAAGAAGGACTGCAGTTCGATCCCCCACAGTCCTATATGGACCCCCAAGCCAGGAGCAGTTTCTGAGCACATAGCTAGGAGTAACCCCGGAGTGCTCCCCGCCCCCCCCCAAAAAAACCCAGAAATGGTGGCTGGAGAGAAAGCACAGCCGTAGGGCATTTGCCTTGCATGTAGCCAACCCAAGACTGATGGTAGTTCAAATTGCGGCATCCCATATGGTCCCCAGAGCCTGCCAGGAGCAATTTCTGAGTGCAGAGTCAGGAATAATCCCTGAGCACTGCCTGGTATGACGAATGCCTCCCCCCCCCAAAAAAAAAAAAACACCAAAGACAGAAATGATATCCATGTATTCTTCAAATAAGAAATTTTATATAAAATCTTTCTCCATTTCAATTAAAAAATTAACATTAATAGACATTAATAGAAATTGAAGAAAAAATCTATTTTTTGTTTTTAATATTTGATTTAAATACCAAGGATATTTATAACACAACTGTGTTTTTATGCCACATTTACAAAGTTTTCATGATTGAGTTTCAGTCCTTTAGTCTATCCTTTATCAGTGTACATTTCCTGCTGCCAATTTTCCCAGTTTGCCTCCTATCCACCCCCTTGCCCTCTCACTTTTTTGCTTCTTGATATATTTTTTGTGGTCAGTCTCAGAATACTCAAGTGTATTTCATTGATGATGTGAGGGTCTGTCTTTTCCAATACTATGCTGTTTTAATGACTATTGCTTTACAATGTAGTTTGTAGTTGGAAAAAGCAATGTCTTCCCTCTTTTTTTTTTTTCCAAAGGATTGCTTTAGAGATATGTTGGAGTGTATTAATTCATATGAATTTCAGGCGTTTTTGATCTATTTCTTTGAAAAATGCCATGGGTATCCTTACGGGGATTGTGTTAAGTCTATACATTGCTTTGGAAAATATTGCCATTTTAATAATATTAATCCTCAATCCATGAGATTAAGTTTAATCATTATTTTTACACACAGTTAAACTCTTGGTCAAATTAAGATGCCTAAACTAAGAGTATTAGCCAAGAATATCACTAAAATGCTTTTAATATTCCTTTATTTTCTGCCTAGATATTGTATTAGAAGCACAGTTCTGGGCTAGGAACTCACTCAAAAGGTGGAACACATTCAGTGCCTATGTACACTTCAAATTCAGAACTGAACACTGTAGAATCCTGAACACTTCCAAGTTCCTGGAATGCTAACCTTCAGATCTCTACAACTTGAATTGCCCTGTGCTTCAGAGAAGCATTTCAAGATGATCCTAGTAGAGCAATTTGGGGAATCTCTAGTCTAAGCATGGTGCAAGAATACAGAATCAATTACTCTATCCCTGAAAAGAGGGACTTGAAATTCAAAAAATCTATGAGATTTTAACATAGCAACATAAATTTCTATTAAATAAAAATTATAGCAGTAATACGAAAATAGAAGATGACCAAAATGGCTTTTTACAGGACAGACAGGACACTGCAAGTACACAATGGGACAAACTATTTTTCTTCTTGACAGCTGTCTACAGTCCATCTGTTTGTGCTGTGGTGACTCAGAGGACAGTCAATGTCAGAAAGGCTTTGAGTGGTCACATTGAAAAAGTTCCAGCATACTGTGGAAAAAATTGTCATGATCCAGTGATGAGACAAGTAGTGAGTTGATTCCTTATCAGATAAATGGTGATAACATTTACTTCTCTGTCACTACACCATTACTCGCACCTAACATCTATCTATACATGTATGACCAACAACACTTGCTAAATAATGAATATCAGTAAAAATAAAGATTACAGTAAAACCTCAGCAATATATAATACAAATGTTGAATTTATTTACCATCCATGATGCAAGGTAAGAGTGATGAAAGCAAACTGTGTAATGGTGACACATAACACTGGAAATTTAGGACACTTAAATGGCATGTCATCCTACAAATGATGACCTCAAAGAAAGCCAATGTGGATTGAATGCTGATCTTACTAAGAGAAATAGTAACATAATTTAGATTACTGATATAAAATAATGTAATATTTTTGAATGCATAGGACAAGACTTCATTCATAATAGGCATAATTCTAACTGCTAATAGTTTCAGCAAAAGTAAAACATACTCTGGCATACACATGAACACCTGTGACACAAACATGAAAGTTTTGTTCACTATCTTTTGTAACTACCACAAATATGCTGAGCAGGGGCCGGGAAGATAGCATGGAAGTAAGGCATTTGCCTTGCATGCAGAAGGACATTGGTTCGAATCCCAGCATCCCATATAGACCTCGAGCCTGCCAGGAGTGATTTCTGAGTGTAGAGCCAGGAGGAACCCCTGATCGCTGCCCGGTGTGACACAAAAAGCAAAGAAACAAAAAAAATATATACTGAGCAACTAAGTTATTTCATGTTCAATAGAAAACAGTAGGCACTTTAGGTTGCCCAGCACTTATTTAAATATTTCAATTTCTTTATCAAAAACTTCCCGAGTTTTTTGCTTTATCATGTTCCATTTTGTAGATATTTTAATGTTTAAGTTGAAAATCAGTCAATAGTATATTTTTAGATAAATACCTTACTCATGCTCAAATTCATTGTGCAGAGTAAAAGGATGAAGAATAGGGGAAAGGGCTCTCTGGAAAACCCAATATTCCTATGTCAAACTTTGTCTCCTGTATTATAACTCCCTTGCACTGGTCTTTGAACCGTTCCTTGGATACCAAAATGACACCCCTAAAAATTGACCTCATGCTTTTGCTTCTATTGAGGATTCCTGCCTACCTCTGGCTTAACCAAACCATTCCTTCCTTCAAAACTCAATGGAACATCTCTCTCCAGGAAGCTTTCTGTATCATCTACTCTACAATTCTTTTTTTTTTTTTTTAAATATTTTTATTTAAGCACCATGATTACAAACATGATTGTAGTTGGGTTTCAATCATAAAATTTCTATTGTTCCTTACATCCCTCTCCTTTAATTGCAAAAGTTGCCAAAGTTACCCTAATTCACTGTCACTATATACCTTAAATATAACTGTAAAAGACATATAATTTACATTGGTCTCAATAAAAAAATTTTTAAAAAGTTGCCAAGTTATACAATGCAGTCTTATTTGTGGGCTTGCCAGTATCTTTTAAAATACAATGAAAGGAAAAGTGCAACATAAACACCACATCTTTCCTAGTACATAGTAGAGGCACAATAAGCATTTAGGAAAGGAAGGAGAAAGGACAGAGGAGGACGGAAAGAACAGTGATTAAAGCTAAGTAATAGAAACTAGCTAATAATTGGGAATGAGCAATGTACAGTGAATAGGATAATCGCCTTGCACATGGCCAACCTAGGCTAAATCTCCTGCATCCAATATGGTTCCCCAAAAAGAACCCACCAGGAGGGATACTTAAGCACAAAACTAAGAGCAAGCTCTGAGCACTGCTGGATATGCCCCACCCCAAAAAGAAAGCAGATAATAATTTAAAAACAGGGACAAAGGAACAAAGCTGGAAAAAAGTGTGAAATTGGAGACTAATAGCAAAATGTTATAACTTGGAACAAAGATAAAAAAAAAGCATAAAATAAAATCAAAATAATCTCTGATGACAGTTTAACTAATACAACACTCTCCCATGAATATCAACTAGAAACTCAGGCTGAAACAAGGTTATGACTGTCACCAGTGAAAAATTGTCATACTGATGTCTCCTTGTAATGCATGCATTGGTTTATGGACCCAAACTTCTTGAGTCAGCACCACAAATCTGGCTAATGTTTCTTTGAGCAGCTTTTGCCCTTTAGGGTTCTGATTTAGCTGACAGATGTGTAAAACCCCATGTAGCTAGTTACCTTGCTATTGATTATACATCTGTGAGGTTCAGAGACTCATGTTTTTTTCTAGCTAAGGTCAGCATTACCTTAAGCCCTGTGCCCTGATGCAGTACTATCTGTTTTAGAGGACATGACATAAATTCAATCTATGCCTTGGCCACTGCACCTTATACCCCTGCTGTTTCTGTAGATAAATATGAAGCTATTGATCTATAGTTCCCTACTGGGAATGGCAATGTGTCAGTGGATTTGGGTTTAAGACTAAAATTGGTGCCATAGCTCCATTGTATATACAAATGTAAAATCTTAAAGTTGTCAGAAGATAGTTCCTAGTGGGTTTAAGTAACAAAACAGTTGTCAATAAAGTGGACATTGATGGTCTCATTTAAAATTGCACTCTTGCACCTGACCTTTTCTGCTTCGTTCCAATGTCTCTTAACCTGTTCCATTTCAAAATGGTTCTTAGCAGCCTCTAACATATTTCATGGTCTATGTCATTTGTTATATATTTGCTACTCCTTCTACTAGAATAAAAGTGAATGAGGTCAAGGATAGCATTTGCTTTTTATTCTGATAATTTTAAGTACCTAGAAGAGAGTCTGTTTAATCACCTAGAAGAATGTCTACATAACATTCAATTAATACTTCGTTAAATAGTAAACCAAGAATGAATAAAAATTAATAGTCTACTGTGGAAAACAGTAATGTGGAGACACATAACAAAGATATAAACAGTGTCCAGGTGAGAGAGATAGCACAGTATACAGGGCACATATCTTGTATGCCACTAACCTGGGGTTGATCCCAGGAACCACACATGATTCTCCAAGAAATTCCAGGAATGATCCCTAAACACAGAGCCAAGGGTAGCAAGTCATAAGCACTTTTGTCTGTGCCCTCAAAACGAAATATATAAACATTTGAGATCTTTACCGTTGCAGTGCTTATAACACAATTGAGAATATAATTGTATATACATAATTTTCTATGAGATAAAAAATGATATTGAATATAGTTACATACATACATAAGCAAATACAATTAAACCAGAAAAATGGTTGCTTACTGAAGCACTAATACAGCTATACTTGGAAAGTTGGGGTATTACCAATTATAACTCTACTGATTATCAATTAACTCTAGCAATTGGCCAAAGAAGTCACACAAATCCACTGAGTATCAGATTTCTTATTATTACATCGAGTAATAATGGCTTCTTGTGGAATCCGTGTGAAGGTGGAATGATACAATAATGTGAAAGTAACTGTCTAGTAAAATGTCAGCAAATGTCTATTAAATTAATGGATATTCTCTTTGCAATATAAAAAGACAAGCATTGTGGTTGGTTTACTTACCTAAAGTTAGCCAGTTAATACTGGATTAGGAAATTTTAAGGCCCCTGATTCCCAGCCCAGTGTTACTAAAAATATTATTAGTATCAACTCTGTCCCTGAACTTTATTTCTCTGAGCAATTCTGTTTCTCACACATAACAAAAATTTATCATTTGTTCTAGAAAAGGACCATCATTTCCCTGAAATGCCCTCATTAGGCTCCAAGATGTCTACGCTCTGTCTTCCTTTAATCGGTTTACTTGTGAAGGAGCAATTTGCTTTATGACCTCTTTGCAAAGTCTGAAGGGTTTATGACCATGTGGTGTCAACAACAAGCTCTAAGATGCTTTCAGTTCCATTTACTAGCTTCAGGGTTTTCAAGTGTAGGATCCTATTTGTTCTGAAAAGACTGGAGTTTGAACATTAAATCTGAGCTTTCAGGCTTTTTTTTTTTTTTTTTTTTTACTGTCAAATGGAACAATCACTTCTAGTTTATTCTACAACCTGGCCAGCATCCTCAAGAAAAATAGGATCAGTCTTAACATAATGAATTTAAAGATAAAAGATCAACTAAGAATACATTATCTTGTCCTTCACAAACTCTTCCCAGATTTGGTTAATTTATTTTGGTCAGTCTTATAACATTTTTGTAAATGAAAATAAATGTTCATAAAGCCAATGAATATATTGATTCAAACCTAAAAACTATTACTGAAACTATGATCATGTAAAGGAATGCTAACTCTTAAATATTAATCAATTACAATCAATATATACAACACAGATTCAAGGAATAGAGGCCTCAAAATTATTTATCATGCAATATAATCAGTACTACAGGAACCTTAATTTTCGTAGTAAAATCTCAAAATAATGCTGAGGCAGGACAAGTGACATAATAAAAATAGGTCAAGTAAAATATGACTCTAGTTCAAATACAAAAAATATAACTGATATTATTTATTTCTGGTAATTTAATAGTATCAGATGGTCTAGAATTCAGCAATATTCTTAGCCTCTTATATGGTACATTGACTCTTGCTTTTGCTAGAACCTAAATCAGTTCCATTTCCCTTTTTGTCTGATAACCAAGGCTCTTTAGAATTTTTTCTCTTTATTTATCAATAATTTTCTTCTCTTCATAAATTTGGTATTATAATTTATATAATATGATTACAGTACTGTTCAACTTTATAGTACTAATGTACAAAGTTACTGTACCCCACAATCATCTCTAAAGTATTATTCATTGCCCTATGTCGCCTCTGGTCCTCTTTCCTTCCCTCACCTATTCTTCCTCACAATTTTTGAGGAAATTTCCTTTGCTTTGTTTAGTTGTCCATGTGTTGATGCTCATAATCCTAAAAGATAAATGGAGACATTTATTTCTGCTCTTGATATATCCATGATAGGTCTGGGAACCTGGAAGGAGAATGGATAATGAGGACAGTAAGCTCATGGATATCAGGACCTGTAGCAGAGGCAAATTTTATAAACTTGGGTTGAAAATGATAATTAGCCTTTCCTTGCAAATGATTTAAAACAAACCCTTATTAATTCTGGAATAGATCAATTTCTGTCATCATTATCTGAACTGTTTTTACTCACTTTTATTATTATTCATTATTTATTATTTTATTATTTTGACCTCCAAACAACGAGAGACCCGCCACATAGTAGAAAATCTGACTATTTTTTCTTTTCTTTTTTTTTTAGTGAAGCAAAATTTTCATGGAAAGATATTTAAAGACATGTGAGGGAGAGATACATGTTTAAGAAAAAAAAACCTGGGCTTCTTCAAAGGGAAAAACTTGGGGAGAAGGGTAGACATAATTTCTCCCAATTGTCTTGATTATGAGCTCTATACATACATTGCAGTTATTCTAAAAACTTCACAGGGAAAGTCTTGCACTCAGGATGGTCCTTTAATAATTTTATCATGTCATCATGTCCTTTTTTAGAATTTACTGTTGTGTCTACTTTTCAAAGGAGCTCTAGATAGTGCTTCAGCTTCTCCATCTCCAAGAGATGTTTTGCAAGTCTTTGGGCTACTTTAAGACCAGGAAACTCCTTAAGTGTTCTTAATTTCCTTTGCTTTTTTTTTTTGTTTTGTTTTGTTTTGTTTTGTTTTCGGTCACACCTGGCAGCACTCAGGGGTTACTCCTGGCTCTGTGCTCAGAAATTAATCCTGGATGCTGAATTCGAACCACCATCTGTTCTGAACCAGCTTTATGCAAGGCAAACGCCCTACAGCTGTGCTATCTCTTTGGCCCAAGTGTTCTTAATTTCTAAAAGCTTGATACCAAATGACCTTATCTATCTACCTGTACCATTTTCTCCCAGAGATTTTACCTTTTCAATCTTTAAGAGATACATAGATAAGAGCTCATTACTTTTGACAACTTCAAAACTTAACCATCCTGGTTTCTCTTTATCTTTAAGGTACTGGTTTCAGGATAATCAGTGATGACAAAATATGATAATGCTCAAGTTCCTCTGGACAGCCTTTATATCAGCAAGCACTGCATTCACATCAATCAAAAGAACCTGGATGCTCTTTGCTCTTTGCGTGGTAGGGCCAACTGCATTTATTTAGAAACAAAATCCTGGGCATCTTAAACTGGTTAACCATCTTCAATGGTTAACTGTGTTTTGCTTTTTACCTGGTTTATTTCTGATTCTTTGCTTCTAAACATTCCCTAACAGCCAAACAGATCACTTTACTTTTATTCTATTTAAACCTCTATAATGGCTCCTTTTGGCCCTCAGAGGAAGATGAAGTTCAAATTCTTTAGCATAACTACAAAACTTCACCCTATTGTTTTCTTCCAGCATTCTACCTTTCTACTACTAAATCATAGCACCACAGCTTAGAGATAAAGTCCTTATTCTTAATCAAGAACACCTTGATATTTGTTGTCACCAGACCATAAATTTTTATACAAAGTTTATTTCCTCTTTCCTTCCATCTGTGTTCCTTAAAATTTAATCTCAACTTTTCAGAAAATCTTCCTTGACCTTCTATATAACAGAACTGTTAGAATTCAAAGTTTGATTTAGAAATTCACTATAAACCTGGGCCTGCTGTGAACCTAAGTGCATTCATGACAGGCTGTAAATTTAAGGTAGAAAGTCTAGGCCCAGAAGAAAAGCCAGTTCCTGGAATTGAACCCAATAGAGATATTCAAGAAATCAGCCTCCTAGTCACATATCTGAGGACAAACAGCAGTGGACAGATAGCCAAATGGCATCGCACCCACCCCGGATCTGGAGAAGCCTGTTTACCCCTCACTGAGGTAACTGCCAGTCATAACCATTTGTCTGATGCTACATTTGAACGAAAGCCAATTTTAACCCAACTTTGCATTAAGAACCAATAATTGGAGGCTGGAGAGATAGCACAGCTGTAGTGAGTTCGCCTTGCATGCAGCTGATCCAGAACAGATGGTGATTGGAATCCAGGCATCCCATAGGTTCCCCGAGCCTGCCAGTAGCAATTTCTGAGAACAGAGCCAGGAATAATCCCTGAGTGCCGCCGGTGTGACCCAAAAAGACAAAAAAAAAAAAAAAAAAAAAAAAAAAACCCAAAAAAACAGAAAAGAACTTATAATTTTAAAACGATTAATACTTAGAGGCAAGGATCCCCTAAACTGAACCCTTGATACACTTTTAAAATGCTGTATAAACCTCATTTCTTAGGAGATGTTGGACCCCATTATACTGGAATAAACTCCCTTGCATTTACATTACTGCTTGTCTCCCTGTTGGTCTTTTGGGTGACAGATCCCGTGTTCCAGATTGTAACAGGAACCAGTAGCTGAGGAATATTCTTATTGTACCATACCTTGCATTTTCTGTATTTTATACCCGCCATTATCACTACCTGCCAGTGCCCAGAAAATCTTATATTAGTCAAATGTGCTGTATTTTCATCATAAATACCATTATATAGTAATTATTTTGGTTTATTGTCATTTCTCAATAAATTTTTTTACTGAGTAAATGAAGACAAAGGTACCACAGAAGCCCTCAAACCACCTCCCCATTTTAGCCTTTCCCTTGTAGACATCATTTATTTCTTGCTTGATAACTTCAGTCTACTTTCTGTATCTTGTATCTTGTGTATAATATAAAGCAATCAAATAGGATCAGAGCGTGGTCTCCATAGATATAAAATCCCAAATCTCCAGAAAATATGTAGCACACGCCTTATGCTTTCTGTCCCAAAATAAATAAGGTGGCCACAATACATGTTACCTCTCTCCTTTGAGATATCAATTCATAAGCTTGTTTCCTAGTTTTGTATTAAAAAGATTTCAAATTCATGAACTGACAGAGATTTAGTTATACACATGGTTAGAAAATAGTCTCAGGTGTTCTTTGTGTTTGTTTCTCTAAAAAAAAAAAAAATACCAGGAAAGTTGAGGCCTCCAATTGCACATGTAACTCTACCTTTCTTAAGAAATTTTACCTCAAAAAATCTACACACAGTTCCCATAACTCACACTAAAAAAAGCCACCCAGACTTAAACTAAATCTAAGACAGAAAGGGGATAGCTCCCAGTACTAAAAATAAATTCTATCTCCCAAATAAAGCTGTAAATAGTTTTCGACTATTTTAAGCTTCTAATACTGGGAGGTGGTTGGTTGCACTTTGACTTTGACATGGCCCCTCCTCTATTTGTGTCTTCACAATTCACTTCTCATACACTCTGCAATTAATATAGTGAAACTTGACAGTAGTGTTAGTGTGGAATAAAATGTTTAACTTTTGATCAGTTTATAAACATAGATTATATGAATGGGTGACAAAAGTTTATGGAATGAGGTTCTAACTGGCTACACGATTTGTTAATCTTTTCTCCTAGTTATCCCTAAGAAACGAAAAAAGCCACCACTAAACTTTTAGCTCTTGTCACTTTGTCCAATCCCTCAGCTGATTCATTATGTATTACTTTATACTCATTTCCTGCCAGCAGATACAACTCTGGGAATTGAGGATTTAAATTTTATCCATAGTAAAGTCAAACTTAGGATTCTATTTAATATTTAAATATTTATATTTAATATTTAATATTAAATATTTAATTTTAATTTAAAAAATTTAATTTTAATATTTAAATATTTCAACTAGTGAATTTAGCTTTTTTACTACTAGTTAAAAAATACAACCACCTTAATTTAATCTCCTAAAAATACCTGCACTTTCTTTATCAGAGAATTTCACTAAATCCCAGAGAGAAAAGTATATATTTGGGGACTAGAGAGATAATACAGTGGGTAAGGTATTCACTGTGTATATGGCCACTCCCATATCTAATTTTGAAAGGTGAGACTTGCTACAACGCTTAACAAAGGTGCTTCCCCACGGGGCCGGAGAGATAGCATGGAGGTAAGGCGTTTGCCTTTCATGCAGGAGGTCATCGGTTCGAATCCCGGCGCCCCATATGGTCCCCTGTGCCTGCCAGGAGCAATTTCTGAGCCTGGAGCCAGGAATAACCCCTGAGCACTGCCAGGTGTGACCCAAAAACCAAAAAAAAAAAAAAACAAAGGTGCTTCCCCAACTTCCTTCTCCCACAACCTCTTCCTTTGATATGTAAAAGCCTACTGGATAGTTCATTGTGTGTCTTACTTGACCTCCCCCCACTCCAGGATGGGGAATTGGTGTGAATAAAGAAAGGAGTTCAGGCTTTTGATGAAGGCAGAGAAGCTATGAAGTGAAGAGCTGACTGATTCTGATGACTTTCTTTTCTGTATCCTTGGTGTATTATTTCTCCTCTGCTACCATGCTTCATCAGATCCATCCGCTAAAGCAATTAGAAACACAGTATTTGGGGTAGTCTCGCCACTTGTGTATTTTTATTTGACATCACCCAATATTGTCTCCTGTACACAAAAATAGCCCTTGAATACAAAACCATGAATAAGCCCTCAGAACCACCAAGTTTGGCCCAAAACAAACAAACAAACAAGCAAAAGTGTCCTAAAAAGAGTACTTCTCTGCTTCAGGGTATTTTTCTCTATTTCAGGGAAAAAAAATTGTACATAAATTCTTGTGCTACAAATGATGATGTGGTAGCTAATGACTCACAGCACCTAATGCT
Organism: Suncus etruscus; assembly: GCF_024139225.1. Taxonomy (NCBI): domain Eukaryota; kingdom Metazoa; phylum Chordata; class Mammalia; order Eulipotyphla; family Soricidae; genus Suncus; species Suncus etruscus. The sequence continues at coordinate 154,102,862 of NC_064849.1, read as the reverse complement.
TATCTGGGGCAAAACCATCAGAAATTGGCATATTGCATTCTCTAAGAAAAGGACATTGCCCAGAGTGAGTCTCTGCATTTAAATCTTAGGTATTTTTTTAGTTTCAACATGGAGAAAGAGGAGGAGAAGGAAAGGTAGGCGGAGGAGAAGGAAGAGTAGGAGAAGAAGGAAAGGGAGGAGGTGGAGAAGAAAAGGAGAGAAGAAGAAGAAGAAGAAGAAGAAGAAGAAGAAGAAGAAGAAGAAGAAGAAGAAGAAGAAGAAGAAGAAGAAGAAGAAGAAGAAGAAGAAGAAGAAGAAGAAGAAGAAGAAGAAGAAGAAGAAGAAGAAATAGAAGAAAAAGAAATAAGAAGAAGAAATAAGGAGGAGGAGGAGGAGGAGGAGGAACGGTGAAGGAAAAAAGGGGGAAGAGGAAGGAGAGAGTAAGGAGAAAGGAGAGGAGGGGAAGGGAGAAGGGGGAAAGATGGAGGGAAAGAGGAGAGGTGGGGTTAATAGAGGAGGGAGGGAAGGAAAGGGGGGAGGAGAAGGAGGAGGTGATTTCTTTATTTTGTTTTTGTTCAGAAGAGCAAAAAAAAGTTTCTTTTCTCAGAACTTCCAAATCAGCATTCGTATAGTTGTTTTCAGTAGCTCTATGATCAAATCAGCACAAGGGTTTAGATTCAGTTTAATCATACTTTCCAAGCACCATTGTTTTATTTAGAACCACCATTTATAATGCCACTCTAGCCCATGAAATTATCAATTAAATTTATATTTTAAATATATCTTAGTAAGTATATGCATATCTCTTTTTATTAAATTTATCCAGAACTCCAGATTCTTCCAAAATCATGAACCTAATTAACCCAAAGTAGAAATTGCCACTGAAGCTTTTGAAAAATGTGTTTGTGGGGCTGGAGATAGCACGGAGGTAGGGCGTTTGCCTTGCATGCAGAAGGTCGGTGGTTCGAATCCCAGCATTCCATCTGGTCCCCAGAGCCTGCCAGTAGAGTAGAGCCAGGAGTAGCCAGTCCCTGAGTGCTGCCAACTGAGACCCAATAACTAAAAAAAAAAAAAAAAAGAAAGAAAGAAAGAAAGAAAGAAAAAAAAAGAAGAAAAATGTGTTTGTGTTATCCACATATCTTACTGTCACTCCATTTCCCACCCTCTGCAATCTAGTTTGTAGTACTTTGATAGCTATTGAATTTACTCTTTGACAAAAACATTACTAATCTCTTAATGATCATTTTCTAAATCTCCTAAGCCCTGGTTTAAACCCAGTGAATGTGACTATTATTTTTTTTTAAAAAGAATCTTCCGGTTTCTGAAATTGAGAAAAGCATTTTAAATTCGACTATTCTTTCCCTATTTTTTTTCTCCTCAGGACTCAAAATGAAAGATCTTTCATGATTCCTTTTTGATTTCTAGTTTTTTTCTTCTCTTCTCTCCCCTCTTATCTCTCACCTACCTGGTAATTTCTTCACTTCTAGAGAGACTGTGGTCAAAAAAACATTCTCAGACTCAGAGTTTCTATTCTTTACTTCCTATTCTGCAGTACCATCCAGGCTAATATTTAGATGCTTCACTTATTTAACATGATTGAAAAACAAACTAATTTTTATGCACTTTAAATTAGATCTTCCAGTATTTTTTATATTTGTATTACACAATCATTCTCCACTTCAACTTATAAAGACATTGATATTTTCTCTTATTCTTTTCCACTGACTATTACATCTAATTTTCATCTTGTAATATTGTTTTACACAGTCAAGTACCAGACAAGATGTTAGTCATTATACAGTTGTAACAATAGCAGGCAAGATATAGTTTATTGAAAATAGAGACTAAAGTTATACACACTGAATATATTCCTGTAATGTGTTATGTTTTGAATAAATAGAAAATTTTTTTAACGAAGGCAAAAATCTTGTGGGATACTTTCCAAGGAGTATTTTAATATTGACAGATATTACCAATCATTTCCTCCACTGTTTTCAAAATTATTTCTTCCAGTTTTCAAACTTTCTTCCCAAAGTTTGCTTCATTATACCTTCTTGATTTCCTTGATGTTGTCCACTCCTGGGGGGGGGGGTGACTTCATAAACTTCCTTTTTTTGTTACCTCATATGAGCCAATGGTATGTTTTGGAGAAGATACAACATGAGTGACCATAATCCATGAAGTTTCTTTTCTCACTAAATATCTTTTGAACTCCCACTGATCTGTAATCACTGAATTTCTGGCCTTCCATTCTGTCTTTGGAAAATTATTCTTTATTATTATTATTATTCATGATAGAAAATTATTTCTTGAAGTACAGATTTTCATCAGAAGCCCTTGTACTCTTCTCTACAATATCAACATTGTAATCTTACTCAACTAGAAAACCGAGAAAAAAAATTTGTCATGCAGTTTTCTACAATACTGAATATATCCTATGAGATGACAAAGTGCAGAAGTTGAGCACTTTGTGAATAGAAAAAGTGAATAGAAAAGAAATAATCTAAATGATCTAAATAATGCTAAAAACTGGCCTGGACAAAAAATCACTAAAAATTATCTCAATATTTCAGAATCAGGGACAATTTTACATCCATGACAATAATTCATAATATCTAGTAATATTTGAGATATAACACAGGAGGCACTAAATGGTTATTTGTAGACAGAAACCAGGCATTGTGACAAATATCTTATAATAGAAAACTATAGTATAGATTATATTGCATTCGATATTTTGTGTTTGGAAATACTAAGATAGCTTACAACAATTAAATCATAGGAACCAACCAAGTAGTTAATGCAGCAATTATAGAATGAATGTAGAATTGATAAAAATATAATTAATACAGAACTAGAATTAATGTAGAAAACAGTCATACATACAAATAGGATTGCTAGTGAACAACAGCCTAGCCTATATAGCATTTCATTACCTCTATATTACCTCTCTTACTATTGGAAGTCAATACAAATTTATAGAATAAGTTAATGAGCCATGAAAATACCACTTAAGTTTAACAGGAAAACATATGCATTTTTTTCATCTCAGTTTATCTTACAATTAGACCACTATGAAATACATGGAAATGGCTTATAAGTAGTTTTACTTCTGAGTTGTATATTTTCTGTGTCCCAAAAAACTTATTGGGTTATTTCAAACCATAAAACAATTCCATCAATAAAAAAATTATTCCCACCTTACAGTTTAGCAAAATGAAAATATAGAGACTAAACCATCACAGAGTAATTATTTCATTGAAAGAGACTCAGAACAGTTATGTAAAACTTGTTGGCTAAATAAAACTCTATAAAAGCTCTTCATGCTGGATACAGGGTAAATATTTACCCACAAGTAAAGTATAGAAATGGATAATCACAGTAGAATTTAGGTAGAAAGCTACAAAGAAATTGTGAAGTGAGATCCCATTTCTTAACCATTACCTTTTGTTAGTGTGCTTGTTTTAAATAGAAGATTATCAGGCCAAAGCAATAGTACAATGGACAGGGTGGTTGTCTTATATCTGGCTAACTAAGTTGAATCACCACCATCCAATATAGTCTCCCTAGCCCAGTCAGGAGTGATTCCTCAGTGTAGAGTCAGGAGTCAGCCCTGAGCACAGTCAGTGTGCCCACCTTCTCCCCAAAATGTTGGTTATTAAAGGCTAAAGGTGGTAGTGACCTCAATCTTTTCAGTGTCTTTAATAAAATAATAAAAAATTAATGCATATATGGAATTAACAAGGAAAATTTAATCCACACTTAGGAAAGAACAAACTCACATCTTGTAATCAACTATTTAAAAAAAGGGGGGAGGACTATAAAAATGTCATATACACAAAAGTGTTATAGAACTTTCTATGATGTTTTGTAAGCACAGCTATATGGGCAATGACTATGGGCTCAAATGCCTTCAAATCATTATTTCCTTTAAATATACTATTCAAGAATTTAAGAAGATAAAACTTTACTAAACACACTTTACAAAAACTGATCCCTCACAAAAAGAGAGCAATTGAGTGCACCTATGGTTAGTTGCACTCACTATTGTTTTTAAGACCAAAATAATCCTCTAATGTTTTTTCTTAGTCAATCCTTTCATGGATTTGGATGGCTTGATATTACATGAAATTTAATCAAGCAGCTACTTTTGTGCCGTTAAGTAAAAATCTAAGTGTTTGCTCAGTTACCTTTGACCAATGCTAGATTACTATAGTCATTTGTATAATAAGGTAAAACTTTATCCACAAAATAATAAGAGCGGGGAAAGAGAATGAATAGGAAACTACATAGGAACAGTACAGGAAGGATACTGGTATTTTGGTGGCAGTGTAGTACAATAACATCATGTAGCATAAGCATAAATATCAATATATTATAAATTATATTCCCTCAGTTTTTAAAAGATGTTCCAGTGCCATCTTTTGATTGTTAAACAGGAAATTGTTATTGTTTTTCATTGTGAATAGCCCCTCAAAATTTTTTATTCATTTAACATACATTAAATTTTTCAGCATAACAGTGGTATATGTACCCGTGTTTCTGCATATAAATTTTTAATTTGTTTGATTTATACTTTTTAACTTAGTTTGAGAACATTGAGGCAGGATATTTAAGAATGTATTTGTTCCCAAATACGTTAAATCTTTATAAAATCAATTTCTAAGACGTTGATGCTAACGTTTTAAAATGTTTTGGCAAGTTACTCATTCTGTTTTGGCTCTACACTGGTTTCTGGAGTACACTATGTATGAACTAAAGTGTTCTAGAGATTGAGGACTGATAGGATATATAACTTAGCTATATAGAGGTAGATACTTAAACACAGATATCATTATAGGAAACTATCTATATGATTTTTAATAAATCACCATAAAATTTATAGTTAGAAAGTTATTGATACTTGAGTTTCAACCATGCATTGTCAAAATACCCATCTCTTCACCAGTGTCGTTCATCTCCTCACAAATTTCCCCAATTTCTTTTGTGTCCTCCCACCAGCTCACCACTTTTCTTCTTTCTCTCTCTTCCCACCTCTCTCTTTATCTCTCTCTCTCTCTCCATTTTCTTTCAGCACCGTGGTTTGTAATACTGTTACTGAAAGTGTATCATGAATATCACTTTACCTCTTTGTAGCACCCAGTTCTTGTCCACAGTGATCATTTCCAAGTCTTTTTGTCATATTGTTCCATTCTCTGTCCTAACAGCACTCTACCTCATTTCTTTTGTCTTTGATTATTATTCTCATACTATGCTTCTTTTAATATCTTTAAAAGAGTGAGATCATCCTATGTCCTCCCTCTGATTCATTTCACTCAGCATGATTCTCTCAATGCCTATCCATGTCTAAGCAAATTTCATGACTTTCTTTTTCCTAACAGCTGCTATTATTCCATTGTGAAGATGTACCATAATTTCTTTTTTGTTGTTTCCTAGAAAATTTATTAAAGTAGATGTCATATACAAAGTATATTAATATAAACAAAGATTATGTATGGTTATTTAAGCAGTTTTTAAATATTTTTTCTAATTACATTTAATCATTTAGATAGTCTTTAGTGTATATTTTAGTCCATTTTAAATATATATTAATTTTAAAATTAATACAAATTACAATATTCATTGTCCTAGGTTTAAAAAAAAGTTATGTAATATAGAGGAAAACATACTGTATTTTTTAAATAATATCTTTAAACACCTTGATTACAACATGATTGTGATTAGGTTTCAGTCATGTAAAGAACAGTGCAACATTCCCACCAACAATATCCCAAATCTCCCTCTACCCCACCCCACCCCCATCTGTACTCTAGACAGGTTTTCCAGTTCCCTAATTTATTCACATGGTTATGATAGTTCTCAGTGTAGCGATTTCTCTAACTGCACTCACCACTGTTTGTGGAGAGCTTCATGAAGTGAGCTGGAAGTTCCAGCCCTCCTGCATTCTCCAAACAAGTGAAAGCAGAGATTAACAGATAGGAATATATTAAGTTGAGAAGTTTCTGCACCTCAAAGGAAATAGTGCCCAGGATACAAGAGCCACTCACTGAGTGGGAGAAACTATTCACCGAATACCCATCAGATAAGGGGTTAATATCCAAAATATACAAGGCACTGACAGAACTTTACAAGAAAAAAACATCTAATTTCATCAAAAAATGGGGAAAAGAAATGGACAGTTTGCCAAAAAAGAAATACAAATGGCCAAAAGGTACATGAAAAAATGCTCCACATCACTAATCATCAGGAAGATGCAAATCAAAACAACTATGAGGTACCATCTCACACCACAGAGATTGGCGCACATCACAAAAAATAAGAACAATTTGTGCTGGCAGGGATGTGGAGAGAAAGGAACTCTTATCCACTGCTGGTGGGAATGCCGTCTAGTCCAACCTTTATGGAAAACAATATGGAGATTCCTCCAAAACTGGAAACTGAGCTCCCATACAATCCAGCAATACCACTCCTAGGGATATACCCTAAGAACACAAAAATACAATACAAAAATTCCTTTCTCACACCGATATTCATTGCATTGCTATTTACAATAGCCAGATTCTGGAAACAACCAAGATGCCTTCAACAGATGAATGGCTAAATTATGCAGTCGCCAGGAGAGATGAAGTCATAAAATTTTCCTATACATGAATGTACATAGAATCTATTATGCTGAGTGAAATAAGTCAAAGGGAGTTAGACTCAGAATAATCTCACTCATCTATGGGTTTATTGAGGAACATTAATATTGTTTTCTAAAAGGCTGGACCAGTTTACTTTCCCAGCAATAGTTATATAGAGTTTATTTCTCTTAATATCTGCTCCAGCATTGGCTATTTTTGTTCTTGTTGATCTGTGCTAGTCTCTGATGGTAGATGATATCTTATTGCTGTTTTGAGATTGAGAAATCCCATGATCTGCTTCTGTAAATTAGAGATCCAGAAATGGTGGTGTAGCTGAAAGTCTAGGCATAAAAATTAATGGTCTAAGTTTCAGCCAAGGTTCAAGACCAATGATCAAGCTTGAAAACTTAGAAAATAAATTTTACCTTGCAGGACTTTTTGTTTTATCGGTTCTTCAGCAGACTTGATGAAACCTACCATATTTAGGTGGAAAATATGTTTTTACTTAGACTAGTGATTTGAATATTAATCATAATTATAAAAATTCTGAAATGGAACCAATGAGATAGTACAGGAGTTGGCATATGTTTGTGGTTCAACCCAAATCCATCCCTGTCACCAAGCATTGCAGATTGCATAACTGGAAGCTATTAGCACCTCTTGATGATTGGATAATATCTGGCATTACAAGTCTCAAGTATCACACGCATAACCAGTGCATCCACTTCCTTCCTTATGCACTCCAGTGGCTCTCCTTTTTAAGCCCCCACAAAACACAATGGAGAGGATCAGATCTCTCAATGTATTGCCTTGACCCTTTGTAGCTACTTTGATTTGTGTTTTTTAAGGACTACATTTTAGAGATATTATTCTGTATCCCTTTTTTACTGACTTGCTGCACTTGGCATAATATTCTCTAGTTATATCCATGTCACAGAAAATTGCATTTCTAAAAAATTTCTAAGAAAATTGTTATTTCTAAGAGCTGTAAAGTAGTCCATTGTATATATATATATATCCTAACTATGACTCAAGTGATATATATGTTATATATCTGATGTATATGCATATATATCACAACTTCTTGACCAATTTTTTTTTCTTGACCAATAGTTGTACCTTTAGATTGTGTTCCTATTTTGACTATTATTCTAATAAGCACTGTGATGAAAGAATATATTTTCTTTTAAATTAAAGTTTTTGCGTTTTGGGGGCATATACAAAAAAGTGGTATCATTGGTTCATATAGGAGTTCTATTTCTATTTTGGGGAAGATTAATGTACTCAGAACTTTGTAACTCCCCTACATTAAAAAAAATGAAGCATGATCTACACTGCACATGGGACAATCTCTGGGTCAGATCATATCCTGGTAAATAACTTGAGCATCCACAAAATTACAAAAATAAAAATCATGCCAAGCATATTTTCTGACCACAATGTATCTTTTCAGACCTAAGCTACAAAAGTAGGGAGAAATCATGAAATAAAATGGAACAAATTAAATACAAGGAAACTAAACAACATAATGCTAACAACATAATAATTGGATCAAAAAACCCCTAAAGATTACTTGAAACAAAAAAGGATGAAGACATTAACTACCAGAACCTGACACAGAACCTGAGACATGGCCAAAGCTGTACAAATAGAAAACTTTATAGCTATTTAAGAGCACATTAAACAGAAGGAAAAGGCTTAAGTTAAGACTCCAATCTCTCATCTAGAAAAAATGACAGCAAATTAATCACAGAGAAAGTAGAAGACATGAGATAAAAAGTTTAAAGGAAAAAGTATGAAAATTAAAAAAAAATGATCAATAAAACCAGGAATTGGGTATTGGAAACAGTAAACAAGACTGACAACCCTTGGCTAGTCTTACCAAAATAAAAAAGGAAAATCCTTTGTTGTCCCAGTCACCTAATAAATGTATTCAGGCATATAGCCCATTATAGCCTATGGAAAATTCTACAAATGTAGTGGAAAACTGAAAATGTCCTTCAATTTCCCTAAAAATATATGATTTCCCAATGACAAAGTATTACACCCAGTTCAAAATGTAAAAAAATAAAACAGAAATCCTGGCTTAAGCATGAAATATGAGTTTTCCATGTATCATTGAGGAGGGTATTTTTAAGGTGTTAAGTGTTTTTTATTTTTTATTTGAGGCATCATTATTTACAGTGCTGTTTATTATAAGATTTCATACACACAACATTCCACTATCACACTCTCCACCAGACTGTTTACTGCCCTACACAATAGTCTCAGAGTCTCCTCCAATTATTACCCCCAAGTATCATATTTCTAAAGCATCTAGATTCATTTTTATAAGCATTATACTTACGTTTTACTCAATTTTATTTATGAATTAAGATCATGCTGAGATATTTAATACATTTAATTGATTTTGGGGCTTCATATTATATAGAAATGTCAGTTCATTTTTTTTAATATGTGACTGACCAGTTTTCTCATGTTTATTTGTTGAAAAGGCTTTCCTTTCTCCATTTCTATTTTTTGTCAGAAATTATCTGTCTATATACCTAAGAATCTATCTTAGGGCTCTCTATTCCACTGACTTGATAGAATGCCTTTATTCCAGTACCAATCTATCCTGATTGCAATAGCTTTTTAGTATAATTTAAAGTGAAAACTCTTATCTTCCGTTGTACCTATAATTGTTTTGATTATTGGGTTTTTATTACTTCATAAATTTTCAAAAGCATTTATTTTAATCTTCAAAAAATGCCATGGGTAATTTCATAGGGACTGAATTGAATCTGTATAGTGCTTTGGGGAGGAGTGTTATTTTGACAATAATAGTATTTTAAATCCATGAAGAGTGAATATGTTTCTATTTCAATGGTATATGTTTTTAGCATTATCAAGTAATAAGTAAAATGGTGGAAAAAATTCTGAGTCAATTGATTTTTTGTGACTAAAGAGGGAAAAGAAGAATCTTTAAACAGGAGAACTAAAACTGGACAAGTAATAGTTTATAACTTAAACAAAAAAATTACAAATATTACCTTTCATGGTAATCAGTCTAGAAGCAGACCTAAGCATAGAATTTGAATAAAATGTAATATTTCTTTTTGATTTCTGTTTTTTTTTTTTTGACAGATTTTAGACTTCATCTTAAACTTCTCTTTTATTAAATAACTATAGTTGGGACCGGAGAGGTGGCACTAGAGGTAAGGTGCCTGCCTTGCAAGCGCTAGCCAAGGAAGGACCGTGGTTCGATCTCCCAGTGTCCCATATGGTCCCCCCAAGCCAGGGGCAATTTCTGAGAGCTTAGCCAGGAGTAACCCCTGAGCATCAAATGGGTGTGGCCCCCCCCAAAAAAAAACAAAAACAAAAAATAAAAAAATAACTATAATAGCTAATGGGAAGGTGTTATTATTTGTAAAGCCTTGTAATAAATTCTCAAGGGGAATGAGAAAAGCTTGACATGGTTTTTAAGAGGTCAAAATACTTTACAATCTATTTATGGCACACTGTTTGGGATTAAGAATGTCATTCCTTAATCATTGGCTAAGTCAATGTGTAAAGACCTAATATAAGAAACAGAAGCCTCATTTGGGCTTGACTTTATTGATGCTTGTCCTTGATTTCTTCCATCACTGTTTCTCCTCAAGCTGCTTTCGCTAATTGCTTCTGGCACAAAATCACGTTCTCTGTCTTTTTCTTAAGATTAGATTTCGTCCCCAAGTGAATGAACAGGGAAGGGTGAATCCCAGGTAATAATATTATTGCCTCTTTACTTGTTTTTTAATTACCATTTACACTGAAAGCATTTTGTTATTCCTCTGTTTTTACATCAATAAAATTAAATTAAATGAGGAAATAAAGTCAAGATATGTCATTTATTTAATTTAGGAGCTGCTTTCAGACAATAGGGGAACAACTGATATTATTTTCACCAAATTAGACGAGGAAGAAAATGCTTTTCATGCATACAAAACTAAATGTAATAAAGATGAGACTGCCAAGTTGCATGTGCCCTGATCACAGTTACTGTCTGCTGCCTTCTTAGAGAGATCTCTGACAATGTCTCATAACAATAGATTTTAAGAGTAACTAAAGAGCAGGAGAGAAAATTAAAAAAAAAAAACATTAACATTTATTGAGAAATTTTATTAAGAGTTCCACAAATTCAAAGTACACTTAATATATGGACTTGTGTTTAAAAATTATAAACGTGCAAATAAGACAAACTATATTAAATGAGATGAGTTAGAAATTTACTATTTATCTTTTTTAGACAGGTGTCTGTTCAGCTCTTTCTCCCACTTTTGATGGTGGTGCTTGATTTTGTTGCTGAATTTTGCTAAGGCTTTCTCTATTATGAATCTATTCCTTTATCAGATCAGCTATGTGTATATTTTCTTCCATTCTATAGGATATTGTTGCTACTTATCTCATAGTTTCTTCCACAAAGCAATTTTTACTTTGATATAGTCCCAACAACTATTCATTTTGCTTTTTTTTTTACTTTCTATGAAGTTGAATCACTGAAGATGCCACTAAATATAGTATTGTAGTGTTTTGCCATTGATTTTTTTCAGTATATTTTATCGACTCAGATCTAAGATCTAGTTTTTTATTCCATTTTCATTTCAACTTTGTGCATGGTTTGAGATAACCTATTTTCTTGCATAAGACTATCCAATTTTCCTAGAAACATTTGTTAAAGAAGTGGTGCATGTACCATTTAGTAATCTTTGCTATTTTACCATCAGTTAACTTTCCTTATATTTGATGGTTCATTTGCTCTTTCTCTTTTTCTCTCAATTATATTTCACTGATTTCAGTGTTTTCTTTTATTTCAATACCACACTGTCTTGGTATTTAGAGCTTTATAGTAAAGGCTGAAGTTGGGTAATACAATGTCTGAAATTTATTTTTACTCTGTATAGGCTCTATAGGAGATATTGATACCAAACAGATTTTAGAAATTTTTATTATTTTTCCTTGGAAAATAGCATTGAATATTTTAATAGGAATTACATTGAATATGTACAATGTTTAATAACATTGAATATTCTAATTCATAATCCTGAAATATTTTTCGATTTTCTTAGTCTTTTGTTTTTGAAACTGTGTTTCAGCCAATACTCAATAAATGAGATTGTTTTCTTAACTTCTTTCCCTTCTAGTTTGTTGTTTCTATATAGAAATACAGCAGATTTTGTACATCAATTTTGAAGCCTACCAACTTACAATATTGATTTATTGTTATATGATAGGAAAATAAATTATGTATTATATTTTATGTTTATATAATATGTTATTTGTTTTAGTAACAATAGTGTTTCTTTTACAGTGTAGATCCCTTTATGTTCTTTTTTGTTGCATTTCACCATCTAATATATCTAATTTTCATTAAATAGTAGTAGTCTAATAAAGTGGGCATTCAGATATACTTTTCATATTTTAACATTGATTATGATGTTAGTTGCTGTTTGTTTACTGTGGTCCTTGCTATGTAAAAATATATTCCTTTCATATCCATTTGTTGAGTTTATCATAAATAAATACTAAACTTGTCAAATTTTTTCTGCACATATTAACATGATAATATTATTTTCTATTTCCTTTTGATAGTATATTGTATTACATCATTAATACAATATCCATACTAGCACCCCTTGAATAAATCCTATGGGTTTATTGTGTATGATCCCTTTAATGTATCATTGAATTCTATTTGCTAAGTTTTTGTTGAGAATGCATTTTAGCTTTTTTTATTTTTTTAGTTATTTTATTTATTTATTTATTTAGTTTTTTTTTCCCTTTTTGCTTGCTTCTTTTTGTTTCTTGGGGTTATAGGAATAACCCCTTAGCAGTTACTCCTGGCTCTGCACTTAAGAATCACTCCTGGCAGGTATGGGGGACCATATGGGATGCAGAGGATTGAACTTGAGTCAGACACATGCCAGGCAAATTCCCTACCCACTGTGCTATTGCTCCAGCTCAGTTTTATTTTTCTTCTTATTTTTTGTGTGCTATCTATGGTCATAGTGTCAGAATAAAAAATGTCTCCTCTATGGGGGCTGAAGATATAGCATATTGGTAGGGCATTTGCCTTGCAAGTGACTGATCTAGGATCAACATAGTTCGAATCCTGGCATTCCATATGGTCCCTCATGCCTGCCAAGAGAGATTTCTGAGTAAGAGAGCCAGGAAGAACTCTTGTGCGCAGCCAGGTGTGGCCCAAAAGCCCCCCAAAAACATATGGTTCCCTGGCCTGCCAGAAGTGATTTCTGAGCACAAAGCCAGGAGTAACCCCTGAGCACCACTGGGTGTGGCCCCAAACCAATAACTTAATACATATAAAAATATAAAAAAAATGTTCCTCTCATAGAGATGTTTAAGAATTGCCATTTATTCACTTCTTTGGAGGAACTTGGGAAGGAAAGGCAATAGTATTTTCTAAAGTTTTGGTTGAAGACCAATTGTCAAAGTTACTCATCCTCTCAAAGAACCAGCCCTTGGTTTTTATTACTTATTAGTATTGTCTTTCTAATTTCTATTTTATTTATTTCCTCTCATTTGTTCCAATTTTTAACTTACTCTTTTAAATTTATCTTTGGCCCAGTAATATCAAAAGAATGTTATTTAGTCAACAAATGGTTGACGTTTGACCAGCTTTATTTTTAAGTTTACATTTACTTTTCTTTATGTTCTTATTTGTAAATTTTGAAAAATAAAAAATGTAATTTTTGTGCTTATGTTTTTATTGCACTATTTTGTCTCAATGTGTGAACTAGGCTGGTGAGGCTTATGCACTAGAAAAGACTATGGAATTACTTTCAGAAGGGTGAAGAATCCTGTAAAAGTCCGATAAGTCCAGTGCTTCTAACTTATCATTTAGAACCATTATTTTCATGTTGATTTTTTGTTTGAGGTCCAATGGTGTGATTTTGGTGTTAAAATCTCCTACTGTAATTGTGTTGCTCTTAATGCTTTTCTTCAATTCTAAGTAATCTCAGTGTGGAAGTAAAAGACACAGAAAACAAAAAAAAATATGTTATTTCATTTTATTAACTGTATTTTTCTTTTTTTCTTTTTTTGTTAATTCTTCCACTTCTAGCTCAAAGATTTGATCTTGTTATTGAGAACTTTTAATATATTTTTTTTACTTTGTGCTATTTTTATCAAAATTATTGTTTTAAGGGGCTGGAATGGTGGCACAGTGGTGGGGTATTTGCCTTGCAAGCGTCTCACCAAGGATGGACCAGTTAGATCCCCCGGCATCCTATATTGGTCCCTGGAGTGAGGAGTGATTTCTGAGCACATAGCCAGGAGTAACCCCTGAGCATCATTGGGTGTGGCCCCCAAAATTATTATTTTAAGAGTAACACATAGATCTTTATTATTTTAGGTAAATGGTGGGTAATTTTGAAATACATACTCACAAACTATATTTTAAATATAGAATAATATAATACTATAAGCTAAGATAGCTTTTTCTTAATTTTCCCATAACTTTATAATGCTACCCTCAGAAAGGAAACAGTTTCTCACATTAAATAGAATAGATTAGCATGACAGTCACTGTCGTCCCTTTACAATTAACGCAAGGTCCTATTCTCTCATTTTTATCACTCAAAGATCACAATTTTGATAACTAACTCTCAAGAGTTTTCCTCCATTATAGTCTTTGTTTCTTTATATTCTGCATATGAGTATTTACCTAATATTTGTTCATCTGCTATTTTTCCATTCTGACTCACTTCACTTGGCCTAGCACCCTTTAATTCTAGCCAAATTGTACCAAATACCAGGTTTTATCTTTTCTCATAGCTAAATACTTTTCTATGATGTATATATTCCACAATATCTTTGGCCACTCTTCTACTGTTAGGCAATTGGGTTGCTTTCAGATGTCATCTATTATATATAATGTTACATTGAGCACAGGCATTTATGTTATTTGTCTTTTGTTATTGAGGTAGTTGGTCAGGGGTGTAATTGTAGGATCATATGCAAATGCTATTCTTAATTTTTTTAGAAGTCTAGGCAGTTTTCCAAGGAAAATAAATGAGGCGGTAGTTGCACCAGCAGTGAAGGATAATGAAAAGCAAGAAGAGTCTTTTTTTAACAAATGGGAAAGGAAGGAAGGAAAGAGAAAAAGAAGAAAGGAAGGAAGGAAGAAAGGAAGGAAGGAAGGAAGGAAGGAAGGAAGGAAGGAAGGAAGGAAGGAAGGAAGGGAGGGAGGGAGGGAGGGAGGGAGGGAGGGAGGGAGGGAGGAAGGAAGGAAGGAAGGAAGGAAGGAAGGAAGGAAGGAAGGAAGGAAGGAAGGAAGGAAGGAAGGAAGGAAGGAAAGAAGGGAGGGAGGGAGGGAGGGAGGAAGTAAGGAAGGAAGGGAGGGAGGAAGGAAGGAAGGGAGGGAGGAAGGGAGAAAGAAAGGGAGGAAAGTAGGAAGAAAGGAGGAAGGAAGGAAGGAAGGAAGGAAGGAAGGAAGGAAGGAAGGAAGGAAGAAAGGAAGGAAGGAAGGGAGCTGCGGAGGGAGGGAGGGAGGAAGGAAGGACGCGAGGGAGGAAGGGAGGAAGGAAGGGAGGAAAGTTGGAAGAGAGGGAGGAATGTAGGAAGAGAGGGAGGAAAGTAGGAAGAGAGGGAGGAAGGAAGGGAGGTAGTTAGGAAGGGAGAAAGGAATAAAGTGAGGGATGGAGGGAGGGAAAAGGAAGGAAGGGAGGGAGTCAGGAAAGGATAGAGGAAAGAAGGTGGAAAGGAGGGGAAGGGAGAGAGGGTGGAAGGAAGTATGAAAGGGAGGAAGGGAGAAAGAAAGGAAGTGAGGGAGAAAGGAAGGAAAGAAGAAAGAAATGAAAGGAGGAAAGGAGTGAGAAAGGGAGGAAGGAAAGGAGAGAAGCAAGGATGGAGGAATGGAGGAGAAAGGAAGGAAGGAGGAAGGAAAGGAGGAAGGAAAGGGAGGAAGGGAGGAAGAAGAGAAGGAAGAGAGGAAGGAAGGAATGAAGGGAAGGAGGAAGGAAGGGAGGAGGGAGGGAGGAGGAAGGAAGGCAGAGAGGAAGGAAGGAAGGCAGGAAGGAAGGAAGGAAGGAAGGAAAGAAGGAAGGAAGGAAGGAAGGAAGGAAGGAAGGAAGGAAGGAAGGAAGGAAGGAAGGTAGGAAGGAAAAAATGGAAGAGAAAGGGAGAGATATGTGGTCAACAGAACAGTGATCTGGTTGGTAATGAAAGGTAATGTAACACTGTTTGAAAGTCCCACCCCAAATTAAGTAAGTCATGCTAAGTAGAAATAGCCATCACATTCCATGATACTGACTCCAGAGAATTTTTTAATGATATGATAAAATAAAAGCAGAAATAAATATTTGAGACTACAAACAAAAGGTTCAACATGACAGAAGAAAGGCTTAAAGTGAAAAGTATCTACTGATTGAAGCTAATATCTACATATCAGCATCATCAGACTTGTATTCAAAATATGCAAAGCTCAGAGTTCAACAATAAAATACAAATCATCCCCATCTAAAAATGAAGAAAGTAGATGAGTAGAAACTTCATCAAAGATAATATAAAGATAATAAATAGTTATATAAAAATATTCATTACTGCTGATATCAGGGAAATCAAATCGAATACAAATGAAATAAATACAAATCAAAATGTCAGATATTCACCTCACATCTCACAGTAAGAATAACTTATATCACAAATTTCAGAAACAATAAGACTTCTTAGGGATGTGCTCTATTATTTCCTTTATTGATTTTCTGTACTTGTAGAAGTTTTCTTTTTTTACTTCCTCATTTCAGTGAGCAACATTGTGATCTTTGTTTTGAAATCTTTAAGGTAAGTTTAGAAAGCTCTGATGTGCTTAGAATCTTTGCAAGTCTTCGTCCATAAGTGGAGTTGAATTTTTTTTTTATTTTTATTATATCTGGTGCTATTCAAACCCTAAAATGAAGTGTTTGTTCCCAGTAGTCCTGCACATCGGTTTATAATTGCAAGTTCTACCCCAGTAGCTATACCTCTGAGTTTGTGTGGGCCTGAACAACCATTGTAATTTGTGGTTACAAGTACCCTGCAGCAACTGGAGCATGACTGAATGATGAACTGGGTTGAAAGTGCTAGTGCTTGGCATAAGTCGTAAAGTCAAAGTCAAACAGGTCTGCTCAGGGACTCAGGGCTCATGTTTGAGTGTCGAAGAGCATCTGTATTACTGGAGGACCAGTGAAATTAGCATTTTCCAACATCTGGTAGCTACCTGACTGCCAAGATTACACAGAGCAGCAACCCTCTACTGTGTGAAGTTTTCAGTATGCTGCCAGGCTGGTAACACAAAGATAGAGGGAAACTATTCTGCAGCCCAAATTCAATGTCATGACTTCCTAGAGACCCAAGCAAGGAATTTGCCCTAGCTTGAATGGTGACTAAAGTTGCACAGTCACATTCAGTGACAAATGTTCAGTGACAGCTAAGGGTCAAGTTCATACAGACTTAGTGTTGACCTGGGCTTAAAACTTGCAAGTTCCCAGAGATACTGTGTGCCAAGATTGAATAGGCCTGAGTGAAACCAAAGGTTCAAGACAAAAAGTCCCTGGCAGCCTCCAGGCAACCCTGCAGCCATCACACAGGCCAGTCTGTGGCTGAGAAATTGTGTTTGAGTAAGATGAGGCATGGCCACACACAAAGCATGCTCCTCATCGGGATAAATGGGGCCACCCTTGCTATGTTTAGAAGGTCTTCAAGGTGCTAAGTGTAGGGAGTGGCTTACTTTTCAGCCCTCTGATGTGGACTGAGAGTTCCAAGTTTGTCTGCTAAGGTTAAAGCAAATGTTTTACTTTGGGTCTGGAAAGCACAACTCAGGAATTTGACTGCAGAATCTATTTTTTTCTTTTTTAAACAAAAACTGCAGAATCTTTTAATAAGAAGATAAATAGGTTATAAATGGAAGTATAGATAGAATAGACACCCAGCTGGTAAACATAAAAGTAAGTAGAAACAAAATAAATTTCCATGACATGTTGCCCCAATCTGGCTAATTACTATAAAGCTAATAAATCCTGCACATCCATTCCAAGAGGTATATATTATATGCACTTGAAAAATACTGGGCCAGAGAGATAGCATGGAGGTAAGGCATTTGCCTTGCATGCCCAAGGAAGGTGGCTCGAATCCCATATGGTCCCCTGAGCCTGCCAGGAGCGATTTCTTAGCATGGGGTTAGGAGTAACCCCTGAGCACTGCCAGGTGTGACCCAAAAATAAAAAAAAAAGAAAGAAAAATACTATACATTTGCATAAGCCAAATGTGATAGGTCACTAAATAGCAAGCTCAGCACCCTAAATCTGCATACTATAGTTTATAAAATCTATATACTAGATATAATATGTATACTATCTCTTAAGGGATATTCACTTGTCTCCAGGTCAGAGTACAGCTGGCCAGCAGATTCTATAGAGGTCCAACAATTATGTGTTCTGGAAATGATATGTATCCTTCACATTAGCTGTCCTCAGTCTATTTGCCCTTATTATATAACCCAGAAATAATGTCATAATACTGTTCAAAATAAAAGAAAAACAAAGCTTCCATGACCCTGATGTATGAGGTAAAAAAGAAACTAGCTAGTTTAAAAGATTCTTTCTAAATCAGATGTTGTGGATAGTTTATTGACTTACTTATATAAGTCAGGTATACTGACCATATGTTGGAAAAAAAGAATACCTAGAAAAAATGTTTTCCTTTCTGTTTGGGGATTTTGGGGCCACACCTGGCTATGCTCAGGGGTTACTTCTGGCTCTGAGCTCTGAAATCACACCTGGCAGGCTCTGGAGACCATATAGGATGCTGAGGATGGAACTTGGGACCATCCCAGGTCGGCTGCATGCAAGCCAAATGCCCTACCACTGTGCTATCGCTCTGGCCCCTGTTTGCCTTTCTGTATTTATAGTTTGTTAAATTAATGTTTGCAAATAACCCAAATAATGAATGGAGACCTAGATTCTCTGTAGATAAAATTTCTGTTTAAGAAGAAATAAATAACATAAAAAATAGAATACAAGTATAAAATCCAGAAAGGCATTCTCTAAAATTCAATTATGTAAATTATTGTAATTTTTTGCATAAGCAGAGTTCAATCACATTTTGATAACAGTAGATATGTTTTTACTCTAAATTTTTATAAATTATTTTCCAACTTCATGAAAGATGGTTTTTTGAGAATGCTTTCAATGAATAAAATCTGCCTAAAAGGAATTGAAATTCATCTTAATTTTATATACCAACTGAGAATATGAGGTTAATTTGAGATTTATAATATATTTATAGTACATCTAAAGACTGCCCCAAAGGCAGAATTAGCTTGAATGCAAAATATATTTACCAGATCACTTACCTTGGAACAGCAAACTATTTTAAACTGTAGCTCATATCACAGCCCTGATGAATTCAGAATACTGTGGGTTTTAGAAAAGAAGTATATTGATGGGGAGAGAAATTCAGAAGTCGTGCCTAATCAGAAATCTACAGAGGAATCTTTTCTCTAGTTGAATAAAGTAGCTTGGTTCAAGGATTAGCACCTTTTTCTATAAGAAATATTACTTCATTACTATAATCTTAAAATAAAGTGAGATGGCAGGACATATGTGTTAGATCTAACATCTGGGTTCAAGAGAACACTGATATATGTTTTCTCAAAATGCCTAAATTACCATATACATTTGCTTAACAAATAAATACCCCTGTCAAAAGCATGGAGAAAGCTGAACACTTATATTTTCTAACTTGGTTAGTTATAAAGCAAGTTTAATAGAAGTCTTTCACAGAGGATAGTTATAAAGTTCTAATAGTTCTTCAACTAACAAAAATAGCATAGTTTAATCCTTGTTTATTTGTATCACTAGTACAAATGTAGTCAGTTAGGTTGAAATTGTATTCTGTGTTATGCTATTCTTTTATAAGTTAGTATTTTAGGAATAAATAATTTGGTAGCAGGTTTCTTCCATCAAAAGTTCCTCTTCTACAGAGTCATTACATATGTTAACATACGCTTTGTATAACTGGAGAACTATTCAATATTATTTAAACGCTACTAAAATGTCTTTTTTTCACTTAAATCAAGATAGCTATATATACATATATACATCAAATTTTCAGGTCAAAGAAAATATTACATGCTTAGACTTCTATTTTACTTTTCATATCATCTTCATTTCTGTCTCTTTTGATAGTAGTTTCCTTATATCTGCCCTCTAATTAATTTATTGTGCTTTGTTTTATCATTTATTTGATCCCATTAAATATCCTCAATAAAATGTCATGAAAGCCATTCTCTGAAATGTTACAGTTGGTGGGGACTGGTGGAGCATTCTGTGTTATTATTTATTGTTGTTATTATTCTTATTATTGGTAAGTTATTTTTTAGTATTTGCACACTGTGTTTACCATGTTTCTACTATACTGAGGATAAATCTTAATAGTTTTTAACTTCCAAAATCTCTGAGGAAGTTCTCTGCATATTTTGTTGCTGTATGTTGTTTGCTCTTTTCTTTCCCTACTTGTCTTCACCTAGTTCCAAGAAATATAAGTGTTAGCTGGTTCGGGAGAATGGATAGGTAGAGCAGTCATGAAGAAACAGAAGTATCTGTATTCCATAGAGTTCTTTATTTAATCTGATGACATGGTAACTTGAAGACTTATTTATTCTTCAAAATAGACTACTTAGTTTCTGTTTCTCAGGCTTGTGGATTTAAAATGTTTATCTCTACCATTTAGCAAAAAACTTTCTTTAAAACTCAGTGGCTAAAAGAAGTCTGCTTTCTTCCTATAACATTCTTGGACAGAGTCTACTGTACAGGAGCAGAAATGATCATAAACAGGAAATATTAGAAAATAGCAATCCCTACATTAAAATGGGTTACAAAAGACAGAATTTGAAAGGTGAAAATGTAGTTTAAAAGACTATTGGATCTAGAGCAGAGAGCTAGAGTGAAAGGAGAGGAGTGGTCATTTTGAAGGTTAAAAGATTTCTAGCATTTATGCTCCCAATATGGAAACTCAAGAACAATAGACTTTAGCTGTCTTTCCAGCCATTTTCAGTGCAAATATCTCCTATAATTACAAATTATTTACGAAAATATTAATAATTTATCCCTGGTTATTTTTTTGACATATTGAATCAAACTTTGAAGTGAGTCCTTCCCAGATTCTTCTAACATTCCTTCTACAAAAATACTACCCAGTTATTTTTCTCTTGTTCAATAAAAAATGAGTATTTATAAATCAATCATCAATTTAAGTGATTTGATTTTAATCATTTCTTTTCTTTCTAATGTTAAATTTCCACTGAGTATTTTAATTTTAGAATTTATAGCTTTATATAAAAATTCATGCCTGTGCTCTCTATATGTTTATTTTTAATATCTTTATTTAAACACCTTGATTACAAACATGATTATGGTTGGGTTTCAGTCATGTAAAGAACAACCCTCTTCACCAGTGCAACATTCCCATCCCCAATGTCCCAAGTCTCCCTCCTCCCCACCCCACTCTCGCCTGTACTCTAGACAGGCTTTCTACTTCCCTCATCTATATATTTTTAAAACAAAACATCTTCCAGAAATGCAAATGAACCTATTAAATTCACATTTAGTTGTCATTCTGTTCCATAATTTCAAAGGGCAGAAATATGCATCTTGTATTAGAAATTGTTGAGCTCTCTGCACAAAGACATTCACACAAAGTCATTAGATGCATTAGGGATAACTTTTGATTAGAGAAAAAAATCATGCCAACTGTATCCCCACTCAGCAATATTATGTATAATTTGAATGTGCATTTGTAGCCTAACTAATTTTAAAGACTGCAGTGTTGACTCACTGCTATCCCCTAGAGAAAAGAAATTAAAACTGGCTTTAAAAATAGTACACAAGTGCTTTCATAATAATATTTTAAGGTACTCTTTTCTCCAGTAAATTCTTGCCTCATGATTTAAAATATAATAATCACTATTCATCAAACAGGTTTTATGTAACGTCTGATGCTTTTCTTTTTCTGGCCTTAATATGGAGTGGATATGGCAGTTTTGGCAGTTTTGTAACTTTGGAGCATTTCTGTCTCACCCTCTTTAATTTACTTTTATTTTCCTATGGTGTATTATGTTGATTTTTATGTATGTTAAACCATCCTTACATTCCTGGAATGAAACCCACTTGGTCGTGGTATATGACCTTCTTGATGAGGCATTAGGTCCTTCTTGCCAGGACTTTGCCAGAAGAGAAGAATTTGCCAGAAAAGAAGAAATAAAAATGTCTGCCAGATGAGCAGGCAGGAGATAGGCAGGGGGAAGGCAGGAGGGGAACGTGACACTGTTGGTGAGAATTGTGCACCGGTGAAAGGTGTTGACTGAAACTCAATCATGAACAACTTTGTAAATTTGAAAAAAATAAAAAAACAACTATATCATAAACAGCCTTGTAGCCATGGTGTTTAAAGAAAGTTATAAAACTTTAATAACTGAAAAAGCCCCCCAAAATACAAAAAGATTAGAATCAATTATTTCAAGCAGACTTAACTAAAGAATTCTACTTAAAATGAATAAATGTGACGGAAATGATAATGGAAAGAAAGTTAAAAATCATAAACTTATGCTCTGTGGCCTCCATAACCATGGAATCCCTGTGATCTATTGTGACCTCAGTAGCCAGTGATTTCACTGATGTCTATATTAACAGGACCTGTGTGTTCTAGTCTCATTTGCCATAGGTAAGTGGCATGTGTAGTTTGAAAATCTCTATTTGGAGAATTTCTATCCCCGTTATTCCCCGGACCCAGTCCCAAGGGAACAGACCCAAGGTGAGTCTCTCTACCTTAACCTCTTGTTTGCTGAAATATTCTACATTGCGTGGCACCTTTTCTTTAGGAAACTAAATCGGTGGTACCAAGTGAGGACAAGGGACAAGTTCCTGGGATTTCACGGTAGGACAGTGTATCAGAAGGAAACAATTCAGAGACACACTGAGACTGGGGCGTCAGAAGCCAGGATAGAATATCAATCCTCTAGCAGACCAAAATGGTCTTTGCAAGTGTTTGTTTAAGTTAGGCAGATCCTGGGGGCCAAGTTCCTGTATTTCGGAGGAGATGTTCCCTTGTGGCTTTATGTCATCTTCATGTGATTCTTCTCTTCCTCCATCAATTCAGGGTGGGGGAATTGTCTCCCCAGGACAAGGCCTGAGATCCATGGGGGGCAGATGTGGTGGCCCCTTGGCAGTTGGCAGGTACTGTGAGGTCATGGGGCAATTGGGAGTTTTGGGACATGATTGCTGGGGAGGGAGTGGGTGGAATCCAGAGTCCATCACCGAAGCCAGGACCTGGCTGTCATTTCCTCTCCCTCCTGCTCCATTCTTCTCTCTGTGTCCTCTGCAAAAGGAAAACCATCGAGGCCCAATATCTAATGCCACTCTATGTCTTCTCCATGTACCTCTCTCAACCCGCACAAGGGAACACTAGGCAGAGCCCCCACCTAGGGGCTGCCACCCTCCTCTCTAGAGCCCTGGGCCCCCCTGCCTGAATTTCAACACCAGCAGGACTCCAGGGACCACCTACTATCTTGGCCTTTCCCCCAGGGGAAGGAGTCTACCTTCCTCGGCTGCCACCTGCCCGGCCATCGTTGTCCTCCTCACCCCACTCCCTGCTCCCTCTGGGCGGCCCCTGCCTGGAGTTCAACACCAGCATGACTTGCATGGACATACCGTCTTGGCCCCCCCACCCCCGGGGGTAAAGAGCCCATCTTCTTTGGCTGCTGTCTACCCGACCCTCTCAAACTCTTCCCCTCACAATCCCAGAAGGGCATCTTGGTTGTTTCCAGAGTCTGACTATTGTAAATAGTGCTGCAATGAATATAGGTGTGAGAAAGGGATTTTTGTATTGCTTTTTTGTGTTCCTAAGGTATATCCCTAGGAGTGGTATAGCTGGATCATATGGGAGCTCAATTTTCAGTTTTTTTGAGGAATCTCCATATTGTTTTCTATAAGAGCTGGATTAGATGGAATTCCCACCAGCAGTGAGTGAGAGTTTCTTTCTCCCCACATCCCCAACAACACTTATTGTTCTTGTTCTTTGTGATGTGTGCCAGTTTCTGTGGTGTGAGATAGCACCTCATTGTTGTTTTGATTTGTATCTCCCTGATAATTAGTGAATTAGCGGAAGATTTTTCATGTGCCCATTGCCATTTGTATTTCTTCCTTGAGAAATTATTCATTTCTTCTCCTCATTTGTTGATGGTGTTAGATTTGTTTGCTTGTTGAGTTCTGTCAGTAAGTTTTATGTCTTAGATATTAGCCCCTTGTCTGATGGGTACTGGTTGAATAGTTTCTCCCATTCTGTGGTGGCTTTTGTATTCTAGGCACTATTTCCTTTGAGGTACAGAAGCTTCACAGTTTAATATAGTCCTATTAGTTGATCAATGTTTTCACTTGTATGGACAGTGCAGTTTCTTCCTTGAAGATGCCTGTAGTCTCGATGGCATGGAGTGTTTTACCTACGTGTTGTTTATATGCCTTATAGCTTCATGTCTGATATTCAGGTCCTTAATACATTTGGATTTGACCTTTGTGCATGGTTTTAGATGGAGATCTGAGTTTGCTTTCATGCAAGCAGCTGACCAATTGCTCCAACACCACTTGTTTAAGAGGCTTTCCTTAATCCATTTTTAATTTATTGCCCCTTTATCAAAAATTAGTGATTTTATGTCTGGAAAACATATTCTGAATACTCAAGTCTATTACACTGCTCTGAGGCTCTGTCTTTATTCCAATACCATGCTGTTTTAATGACTATGGCTTTGTAGTACAATTTAAAGTTGCGAGATTTGATGCCTTCCATACTCTTTTCCTCAGGGTTGCTCTAGCTATACATGGGTGTTAAATCTTCCATATGAATTTCAATAGTGCTTGGTTCACTTCTTTGAAGAATGTCCTGGGTATTCTTACAGGGATTGCAATTATCTGTACAATGCTTTGGGGAATATTGCCATTTTAATTATGTCAAACTTGCCAATCCATGAGCAGGGTATGTGTCTCCATTTCCTTGTGTCCCTTTTTATTTCTTGAAGCAGTATTTTGTAGTTTTCTCTGTATAGGTCCTTCGTGTCTTTAGTTAAGTTTATTCCAAGATATTTGAGTTTGTGACACCAATGTGAATGGAGTTAACATTTTTAATGTTTATTTCTTCTCAATCATTATTTGTGTATAAGAAGGCCATTGTTATTTGTGTGTTGATTTTAAAACTTACCACTTTGCTATATGAATATATTGTTTCTAGAAACTTTTTAAAGGAGTCTTTAGGGTTTTCTAGATATATTATCATGTCATCTGCAAATAGTGAAAGCCTGATTTCTTCCTTTCCTATCTATATGCCCTTAAAACCTTTTCTTCTTAATCACTATCGCAAGAACATAAAGCACTATACACAATAAAACGGGTGAGAGAGGGAAGTCTTGTCTTGTACCAGAGTTTAAAGAAAAAGCTTTTCATTTATCACCATTAAGAATAATATTTGCCGGTACAAGACAAGGCTGTCCGCTCTCACCACTCCTCTTCAACATGGTACTGAAAATACTTGCTATAGCTATCAGGCAAGAAAAAGATATCAAGGGCATCCAGATAGGAAAGGAAGAAGTCAAGCTCTCGCTGTTTGCAGATGACATGATACTCTACTTAGAAAATCCTAAAGACTCTACCAAAAAGCTTCTAGAAACAATAGACTCATATAGCAAGGTGGCAGGCTACAAAATTAACACACAAAATCAGTGCTCTTTTTATACACCAATAATGATAAGGATGAGATGGACATAAAAAAAAGCAATCCCATTCACATTAGTGCCACACAACTCAAATATCTTGGAGTCAACTTGACCAAAGACATGAAGGACCTATACAAAGAAAACTATAAAGCCCTACTCCAAGAAATAAGGAAGGACACAGGGAAATGGAAACATATACCGTGCTCATGGATTGGCAGAATTAACATCATTAAAATGGCAATATTCCCCAAAGCATTGTACATATTTAATGTGATCCATCTAAGGATAACCATGACATTCTTCAAAGAAGTGGATCAAACACATATGAAGTTCATCTAGAACAATAAGCACCCTCAAATAGCTAAAGCACTCCAAAGAAAAAGGAAAATGGGAGGCATTACTTTCCCCAACTTTAAATTGTACCACAAAGCAATAGTTATCAAAATAGCATGGTATTGGAATAAAGACAGACCCTCGAATCAGTGGAATAGGCTTGAGTTGTCAGAGAATGTTCCCAGACATACAAGCATCTAATTTTTGACAAAGGAGCAAGAAATCCTAAGTGGAGCAGGAAAAACCTCTTCAACAAGTGGTGCTGGCAAAACTGGTTAGCCACTTGCAAAAAAGCCAACATAGACCCCCAGTTAACAACATGTACGAAGGTAAAATCTAAATGGATTAAAGACCTTGATATCAGACCTGATACCATAAGGTATATAGAAAAACACATAGGTAAAACTCTACATGACATTGAGACTAAAGGCATCTTCAAGGAGGAAACTGCACTTTCCTAACAAGTGGAAGCAGAGATCAACAGATGGGAATACATTAAGCTGAGAAGCTTCTGCACATCAAACAAAATAGCACCCAGGTTACAAGAGCCACCCACTGAGTGGGAGAAAATTTTCACCCAATACCCATCAGAGAAGGGGCTAATCGCCAAAATATACAGGGCACTGACAGAACTTTACAAGAAAAAAAACATCTAATCCCATCAAAAAATGGGGAGATGAAATGAACAGACACATTGATAAAGAAGAAATACAAATGGCCAAAAGGCACATAAAAAATACTCCTCATCACTAATCATCAGGGAAATTCAAATCAAAACAAACATGAGATACCATCTCACACCACAGAGATTGGCACACATCACAAAGAACGAGAACAATCAGTGCTGGCGGGAATGTGGAGAAAAAGGAACTCATCCACTGCTGGTGGGAATGCAGTCTAGTCCAACCTCTATGAAAAACAATATGGAGATTCCTCCAAAAACTGAAAAGGAAATTGAGCTCCATTCGACCCAGCTATTTCACTCTAAGGATATACCCTAGGAACACAAGAATACAATACAAAAACCCCTTACTCACACTTATATTTATTGCAACACTATTCACAATAGCCAGGCTCAACCAAGATGCCTTCAACAGATGAATGGCTAAAGAAACTGTGGTACATATACACAATGGAATATTATGTAGCCATCAGGATAGATGAAGTCATAAAATTTTCCTATACATGGATGTACATGGAATCTATCATGCTGAGTGAAATAAGTCAGAAGGAGAGAAATAGACGCAGAATAGTTTCACTCATCTATGGATTTTAAGAAAAATAAGTCATTTTTGCAATGATCCTGAGACAATGAGAGGAGGGCTGGAACTTCCAGCTCACTTCATGAAGTTCACCACAAAGAGTGGTGAGTGCAGTTATTGAAATGGCTACACTGAGAACTATCATAACCGTGTGAATGTATGAGGGAACTGGAAAGCCTGTCTAGAGTACAGGTGGGGGTGGGGTGGGATGGAGAGAGATTTGGGACATTGGTGGTGGGAATGTTGCACTGGTGAAGGGGGTGTTCTTTACATGACTGAAACCTAATCACAGTCATATTTGTAATCAAGATGTTTAAATAAAGATATTATAAAAAACAAAACCAAAAATAAAAAGAATAATATTTGCCATTGGCTTGTGGTAAATAGACTTGACTATATTGAGAAAAGTTCCTTCCATTCCCATCTGGATGAGAGTTTTTTTCTAGTATGGTTGTTGGACATTATAGAATGCTTTCTCTGCATCTATTTATATGACCTTATAGTTTTTATATTTTCATTGATAGTAGTTGATTAATTTACATACATTAAACCATCCTTGCATTCCTGGAATGAATCCTACTTGGTCATAGTGTAAGACCTTCTTTTATTTTTATTTTAAAAGAATAATAAATATAATGATTATTTATTTACTTTTTTTTCATAATATTTTTATTTAAATACCTTGAATACAAACATGGTTATGGTTGGGTTTCAGTCATGTAAAGAACACCCCCCATCACCAGTGCAACATTCCCATCACCAATGTCCCATATCTCTCTCCTCCCCGCCCCACCCCCGCCTGTACTCTAGACAGGCTTTCTACTTCCCTCATTCATTCTCATTATTAGGATAGTTCTCAACGTAGTTATTTCTCTAACTACACTCATAGCTCTTTGTAGTGAGCTTCATGAAGTGAGCTGGAACTTCCAGCCCTCCTCTCTTTTGTCTCTGAAAGTTACTGCAAGAATGTCATTCATTTTTCTTAAAACCCATATATTAGTGAGAATATTCTGCGTCTTTCTCTCTCCCTCTGACTTATTTCACTCAGCATAATAGATTCCATATACATCCATGTATGGGAAAATTTTATGACTTCATCTATCCTGATGGCTTCAAAATATTCCATTGTGTATATGCACCACAGTTTCTTTAGCCATTCATCTGTTGAAGGGTATCTTGGTTGTTTCCACAGTCTGGCTATGATAAAAAGTGCTGCAATGAATGTAAGTATAAGGAAGGGATTTTTGTATTGTATTTTTGTGTTCCTAGGGTATATTCCTAGGAGTGGTATAGCTGGATAGTATGGGAGCTCAATTCCTAGTTTTTGGAAAAATATCCATATAGTTTTCCATAAAGGATGGAATAGACGGCATTCCCACCAGCAGTGGATAAGAGTTCCTTTCTCTCCACATCCCCACCAGCACTGCTTGTTCTCATTCTTTGTGATATGTGCCAATCTTTGTGGAGTGAGATGGTACTTCATAGTTGTTTTGATTTGCATTTCCCTGACAATTATTGAGTGATGTGGAGCATTTTTTCATGTGCCTTTTGACCATTTGTATTCGTTTTTTGTCAAATTGCCTGTCCATTTCTTCTCCCCATTTTTTATGGAATTAGACAAGGACGTTTTAACATTAGTAAATCAATCAGCATAATACACAACATCAACAACAAGAAAAATGTGGCTGGAGAGATAGTATGAAGGTATGGCATTTGCCTTTCATGCAGAAGGACGGTGGTTTGAATCTCTGGGGAACTTGAGGAATTACCCAAGGTTGGACTTTACCAGGTAAGGAACATTTGGAAACTAACAAAAATACTAGTGTGACAAGAGCTAAGAATTAAGGGGGACATGTTAATATAAGAACGTTTAAAAATTGGAGAGCAGAGGCAAAAATATATAGGGCATTGTGGGCCATAATAAGGACCTTGACTTTCATTCTGCTTGGAAAACCCGCACTAGATTGTACTTAGAAGTGGCACTATTATTTGCATGTTAATTGAAATTTACTAGTTGCTGAAGACATAAGGACAAAAAAGGGGGAATGTTATTGGGCATAGTTTGGACATTATTGTAGCATTGTATGAAATGTAAAAGAAATTCTTAAAGGCTGATCTTTATGATTTGCATAGAGTATAGAGGGTAAAACATCTAATTTAATCTTCAGATTTGCATATATTTTCCCAAGAACATACAAGTGCGAGCTCTGAACAAAGAACCAGGAGTAAGTCCCAAGCACAGCCAGCCATGGATAAAACCACCTTCCCTTCCAATACCACCACTGAAAAATGTGTGTGTGTGTGTGTGTGTATACACACACACACACACACACACACACACACACACACATATACGTATATATACATATATATACATACCGTATTTTCCGGCGTATAAGACGACTTGAAACAAAAAAAGTCAACAGAAAATTGGGGGTTGACTTATATGCTGAGTATATCCTGAAAAATGTTTCAATATACCGCTAAACAAAAATTGTCTGAATATTGTCACAAAACAAATTTTCCAACTCGATCCTGCACCAATCACTGCAAGGCTGCTCAGACTGCCTCTCTAACTCAGCCAATCCAAGCAGGCTTTTGATGCATGCAAATTAGACAATGTTCTGGACCCGAATCTACACTGTAAAAAGCCTGCTCAGATTGGCCAGAGTCAGAGAGGAAGTCTATTACAGTATAACCTTTGAACCTTTGCTTGTTGTGATTGGCTCACTGTGGTACATACAGTTGCAGCACAGGAACGTTCTCTGTCTGATACAGCGAATATAGGCCTAAACCTATGTTTTAACTGCAAAATTAGGGGGTTGTCTTATACACCCAGTCGTCTTATATGCCGGCAAATACGGTATATATTATATAGATATATTTGGAATCTGAAAAAAATACATAAAAGAATGGTGTCAGGGCTGGAGAGGTGGGGCTAAAGGTAAGGTGTCTGCCTTGCAAGCACTAACCTAGGACAGACTGGGTTCGATCCCCTGGCATCCCATATGGTTCCCCCAGGCTAGGGATGATTTCTGAGCGCATAGCCTGGAGTATTCCCTGAGCATCAAAGGGGTGTGGTCCAACCCCCCCCCAAAAGAATGATGTCATTATCAACCTAAATAGAATATTACAATAACAATTTGTTCATATGGCAGGATGTGGAAGATGGAAGTTAATGTAATTGGAAAATAGTTTGATATGTGTTATTTTTTTATTTTTTTATTTTAATTATGACAACAAAGATGCAAAGAAAGAGGACAGGGTAAAGTTACAGTGGAAGCCCAATCACCCATAAACAGAATTCTCGGTAGTCCCATCGATGATATCCCAGCCTTGAACTTTCAGCCAAAGAAAATTAAGAAAAACAAAACTGAACCCATGTACAATACAATTACTTTGTCCCTCAAATCCCCAGTTGTAGTACATACTATTTCTTAGCAGCACACACTATAATCTAAAGACATTAGACTTATGTTATTTTAAGAACATTTTTCTACACATAAGAACTGAAGTCATTGTGGAAATCTAATATGAAGTGAGCTGGTCCAAAATAATTAGGTATTAATCTGAAGAACATAAAATAACTAATTTGAAAAGCTAATTACGCCTATAGTAACTGTAATACTAGGAATAAGTTAGAAAATACAGCGACATTATGATAACAAACTGAAACTTCACTAAACTGATGTATTCAATGTAGGAAGATTGTTGAAGGGAGAACAGGGGCCATGAGAAGTCAATGACTAGTGATAGTTGGTCATTGGGTGTAGCATGATAACGTATTTTGAAAATTGTGAAAATTATACCTCTAAAACAAATATGAAATCTTAAAAAGCCTGTTACTTCAATTTTAAAAATAAGCACTCGATAAATGGTGAAATGTAATCAAATAACTATATTGCCTGAAAGAATTAGAGCTGAATCTGAGTATTCAGTACAATAGTATATTAGAAATTTATTGGGACTAGTGTTGATCTTTTTATTCTCCTCTAAGAGAAGCCTAATCCCCCTCTCTCCCTAGAGGCCCTGCTTTCTTTTAGTGTCTGTTTTCTTACTTGGGACCCTCTTCTAAGCCAGTGAAAGGCAATTAACTTATGAGGGTGACCTGCCATCTAGCAAAGTGACCTATGTTTTAGGAGAAGATCTGGGTTGTTGATGAACCTGGCAAACATTCTGAGGCTTTCCCAGAATGGTGCAGTAAACTTTGACAGGAACTTGACCTGAAACAACATATACTAAGAAAACTTCTTATCAGAGAAAGAAGATTTGACAGCCAGGCATCTAAGTTTCCTAAGCCACTGCCCTAATTATTGCTCTAAGAAAATATATGTTAACAGCTTGTCAATATTCAGGTGTAGTAAACTATTGCTATATATCTTAACTATTATTTTTATAATTTTATTTTTGAATATCTTTAAGACTCTTGGGAGAAAGCCAAACTGTCACAAAGATTTACAAACTTCTAACTTATTACATTTTTCTACGCTATTACAGAAAAAGAGCCTCTAATATCAGTCATTTTAATTTCTACTTTCAAGTAATTTAATTTTATTAATAACTATAATTATTGTTATTTTACCATAAGGTATAAATTTGCACTAAAATTAAAAAAAATATTTGGGAAACTATTTTTAGTTATGAACATTAGCTGAAACCAAACTATAATCTCAGAGACTCTAAGAAGCAACCTGATCTTTATAGCACCTGGTGAAATCTATCTATTCCCAGGCTCTTTGGTTATATGTTGCAATACTGAATATCTTAAAATACTAATGTAGATTCCTATGATATTCTGAATGCCTGGTTCTATATGACAAAACTAACATAGCACAAAAATTATATTTAATACAGTGTATAAATTTCAAGTAATGTTTTATGAGATCATATTTCTATTTATCCATATGTTATATGTGAAATTTAGGCAAAATTTTTTTTATCTCCAGGCCTTTCAACATTATCTATCAGTTAGGCATAAATGTTACATAACTTTGGAAAAATTACAAGGTTTAAACAAGATGAACCATGAATAGTCCTTGTTCTTGTGATAAATAAACAACAAGTTGATAAATATTAGCTATTAATACTATTATTAAAAGGAGATTTCAACATAAGATGGACTTAAGCTTTCTTGGTTGTTTTCAATCTTGACAGGTTATATTTTGCTATTGACATTGGGAAATAAAAGTTAAAGGTTCTGATAATCAAAATATAAAAAGATAATCATAATCATATGATTTAACTTTTATAAAACATATTTCAATATAGTTATTAAATATTAAGAGTTCTTATGAATATGATTTTAGTCTGTGCCACTGCATTTTGAGTAGAAAGGAAAGTTTACTTCATTTTTTAAGTCATATCCTTCAAACACTAATTCTAAAAACCCCTGTGGACAGAGAAGCTGAGAGGTTATTTTAAATCTAGTCATATTAAGACATTAAAACACATTGCTATGTAAAGCTTCCTCTATGTCTATCTGCCAATCATATTCTTCATCTGTAAACCTGTATAAGATCCCTAAGACATTATTATAGGCCTTTGTTATGTTTTTCTTCCTTTTCCTTTTTCTTCTCCTAAATTGATATTTATAGCCTGTAGAAGTACTCCTCCCATTTTTTGCTTGTTTGATTTTTGCCTCACTTTATTTTATTTTTTTTCTTTCCTTCAAACAGAACCTTATATTTTGAACCATCTTGTTCTGCCTCACAAACTGAGGGAGAAATAATGGAGGGTACCAAGACCAGAGGACATATGAACATTAAGTAGAAATAAAATATGGTCAGACTTAAACACCAAATCCAAAACCAATGGCAACAGAATCGACACCCAATCTACAACATGCTAGACACAGAGAGGAGAAGTTAAACTAGCAGCCAGGGGGTGGGGGGGGTGAGTAAAGGAGGAAGATATGGGATGCATGCTGGGAACAAGGGTGGAGGGGGACAACATTGGTGGTGGGAATGACCCTGATTCAATGTCACTATGTACCTAAAAAATTACTGTGAAAGATTTGTAATCCATATTGGTCAAAATAAAAATTAAAAAAAATCACTTCTATATTTGACATAGTTGTCTAAATGAAAATAAATGACTATAAGAAAGATATTTTATATCAATGAGACATTTGTATCTGAAATTTCTTAAATTTATATCTTACCATGATTTATTTTTTCTTATGTAAATAAATAGGAATAAAAATAAAAGTAAAATAAATTCATACAACCAATTTTCTTTCAAAGATTTTTAATAATAATTTTTTATTTAAGCACCATGGTTAAAAGATATTTGTAATTGGGTCTCAGACATAAAATACATACACCCCTTCACCAGAGAAATTATAAGAAATTACAGGTAGATATTTCCTTATTCAAAAAATTACATTCAATGAAAATGAACAGATTAACTTCAGTTCTAAATTCAAAGTATTTTTATCCATTCTAAAATTCAGAAATATGAATCTAGTTAGGAAGAGTAATACCTTTATTATAAAAATATTCATAAAATGATTAAAATAATAATGAGATACTATTATACACATATTAGGATGACAAAAGTTTGAAATGTTGACATTCCCCAGGTTTCCTCCCTCCCTATTCTCTGCCCTCTTCACAATGGTAGACATTTTTATTTTTTTACAATTTATTTAAAATTTGTGATTGCAAAATTGTTCGTGATTGAGTGCACTTTCCCCAGTTTCAATGTCCCAATTTCTCTTTCATCTCACACCCCACTCCCCCTGCCTCTGGGCAAGGATTATATTTCTCTCTTACACTGTTTCTCTCTCTACCTCTGTCTCTGTCTCCCTCTGTCTCTCTCTTTTTTCCTTTTGACACTATGGTTTGTATCACTTTATACTCTTTCAGCACTCAGTTCTTGTCCAGAATGATCAGTTCCAACTATCATTATTATAGTGGTCACTTCTCTGTCCTAAATGCACTCCCCACTCTTTCTGGCAATCTTCCTACCAACTTTCTCATAAACTTTCGACTATAAATTCTCATCTGTATCCCAATCAGAACTGTACTGAGACTTATATTATAATACAGTTCAACTTGAAATTTCTTTTAATATTGCAAATTATTGGACATTGACAGCTTTATGTTTTATTATTTAATATGACACTAAGCTTAATCATCTAACCTATATCACAATGTTTCTAGTCTAATTTATTCCAGAGTCCTACTGTTCTTTTATATTTTTCCTCCTGGGAAAATGTTATGAATAATCTTCACTTTAATGAATAAGAGGTTGAATCCTTCTTTAACCTCAAAGTCTTTCCTCTTCCTGTTCATAAATAATTAAGTATATGTCAACCAATTCTCTATGTCTTGAATTAGTTACCTCTTGCTTCTACATTAATTTTCTGCTTCAAGCTCCAATATCTTAAAATTCATTGATTTCTTATATTGAAATACTATTGCCAAAGTCACTGATAACCCCTTATAATCAAATAAACACCAATTTGGGGAGAACCCTTACCTGTATTTAATTGTTTATTATGGCTTTTTCTTGAAACTCTCTTTAATGGTTTTTAGTTTATATTGTTCCCCTCCATATCTGTTGTTTCCTTACTCTGACTCTCTGACTTTCTCATATACACACATAGACAAATTTGAATATCTGTTAAGATTGTAGGCATAATAAAATGTAAGATTAATATTTTATTATAGGAAATTCATGGAGAATACAAGAACACATAGGTATCTCATAGAATTGTCTGTTCAGTGCTACTATCACCAGAGTTTTAATATTTATGTTGTTCCATCTTGGCTCTATCTCATTGAGTGAATGTCACTAAAACAAGCTGCCAAGATATGAATTTGCACAAATGACTTCAACATCAAACTGTATAAAGATTAAATATGCTATTCTTCTACCCAAAGAAGTATCAACTGTTGGATATATTTTAATTCCCATATAAGGCTCTTGTCTGTGCAAGCCTGCACCCCAAAAGAGATCACCCTGCTCTTCCCTCTTTCTTGTGTATCTACTGCTGTTCCTTTTGTATTGTTTTGGTGTTTCATTTCCTTTTTCCCTTTCCTCTCTCAAACTGAGAGCCTCTAGAAAGACTCTGTCCATTTTTGGCTTATTTTATTTTTACCCCATTTTATTGCTTTTCTTTTCTTCAAACAAAACCACATAAGTTGAACTATCTAGTTCAGCTTCTCAAGTACAGGGGGAAATAATGGAGGGTACCAAGACCAAACAGTTGTATGATCACTAAGTAGTAAGCTAGACACAGAGGGGACCACTTATTCTAACAGCCCGGGTGGGTGAAGGTGGGGGATATGGGATGCAAGATGGGAATGGGAATGGAGGGAGGACAACTTTGGTGATAGGAATTCCCCTGATTCAATGTTAATATGTACCTAAAATATAACTGTGAAAGATATGTAAGCCACTTTGATCAAAATATAAATTATAAATCAAAAAGAGGAGACGATCAAGAAATAAACATTTCTTGTCTTGTCTACAAAAATAAGAACTACATAGGATAGGGGCCAGAGCGGTGGCACAGCAGTAGGGCATTTGCCTTGTATGTGGCTGACCTAGGAGGGACCATCGTTCACTCCCTGGGCATCCCATATGGTACCCCAAACCAGGAGCAATTTCTGAGCACAGAGCCTGGAGTAAACCCTGAGCATCAGTGGATATGGCCCAAAAATCCAAAAAAAAAAAAAAAAAAAAAAAACAAAAGTACATAGGAAAAAAGTTTGCTTTGTGACATATTAGACAGCCATAAGCTACTGAAGTTTCTTTTTCCATAGTCAAATTACTGGCCCACATTTTAACAGGTACATTAGAAGAAAAGTCCAACTACTGAAAACAGAATGTAATGGTAGGCAGAGAAATAGATGGCAGAAGTGTTAGGCATCATTCCTCCATCTAAATCCCAAGTGCTCCAGAATGACTTCACATGAAAACAATCAGCATACTTGCAAAGTGCATTAATTGTTTTTATAGCACTTGCTACTCCTTGAAGTATATTATCTATTTCTTAATTTATCTATGCATCTTCTCACTAAAACTCAAGTTCCATGGCTTCATAAACTTCTCTTGTTTTTTCACTGAATTAGTAATCAATGCATATGTTTGAATGCCTAAATTAATTTTTAACTTATAGGTAGTATTTTAAGGAATAAATCAGCTTTTTAATGAAAGTCAATATCAGTGAAGAGCTAGTGGAAATTTTAAATTGTAAACAGTAGAAGATATTAAAGAAAGATATTGGCGAGGATATTGGAGCAATAGTATATTGAGTAGGACACTTGCTTTGCATGTGGCTCACCTGAATTCAATCCCCATCACTTTATATGGTTCCTGAGCCAGAAATAATTTCTGAGAACAGTGCCAAGAATAATATATCTAGATGTGGCCCTTACCTTAAAAAAGGATTTTGGGAAAACCAACTTAGTATTAAAGAGTAGACATTGTTGTTTCTGTTGCTTGAAGTCTGGGAGATCTTCGTGCTGTGCTGGTAGTTTCTCCTTTTCTATTTATTTTAGGCCACATCTGGTAGTGTTCAGAGCTTATTCCTGGTTCTTCTATCAGGGATCACTCCTGGTAGTTTTTTGAGAAACAAATGGTGTGTAGGGAGCAAACCTGGGTCATCTGAGTGCAAGGCAAACTCCCTACTGGCTGTACAGTTGCTTTGGCAGATGGTGGTTTCTCCATTTGACTGCACGATTCTGGTTTGCAGAGGATCATTTAAGAAATTGCAACTAAAGGTAGATGGCATGAATAAACCTTGAAGTGATTTTGATAAA
Organism: Suncus etruscus; assembly: GCF_024139225.1. Taxonomy (NCBI): domain Eukaryota; kingdom Metazoa; phylum Chordata; class Mammalia; order Eulipotyphla; family Soricidae; genus Suncus; species Suncus etruscus. Next base: position 154,066,123 of record NC_064849.1, on the reverse strand, counting down.
CTATACATGTACATTGGTATATATTTGTGTATTGTACCATATACCCTTTTCCTATTTTACAATATTTTTCTAAAATCCAGTTGGAACTCTGTATCACTTAAAATCTTCTTTGTCCCATGGTGTCAAAATGTTAATGCTTCTGACAAAAAGAGCAACAACCATATATTTAAGGATAATATAAAATGCTAATGAAAGTGAAACTGGACACGTGGCAACATATATTATAAATGTATTTCCATTCCAATCCCTACACATGGAAGTTCTGGAAATTACAAGTGGAAATCACTAAGAAGGTTTGTGTCTTAAAATCTTAAATTGACTTAAAATAACCCTTCTCTGGGAAGAATTTCAATTCAAAAGAAATAGAGCTTAGTGTAAAATTTTGCACCTGGAGTTAGTGACAAAGCCAAACTTTACAGAGTTTAAATCATGTGGTTATCCTGCAGCCAAGACACTGTGTTCCAAGAAATTCAATGACAATACTGTGCTAGATCTAGAAAGTGATAACTAATGTAACAGCTGTTTCTTCTTCAAGATTTTTAATATGGTAGCACAATATTTGCTTTCGCTTTTTTTAAATATTGATTTTTATTCTCCTTGCAAGTCAGGCATACCAAAGCATTTTGCTATTTGCACGGTGATAAATATATCTACTTTAATAAATTATGTGGCTTCTGATTAACTCTCCCAGGTACCTTGTAATAAGACTGTTTAAAAGCCTGCCAGATTCTCCCTTATTTTTGCTACTAAGTATATGACATTACAACAGGAAGCAAGCATCATTGATCCCCACAAGTCACTTCTGTTTTGAACATTCAGAATGTCTGCACCATGTGTACACATTCTCTTTCCAATCTGGCCAAAATCAAAAGGACATTTCTCAGAAGCATTTCCAGTTTACAAGTTAGCAGATGACGAGTATGAATATGAATAAGATGTTATAAAAGAAGACTGAACTGGGCAATGCTCGGACCTAAGGGAAACAATAAAAATCTGCCCGCCCTTGCAGGTAGAAGCCATGCCCAGGGGTGTGGCCTTCCAAGCTGGCAACCGCTTACACAGCAGCAAGATAAACTCTCAACCACATAAACTCCCCTAACACATCCCCTTGGCAATGGGAAGACTGATAGTGACATAAGAAAGAAGCATCTTGAGACTACAAGAGGATCCATGGTAAACAAAGAAAAAAAACACACCACTCCTGATGGGTAAATACTGCATCCTGCAGATCCAATCAGTACTAATCACCTATATAACCTCTTTTTTGGTTTGTTTTTTCTTTGTGGGGGGGGGGGAAGGTGGGGTCACACCGGCAATGCTCAGGGGTTACTCCTGGCTATCTGCTCAGAAATAGCTCCTGGCAGGCACTAGGGACCATATGGGATGCCGGGATTTGAAACAACCACCTTGGGTCCTGGATTGGCTGCTTGCAAGGCAAACACCGGTGTGCTATCTCTCCGGCCCATGTATAATGGAATTCAGAGTGGACATGCTTAGGCTATTCTATGAACTAAAAAAAATAAAAATAAAAAACAATGGAATGCATTGCCAATAAAAGACAGGAAGACATAAAAGCAGAAATCAAAAATATACAAAATGATTACACTGAAATACTTGGTATTCGAAATGAAAAAAATATATTGGAAGGCCTCACCAGCAGAGTAAGAATGCTAAGATCAAAACAGGTGAGTTCAAATGTGAAGTTCAGAAAATCTTCAGACAACAGCAGAAGATGGAAAAAGACCTCAAAATAAATGAAAGAGACAATTAAATTCTGGGATAGTCAATAGGAGTAACATGAAAATTATTGTGGTTCCATAGATCCAGGAAGAAAGATCCTATGAAGAAGCAACAAGCCAAAAACATCCTTGCAGAGAAGTTCCCAGAGCTGAAAAGAACATGCACCCATATCCTGGATGTCCAAAGAGTACCAGTCAAAAGAGACTGAATGAAAACATCCCAATGCACATAGTAGTCACAATGATAAAAGTCATTGTGGAGATAAAATTCTGAAAACAGTAAGATCAACAAAAGAAATACCATATAAAGGAGCATCCTTAATAATTACTGCAGATTAAAAGGCAGTGGGTGGGATAGAGTAAAAAGAAAATAAAAGCTCAACAAAATGAACACCTCACCATGAATACTTCACAGTAGCCAAACTCTCCTTCAGGTTTGAAGGAAGAATACATATTTTCACAGCACAGGTATCTGACAGACTCAACACCAACTTTAAAAAAGGAACTGAAGAGTAGACAAACGCCTCTCTTTAAGGCAAGACAAACCACACTTACAACCACACCAGACTTCTTCAGTTAATTTATATCAAAGAAACCAAGAGCTTCAAATGGAGACAATAAAATACCTTTAACAAATCATGTTGGAAAAAACTGATTAATCACTTAGAAACAATAAAGATGGATCACTATAACACATGAGGCACAAACATTAATTCAAAATCGCAATGAAGAGTTGGACTCTAAATGGAAAGGAGAACTCCAGCAGAAGCTCACTTCAACTCTGTGATCTAATCCTATGGCATTTTGCAAATGAATTTAACAAATAATTATCAAATGCTTCCAAAAGCACTGGAGAATATAAATTTTACATGAATTGTTACATGTTCTAGGCAGACAATCTCAGTTCTTATGTTTTCTTCATTGTCTGCATCTGAACTTGTCCTGTTTAGTCCCCACTGTTGTTGCCTTCTGTCCTCATCAGGTCTATAAATAATGTGTTATTTTACAGACTCACAAAAACTACCTAAAGGCTGATATTTCCATAAGTGACTCAGTAATTGCATTGGGAAAAACAATGAAACCAAATTATCCAAATCATAGTTGTCAGCTGATTAAAAAAATGTATAACATGGGCTGGAAGGACCATCCCATGATATGAAGCTTAACACAAAGAATGGTGAATTCAGTTAGAGAAATAACTACACTGACAACTATCATGACAATAGTAGTGTGTGAGAGAAGTAGTATGCCTGGCAGGGGGTGGGAGAGGAGGAAGATGGGGGACATTGGTAGTGGGAATATTGCGCTGGTGAAGGGGGGTGTTCATTTCTATAATTGAAAACCAACTACAAATATGTTTGTAATCATGATGCTTAAAGATATTATAAAAAAGCAATGTATAACTGATGCTAATTGTTTTACCACCAGCTCACTTGCAAATTAGTTAGTGAACAAACTGTCACTACAAACATTTCTTAATTATAGAAAAATATAAAAAGTATTTATTAGACATTATAACTTATAAAATTATAAAATAAAATCGGATACCACAGGAATCCTAAAATTAGAGTAGCTTGATCTAATTTCTTTTTTTTTGTTTGATTTTTTCTCTATTTCAACATCTTGATTACATAAATGATTGTGATTAGGTTTCAGTCATGTAAAGAACACCCCCTTCACCAGTGCAACATTCCCACCACCAATGTCCCAAATCTCCCTTTATCCCACCCCACCCCCACCTGTACTCCAGACAGGCTTTCCAGGTCCCTCACTCATTCACATGATTATGGTCATTCTCTGTGTAGTTATTTCTACAGCTGCACTCACCACTCTTTGTGGTGAGCTTCATGAAGTGAGCTGGAAGTTCCAGCCCTCCTTTCATTGTCTCTGAGGATTGTTGGAAAATGACTTTTATTTTTCTAAAAAACCCATAGATGAGTGAGACTATTCTGTGTTGCAAAATATTCCATTGTGTATATGTACCATAGTTTCTTTAGCCATTTGTCTGTTGAAGGGCATACTGGTTGTTTCTAGAGCCTGGCTTTTGTGAATAGTGCTGCAATAAATATAGGTGTGAGAAAGGGGTTTTTGTATTGTATTCTTGTGTTCTTAGGGTATATCCCTAGGAGTGGAATAGCTGGGTCGAATGGGAGCTCAATTTCCAGATTTTGGAGGAATCTCCATATCGCTTTCCATAGAGGTTGGACTAGATGGCATTCCCACCAGCAGTGAATAAGAGTTCCTTTCTCTCCACATCCCCGCCAGCACTGATTGTTCTCATTCTTTGTGATGTACGCCAATATCTGTGGTGTGAGGTGGTATCTCATCATTGTTTTGATTTGCATCTCTCTGATGATTAGTGACAAGGAGCATTTTCTTATGTGCCTTTTGGCCATTTGTATTTCTTTTTTTATCAAAGTGCCTGTTCATTTCTTCTCCCCACTTTTTGATGGGAATAGATGGGTTTTTTTCTTGTAAAGTTCTGTCAGTGCCCTGTATATTTTGGATATTATCGCCTTATCTGATAGTGAATAGTTTCTCCCACTCGGTGGGTGACTCTTGTATCCTGGGCACTATTTCTTTTGAGGTGCAGAAGCTTCTCAGTTTAATGTATTCCCATCTGTTCATCTCTGCTTCTACTTGTTTGGAAAGTACAGTTTCCTCCTTGAAGATGCCTTTAGTCTCAATGTCATGGAGTGTTTTACTGACGTGTTTTTCTATATACCTGATGGTATCAGGTCTGATATCAAGGTCTTTAATCCATTTGGATTTTACCTTTGTACATGATGTTAACTGGGGGTCTATGTTCGCTTTTTTGCAAGTGGCTAACCAGTTCTGCCAGCACCACTTGTTGAAGAGATTTACCCTGCTCCACTTAGGATTTCTTGCTCCTTTGTCAAAAATTAGGTAATTGTATGTCTGGGGGACAACGTCTGAGAACTCAAGCCTATTTCACTGATCTGAGAGTCTGTGTTTATTCTAATACCATGCTGTTTTGATAACTATTGCTTTGTAGTACAGTTTAAAGTTGGGAAAAGTAATGCCTCCCATTTTCCTTTTCCCTAGGAGTGCTTTAGCTATTCGAGGGTGTTTACTGTTCCAGATGAACTTCATAATGGCAAATATTATCCTCAATGGAGAAAAAGTAAAAGCCTTTCCTCTAAATTCTAGTACAAGACAAGGCTGTCCGCTCTCACCTCTCCTCTTCAACATAGTACTGGAAGTTTTTGCTATAGTAATCAGGCAAGAAAAAGATATCAAGGGAATCCAGATAGGAAAGGAAGAGGTCAAGCTCTCATTGTTTGCAGAGGACATGATACTCTACTTAGAAAACCCTAAAGACTCTACAAAAAAACTTCTAGAAATAATAGATTCATATAGCAAGGTGTCAGGCTACAAAATCAACACAAAAAAATTAATGGCCTTTTTATACACCAATAATTATAGGGAAAAGATGGATGTCAGGAAGGCAATCCCATTCACAATATTGCCACACAAACTCAAATATCTTGGAGTCAACTTGACCAAAGACGTGAAGGACCTATACAAAGAAACCTATAAAGCCCTGCTCCAAGAAATAAGAGAGGACACACGGAAATGGAAACACATACCGTACTCATGGCTTGGCTGGATTAACATAATTAAAATGGCAATGCTCCCCAAAGCATTATACAGATTTAATGCGATCCCCTTAAAAATATCCATGACATTCTTCAAAGAAGTGGAGCTTGATCTGATTTATGTTGTAGCAAAAAAGATTTTAAGGCTTATATAGTATTAAACTATTAGAGTCAGTGATATAATAGAGATTAAAGTACTTGTCTTATATGCAATGCAGCACATATGATTCCCCAAGCACCACTAGGAAAGAGTATAAGTAAACCAATATTCCAAAAGACTTATTTATTTTGATTTTTCAATTTGGTTAGATTATCTCTTCTACTGTTGGCTCTCAGAAAGCTGTTGCTCTGTTTTAGAAATCTAGCCTTGCATTGGACTAGTCCAATAGTACAGCAGGAGCATGCCATGTATAGTTCTTACCTCATATTTAATTCTTATTCTTTTTTTATTTAAACAACTTTATTACATACATGATTGTATTTGGGTTTCAGTCATGTGAAGAACACCACCCATCACCAGTGCAACATTCCCATCACCAATGTCCCAAATCTCCCTCCTCCCCACCCAACACCCGCCTGTACTCTAGACAGGCTATTTCCCTCATACATTCTTATTATTAGGATAGTTCAAAATGTAGTTATTTTTCTAACTAAACTCATCCCTGTGTATGGGATTTTCTACGTGTTGTGGTTGTATTCATTGGCTAAATGATGTGCCTGGTCGGGAAGTGAAGCGGAGTGGCTGTGCTCCTCTGTCTCCACCCTTTCTGGGCTTGTAAACTCACCTCCAGGGAAGGCTCCATGGAAGGCGAGCCATCCTTAGATGAGCCACACACAGAATGAAATCAGGCCGAAAATGGAGCACAGCACAGAAGACAGGCAGATAGTGGTGCTGGCATCTGAGTTCCAGCAGAGTTCAGCGGCTTCCCCTTTCTGGGCTTGTAAACTCACCTCCAGAGAAGTCTCCAGGGAAGGCGAGCCGTCCACAGATGAGCCACACACAGGATAAATCCAGGCCAAAAATGGAGCACAGCACAGAAGACAGGCAGATAGGGGTGCTGGCCTCATTCAGAAAATTCTAATAAAAACGTTTTCCATTATTAGTGTTAATTACAGATTCTTGTCAAGGGAAACAAAGCTAGATAAGTGTTTTTTTTTCTATCATGTATCCTTCTAGTTTTCCAGGAATTGGGTGCTTGCATACATGGGGAGAAGTAGTCTTTGTGGAAGAAAGGAAAATAAATGATGGAGAAGTAGCATGCTTGAAGGAGCTCTGGAGGAAAAGTGGAGATGGCAATGTCCTGGGTTTGATCCTCAGTATTTTGTAAGGTTCCCTGAGCAACTGGGAACCAGGAGCAATTCTTTCTTCAAGGCTAAGAGTCACTTCTTAGTATCTCTGGGTGTGGACCCAAAACAACAGAGAGGACTAACAAACAGAAAGCCCCAGAAGAGTGCTTGCAGAATCAGATTTCCCTGTTCCACAAACTAGACAAAACCAGCTTTGGGGAAGCAAGAGGAGGCCATCTATTTCTTATTCTTAACATCCCATATAATCCCTAAGACCTACCAGAAGATATGCATGAGCACAAAATCAGAAATAAGCTCTGATAACCACCAGATGTGGCACACATATATACAGACACACACACACATGCACACATACACAAACACAAACATATACACAACAAAAATCTAGACTTCTAATAGCTCTCTTTTTTTCCAGAAAGATAGGATAGGATAAGGAGAATATTAAATAATACTAATGAAATGTAAAATAAAATGCACTAGGAAAATGGAAGAATCATTTGTCTCAAAATTTAGGATGGTATTTTTTCCCTTTTCTTTACTATTTTAGCCCACATTATAAATAAACTTAAAGAAAAAAATTAAAATTTCTATTTTCTGAATATTCTATAATTTCTAAATAGGGGAGGGAAAATTAAAATTATAAATAAATATTCTGAAAATTATCAAATGCTATTTATTTCTTTACCCAATTACTTCAAACACAGATCTATTCAGGTGGTTGTTTTGAAATATGAACTAAGAAAGTTGCTGAGATCTCTCAAAGAGGTAATGTCCATCACTAGCATATGGAGGCCCCAAGTATGAATTTACTAAGTGCACAGACTCTGGAGCACCACCATGTCTAACCCTGATGGCCCCCAGTACCTCCAACTGGTCTAAAAACAAATTGAACTGTCAAGTTTACACAACTCAGTGGAGTATTGCATAGAGTGGCTCCAAACCTCTGAGCACTGCTTGAGAGACTCTAACATAAAATAGTAAAATAGCAAGATGGGACAAGAAAGATAATACAAGAGATAATGCATTTGGCTTGACCCAGATTTGACTCCAAGCACACCACATATGGTCCTCTGAGTCCCTGCAGAAGTGATCCTTGAGGACAGAGCCTGAAGTGTGCCTGGAAACAACTCAGGGTGGTCCAAAAATATAATAAAGAATAAAAATAATTTAAAATAAAAACACAGTCCAGCTCTATAAAAGAGGGTATTCAAAGGAAATAAAATGTTGTAGATTATGAAGTGTGATTGAAAATACACAGATGAATCTACATCCTGGTAGACACTTGTTCAACTGTGAAAATCACAAGGTCAATATGATACCTCCTATCATGCAGAAAATTGGGAATTGTCACACTTCCCCTTAGAGCTTGGAAATATATTAAAAGCAAAAACTATGTTATATATAACGTGAATAATTATTAGTGTTGGAGAAAGCCTTTACATCCTGTCTACTATAGAGTGTTGAATGGTAGGTTGTGCATTCCACAATCCCCAGAGGGGAAGAGGGAATCTCAGGCCCCCTATCTGGGTAGAATAAGAGAGGCTGGTTCTGGTAGCACTTCCCTACAATAAATAATCCACACAGTTAGGAAAGTTTAGCAGGGAAGAGACTTACAATGCAAACTGTTCACCCACAATCCTATGTTCTACCACGTGGAACCACAAGCCTAGATGGTAACTCCCAGCTCAGGCCTCCTGAATAGCTTTTATTGAGATAAAAAAACAAAACAAAACAAAACATAGCCCCAACCCCAAGGGAAGGGGGGAGCCAGATGAGAAGGCAATGGGGAAATAAAACCAAAGGAAACCAATTGAGATGCATATGAGGATTAATTCAAAGGTCTCTATCTACAATAGAGAAGGGAAAGGGGCCAGGGATAGGACGAGTTTTCTTGGTGAAAAAAAAAAGGCACACACTTTGTGATGATAGGATTTATGTCAATGTCACAGAAGAGAACAGTTACAAAATGTTGAAAGTGTTCCATATCCCACCCAAGAAGGGAGTCAACTAAATAAAAGCCGCCAAAAGCAGAAGACTTGAAAATCATCACAAAATATTGCACTCAAGAGTACTCAAAGTTGATGTTCAAAGAGGTTGCAACAGGTGGTTCTACAATAACATCACCCAGGCAAGAGAAGACCCAGAGATTAATAGCAGTCTCATAAAAGAAAAGAAGTCAATAGTAGTTTTAAGAGCATCATCTTATGAGCAACTTATTTTTTCCCCTCTAATTGCTACTCCATGCTAAGTCACTAAAGAACTGAGGACTATTTTAAAGGAGAAAATGAGAACAGGAGAAGTTATTTTGCCCATAACACCATCCCAATTCATGGGTCAAGTTTACTGGACTAAGTGAAATGCTTCTAAGTTGTGAATGAATTTGTGTTATTTAAAAAAAAAAGTCACTGTCAAAAAAGAACTGTCCTCATAGTTAAACATGACTGTATACTATCATAGTATCATGGTTCCCAGATTTTCACAGGAAAGAACATCTTAAAGAATAAAAATAGGGCAAGTGAGGAAAAATATATAAGCAACCCATTTTTATATACCACTTAATTCATCACAATTAGCTAACAGAACATACATATAAGTACACAACCTTCATATCCTCTAGTTTTTTTGATAATTGAGGGTTTGTTTTTATTTGTGAATCCTCCCCTATGGTATACATGGGGTCCAGGAGTCCCTCCTAAACCTGAATAACTGACACTTACAAACCTGCACCCTAAGGTGGGAAAAGGTGCTGCTCCAGACCTGGGACACTAGGGACTCCATGGGTCACACTGGCTTCTCCTGGTAGCATTGCTCAGCAGGCTTTGAGAACCTTGAGTATTGTACCTTCCAATGCACAGAGAATCAACAAACATATGCTGCCAGGGACAAAAGAGAGGCTGCCATTCATTATAGCTGGCATTTTATTTATTTTTTTAATTTTCTCATTTTTCTTTTTTTAATTGCTTTATTTATGCACCATGGTTACAAAATTGTTCATTGTTAGGTTTAAGTCACACAATCTATATCATCCTTCACCAATGTGTCTTGTTTCCCTCCCACACCCAACCCCCACTCACCCACTGATGCCTTTTTGTAGAGCAAGCAAATTGCTTCTTTCTCTCTTCTCTCTTTGTCTCTCTCTCTCTGCATCTCTCTGTCTCTGTCTCTCCCTCCTCTCCTTTCCTTTTTGACACTGCTGCTTGCACTATTGTTAATGGAGTAGTACCTTTCCTGTTAGTTTCTTCACTTTCAGTGCCAAGTTCTTGTCCAGAGGGATTAGTTCCAACTATTATTGTCCTAGTACACCCTTCTCTACTCTAGCTACTCTTTATGGTGAGCTTTCTACTCTAGGCTAGACCTCCTGATCTTTATTTCTATTGTCTCTGGGTATTATTACCATAATTGTTTTTCTTATAATCCACAAATAAGCTAGAATTTTCTATGTCTATCCCTTTCCTTTTGGCTCATTTAATGGTATCCATACCCATCCATGTATAAGAAAATGTTATGACTATTGTTTTCTAATGGCTGAATAGTATTCCATTGTGTAGAATGCACAGTTTCTTTGGTCACTCATATCTTGTCAGACACCTGGGTTATTTTTAGATTCTAGCTGTTGTAAATAGTGATGGAAAAAAACAGGGGTCTTCAAACTTTTTAAAGAGCTGGAGGGCTGGACTATATGAGCTACTAATTCCTACTTACACTGCACATATTTATATAAACAAAATGAAAACCATTTATAAATAAACATCACGCACCAGTATTTCAATGGAAACTGTGGGCCTGCTTTTGGCTAATGATATGGTCAATGTCCGGTTCCATATTTGTCACTGCCAGCCGTAACAAGTGATGCAAGTGGACATCAGTTAATCTTGATCTGGTTGGAGATTTCAGATGTTTCATTCTTGAAAATGTCTGTTCACAGGCATAAGTGCTACCAAAGATGGTTACCATTTTGAGTGCATAGTTCCTGATATTTGGATATGTCTCAGAGGGAAGAGATGCAGAGAAATTCAAAAGATTACTTGACTTAAATGCATCTTTCAGAGAGTCACAATTCTGCAGTTCAGCTAGTTCCATTTGGTAAATTGTAAGGGCATTTTCAATCTCAACAGAAAATGGGTTACAAAAAATTGTATGTCCTGTTCAGGGAGATGAAGCTCTTTGAATCTAAATTGAAACTCCTTTTGCAACAATTCTAGTGAAGCCAGGCATGTTTCCTTTGGGAATGCAACCAATGGTTTGTTCGCCGACAGGTTTTGAGTTGTTGGGAGATGACTGAAGTTTTCCTCCTGTACTTGTTTGATGAGAAGGCCTAATTTTACTTCAAATGCTTTCACATGTGATGCCACATCACAGATGAGCTTCCCCTTGCCTTGAAGTTACAGATTGAAACTGTTGAGTAGCTCTGTTATATCTGTCAGAAAGGCAAGGTGCCATTTCCATTCTGCATCATTGAGCTCTGGTACTTCTTGGTTTTTTTGAAAGTAGAAAAGCTGTAATCTGCAGAAGTAAGTCATAGAAACGTTTCAAAACTCTCCCTCTACTCAGACAATGGACTTCTGTGTGGTACAGAACATCTTCATGGGCAACATTTACCTCAGATAGAAATTCCTGAAATTATCTGTGGTTTAGTGCATGAGTTCTAATGTAATTAACAAAAGATACCACAATTTTTATAACCAAGTCCCACATAGCGCTTGTTGGTTGATGAGGCAGTGTATGGCAATTGGATGAGGATGGTTATGTTTGTCCATCTCTTGTGTAATGTGAGCAATTACTCCTCTCTTAGACCCCACCATGCTAGGAGCACCATCAGTTGTTACACTGACTAGTTTAACCCGGTCCAGTTCCAAACCATTCACAGTTTGGCAAACCTTTTCAAATATATCCACTCCTGTGGTTGTACCTTTGATACTTTGCAGTGCAGCAAGCTCTTCTGTGACTTCAAAATACTCATTTGTCCTATGCATATAAATGAGAAGTTGGGCAGAATCACGAACATTGCTTTCGTCGAGTGCCAAGGAAAAATAGCAAAGTTTCTTTGCAGAGTTTTGCAAATGGTGCAGCAAATTTTCTTCCATTTCTTCAATCCTTTGTGTCATTGTAACTCCTGAAAGGCTCACTGTACTAAATAAATTGGCCTTCTCTGGACACATCTCTTTGGCAACAGAAATAAGGCATTCTTTAACAAATTTTCCCTCCACAAATGGTTTGCCATTGTGCGCTATTAGCTTGGCAAGTTGAAAAATTGCCCGCAGTGAGGAAGTATTAACTGCTTCTGCTTCACAAAAGTATTTTGCTGAGAAGTCAGTATATGTTTCAGTTGTAATATTTTATCTTTTCTCACTTCTCCAACCAATCATATTAACTTTATGTTGAGTTTGATAGTGGCGTCGCAAATTGTATTCTTTGAACACAGCAACTATATTTTGGCATATCAGACACACAGCTTTTTCTTTGTACCACATAAAAAAGTAATTGTAAGTCCACTGTTCTTTGAATATCCTACACTCGCTGTCAATTTTTCTTTTTCTTGATATCATTGTTTCCTAGGGATTCCAAACTGATATTAGTGAAATATAAACACTGTGTGTATATATGCACACAGTGTATGAACCCCCATTAGTCCCTGATGTGAACACTTACCCCTTGTAGGCTTTTCTAAGCAGACCAGCTCAGTCCCTGATAGTTCAGTTTTATCTCCCTATATAATGCCCAAATTGATATGTTCGGAATCAGCATGTGAACACTGAAAAGGAATTGCAAAATGCATATAAAATTTTCAATGTAACCCCTTTAAAATGCTTCAGCATTGAACCCCTAATTTTCCACATGGGCCATTCAGCACCGAACCCCTAACCACCCAACCACGGCCCACCCCCTAACTTTGATTTCAGCACTGAATGCCTCACCACCCCCAAAGGAGAATTTTCATATGAGTCACCCAACAGCCCAATCGGGCAGAACCCCCCATCTGGCAAAAATTTATTTCTATGGCACTTTTGACTGACCTTTGGCAGTGGAGGGAGTGGAGGAAAACCTCACTGACAGGCAGGCACAGCACACAGACACCACGTTGCCTGGGGGTGGAGCAGGCGCCTTTTTACATCATATAGTCACCCACATGTGGTACTCCTCACCACACAGCATCTGGCGCCCTCCAGTGACGTCATCAGCAACGAGTGCACCAAGTGCCAGGCACAAGGGTGCATCAGTGTCCCTCTCAACATTGCCCTCACGCCCACCCTCCCAGCACACAACATGCCGTAGGTGGAGGTGGTTGACGTCATCCCTGAGAAAACGTGACACTGACTGTATATGCTGGCAGGTATCTTGGCAATCAAACAGTGCTCACTGCTGGCAGGCCGGATCAGACTCCTCTGCGGGCCACATGTGGCCTGCGGGCCATAGTTTGAAGACCCCTGGACTAAACATAGGATGCAGAGGACATTTTTGTATTGTGTCTTTGTGTTCGTGGGGTATATCCCTAGAAGTGGTATTGCTGGATCAGATGGAAGTTCAATTTTTAGCTTATTTTTTTCTAGTTTTCCTAAAAGGCTGGACAAGTCTGCATTCCCATCAGCAGTATATGAGTCCCCTTCTGTATCCACGTCAGCACTGGTAGTACTTAATTTTTGTAATGTGCTCTCTAGTCTCGGTGGTGGGAGATATCTCATTATTGTTTTTTATTTTCATCTTCCTGATGATTAGAGATGAGGTACATTTTTCATGTGCCTTTTGGCCATCTATATTGTTCTTTAAGGAAATGTTTTTCATTTCTCCTCCCCATTTATGATGGGGCTAGCATTTTAAGTAAATTCATCATGCATATTAATACCACTTACCCTGCGCAAAGAAAAAACACCAGTTCACACTCTTAAATCTTATTACCCAAAGTTAAAGCTTACTAATATAAAGTTCTTTATTATATGATTTCAATTTTCCCCATTTAACAACACTCACTTCACTTACCTTGAATTGCCTTAAATCTAATCAATTGTCCTAAATATCTTAAATATAATCATAATAGAGCTCTCATAAATTAATCTTGTATATACATACAGAGAAAATTCTGATAATGAATAGATAATATTGCATATGTATGATATGATATGCACTCTTATATACATTTGTTCCTGCTAAAATACTACTCAGCCATAAAGAATAAAGTATTATGACAATCTTTTGATTATGACATAGATTGATCTTCAGAGTATTTTGTAACATAAATAGTATAAGCAAAGAAAAACATTGCTATATAGCCTCAATTAGACATTGTAAAACAAAAATAATAATTCACAGATACAATGAAATAATTGGTAGAAGTTAATAATATTTGGTATAAGAAGTTGGAAAATGTTAAAAGAATAAATATGAGTTAATAAATAAATAAACCACATAAGTATTCTGTTCAAAGTGTGATTAGAGTCAGAAATACCAGAACAAAGATTTTAAAAGAGTATTATATGCAGACGTGGGTGAAGTGTGTGGGATAAAGATGTTTGAATTATTTATATTCCTAAACCATTAATATCAAAAGTTAGACATCACCATACGTACATTAAAAACATCAAAGTGCTAAGAAAAAATAAATCTCAATTTTTATCAAAAGAAGGAAAATATAGCTATGTGTGATAATGATTGTTAGCTTATTTATTTTAGTGATCATTATACAATATATAAAAGTATTATATCATTTTGTGTACCTAAAACAAATACAATGTTTTACATATTATACCTCCATTTGATAAAAAAAAGAACTGCATTTTCTCTATCCTTTATAACACAATGAACTTTCACATTCCAATCATTGTGCTTACTCTTTACTCTCTTAAAAATCTTTTTCTAACCTGTTCTAATATTCCAATCTCTGGAAACCTAGGGAAAATGTCTCCTTCATTGCAAACACTACCTTATACCACAGGCCAAATAAGTTGTGTTCCATCAAATCTGTCAAAGCAGTGTTTTTCAGATCATCGATAAGTATACCATCTATGTCACTCTCTACTTATTTTTAAAATTACTGTTAGTTATTTTAATGAATGTAACCTCTTCTAGATCAAGTAGGGAGAGGCTTAGTTCATATAGTTATCTATGCCTAAGCCACTGTGTATTCCTATACACAGTTTCCTCATACTTAGTAGATAATAATTACATAAATATACTTTCAGGTGTGACTTCTATAGTTTGTTACTACAAAGGTTTCCCTGATTATGTAGAGGGCCAAAAAACAGAAGTCAATGTCCTCTCTGAGCATAATGCTTATTCCAGGCATTGCTTTTTTAACTGCCTTTTATCATTGATGATAGAAAAGAGAGAATGCAGGTTGAGTAGCAAAAAAAAAAAAAAAAGGATTACACATTTTTGAAAGCAGGAATAAATGACAAAAACATTTCTAGATTAAAAATCCCATATTTTATTTTAAATTAAAGAAACCTAGTGCTCTGGGTTTATGTATCGTAAAGGTGAAAAAATCTTTTAAACTGTCTGCCACAACACTGCATCATCCTGTCCAACCTTTTCATTTTATAAAAAGGAGTCTGGGATTAAGTCAAAGCCATTCAATTACTCACTGTGCAGCAATGAAAACAAAATTTTCTGATCACTAACTGTAACCAAGATTTTAGACTTGTCTAGAGCATCTCTTTCCATGGAAGAAAATGAAAAGATGACATTTTAAATTTTTTAAAAATGTGATGCTTAAGAATAAGATGTTAGACATTTAAGATACAATCATTCAGTATTATCAGTTTATCCAATTCATGAATTAGTAAATGGAAAAAAATGTACCAGTGAACCAACAAGATAATAATCCAAATTTATGGGGGCCAGAGAGATAGCACAGTGGTAGGGCTTTTGCCTTGCACATAGCTGATCCAGAACGAACAGTGATTTGAATCTCAATATCCCATATGGTCCCCCGAGTCTGCCAGGAGTGACTTCTGAGCATAGAGCCAGGAGTATCTCCTGAGAGCTGCCTGGTATGACCTAAAAATAAATAAACAAATAAATAAATAAATAAATAATAATCCAAATTTAAACAAGTAAATCAATGATCTTTTCACTCATAAAAATTGAGCCTCTGGCATTTCTAGTAGGAAAATTCGTCATATAATGGTCTCTAGAATTCCAAATCTTAAGTGTTATTGATGCCTTAGATATAGTTAATAGTAAATTTCTACCTTTGCATTTACTTATTTTTGCCATGAATGTGTGTATATATTTAATTTTGCTTTCATAGAACACAGAATTTGAGATCAATTACATTTGCAAAATTTTCATCACAAAGATTAAAGAGGCGGGGCCAAAGAGATAGGATAGTAGTCAGGGCATTTATTTGCCTTACACCTGGCCAACCTGAGTTTCATCTCTGCACTTCATATGATCCCTCAAGTCCTCCAGGAGTGATTCCTGAGGACAGAGCCAGGAATAAGCTCTGAGTACTGCTGAGAGTTTTGCATTCCCAAAACCAAAGCAAACAAAGAAATCCAGCCTGAAGAGGAGGCCAAATTGAGTGATTAAAATGCATTATTATTTTATAGCTAGTATTTAGAAAAGGCATAGGAATTTCTGACCCTCCAAAATTTTTTTATAAACTTCTTTTCTTAAGTGAACAATTCGTTTTATCATCTTACTCCAAAATGTCTATATTTTTTGACAGTAGAGGCCTGCTGACAGATTTGTACCGAAGTATATATGAGCAATCTGTGCTCTGAGGTCTGTGCATCTGCCTCACACTTCAGAGAAGCAGAAAGTTATGAGAAATACTCATGTGTTAGAAAAATTTGTGGGGGTGGTATTCTTGGAAGTATCAAATAGACCAGCAGTTGCCATAGCACTGTGATCGAGCATTTCCAGTGAGGACAAAACTGAAATCTGTCTGCAGGCCAGAAAGTGGAGGCGGCAAGAAAATAGGTACAATTCATAAAGTGAAAATTTTGGAATGCATTAAACCAGACTTTCAAGAGTAAGGAAGTGGTGTTTTTAATACCACAATTATCTTTTGACACAGGATCTGATGTCTATCAACCTTTATGAAGAAAATTGAATGCAATGAAATAGCAAACATCCCTTAAATATGTGCTTGGACACCTGCAGTGCAGTTGTTTTCACTTAGTTTTCATAATCCCTAATTCATTTTGTAGGCCATTTTCAGTTTTAGTTTATTTCAAAAATGTACACCCTATTGTAATGAGACTAGAAACACAACATGATAGTGAGACAGCATCTAAGAATTTCTCACATAGGGAATTACATAAAATTCGTAAAGGACTGACTTGTGGGACAAAATACCATGATGACATTTCTTCTGAATGTGTTATACTAAAGAAAAAGTGACTTTTTTGTTGCCTCCTTGCTGAGCATTTCACATCACAATAGATGGATGTTTTCTATACAGTCATTGTTATCGTAAGTGCCAGAGAAATTGAAGACAAAGCTCCCTGAGAGATTTAAGAATCTCTCATTATGTGCACTTCCAACATAGGATTTTGAATCTCTCTACTTAAGTAAAACAAAAGAGGAGCTTTCTCCACGTAAACTATGAATTCATTCATCTTCTTTATACCATATTTTTGACAAGTCCATTCTCAATGTCCCTTAAAACAAATCTCTCCTCTCCCACCAGTCAGTAACTTATTATTATCCAAGAGAAATAGTTACACCTTGCAAATTTATTTAGCTCTTCCCTGTTTCTGCATACTGGAAATTCTGAAAGCTAACAAAGGTTTAAATAATTGGTGTGTGGGCAGGTAGCAGGCAACTGGATAATTTTGTGTAGGAGGCAGTGAAAAAAGCGATGCTGCCAGGGTGTGAGAGCAGAAAGACAACTGGGAGAAAAGTTTTAGCTGAACGCAGCAGGCTGGGACAAATTTGGTGGGCAAAAGAAATAGCTGGTTGGCATATTTGCTATTTTCTTCTAACATGGCTGTGCCTATGAATCATGGGATAAAGAACAACATCTGGAAAACAGGACAGTAGTGTTGTGGGTAATGTGGAAGTAGTCTACTGGCTGTCACTCAGATATCTGCCATTTAAGTGAACCTGGCTCACTCTTGCCTGAAATGGCATTCAGAAATCCAGTGAATTGGATTATAAAGTGTGCTCCAACATGCATACTTTTGTAATTAGCTTTTTCAGTTGAATTTCTTTCCATTGGGTCTCTGATTTCCAATCAACTGAAAATGAACATTTCCACTGAAGCTTCTTGAGGTTGAGAAAAATAAAGTGTAAAAATCTTTCAATAAAATTAGCATATCTCTTTGAAACTGACAAATACATCTTTTAATTCAAATACTTATGTTGAATATAATGACTTTTCTCTGATGTTGCAAGTTAAAGACAACCTCAAACATGAACGAACTTTTATTAAATATAATTAGCTCTTACTTAGAACCCACCAGTCAAATTAAGGAGTCAAATTTAAGCTCTATAAGAGTTATGTTTATATTTATCCTTACCTGTGCTTCCAAAGCCTTTGAGATACAGTTACGAAATGTGGGCTTAGGAGAAAGGAAACCTCAGCATCTAGTTCTACTTGACCTCTGCTCCTCCAAATTCCCTGAACTGGATCCTTTGCGCCAGCCTGGCAAACAAAGTCTAATGTTTTCTCATTTATCGGTATTATTTCAACTATTTTTAACACCATTGTTTACAAAATTGTTCATAATACAGTTGTTTCAGACATTCATTGTATCAACACAACTTCGAATTTTTTATTTTTATGGAGAAAGTCTGTGTATGGACTTTATCATGAGTAAATCACTTCCGTCAGTAACAGACAGCCCTGATATCTACACTATGAACTATGAAAAGTGAAAACACTTTGTGTTGAGGTACATATCTTATATTTGTACACAATATATAAAATTTATGGAGGAAATTAATTTCTATAGTAATTTTTTTATTAAAGAGTGTTTTCCCCATTAGTCTTTTAGAAAATATACACTCCTTCCCCAATGCTGTGTCTGTGATAGTAAGGATTGCAGTTTAATCCGTGAATTTATTAGACCCCATAAACATATAAATATTTAGAAAAACTGAGAAACTACATCCTCCTGCAAAGTTACTTTCTTTTCACTATTTCCACAGTTTCCCCCGCAAAAAAAAAAACTTAAGACTGCCTCCTTGGCAGGTAGACAATAATTTATTTTATATTGCTTGTTTAAAAAAAATAAGTCTGATTATAAAAAATAATAGTCCAGGAGCAGAAACAGTGGGAAGGGGCTTAACTTGCATGTACCCAACCTAGATTCAATCTCCATCATCCCATGTGTCCCCTAAGCATATTTAGGAGTAATTCCTGATTGCAGAGCCAGGACTGATCCCTGAGTATCACTGGGTGTAATACCAAAACTAACAAAAATAAAATAAAATAAATTTATTTAGTAAAAATGATTTGTGAAAAGTTTTATATATTATAAAGGGTTATTAAAATCATTGTTTAAGGATTTAGTGAGCAGTTACTAGTTGAGATTTCTGTGTTTTGACATTAGCTGGCTTCAATAATTAGTATTCCAGTTGGATACATGATATTGTATCTATCTATGCCTGAACCCAAATCAGTTTTCCTTTTTTTTTTTTTTTTTTTTTATAACATACCAGTGGTACTAGGGGGCACACTTGTCTCCAGGTTAAGGGCTACATCTCGTTCTATGATGAGAGTCTATGCAGAGGTACCATATGAGGTTATGGGCTTGTACAACTATAAGATAGGACAATTGCTTTAAATTCTGTATGCTCTCAGGCTGCACATATATGCATTTGTACCTATCATTACACTTTGTGAAAATCAAATTCAAAGGAGCATTCGTGGTCAATTGTGAATCTCTTGACATGTCTGCTTTTGTATTGCATAGAGATCAGCTCCTAAGAAGAAAATCAGCAATGTCTAAATCAGGGGTCTCAAACTCG
This sequence comes from Suncus etruscus, assembly GCF_024139225.1. Taxonomy (NCBI): domain Eukaryota; kingdom Metazoa; phylum Chordata; class Mammalia; order Eulipotyphla; family Soricidae; genus Suncus; species Suncus etruscus. Next base: position 154,046,541 of record NC_064849.1, on the reverse strand, counting down.
CTGCCCACGGGCCATTTGCGGCCCTCCGTACAACATTTTGTGGCTGGCAGGCCGGCCTTCAAATATCGCAGTATTCGCAATTATTCGCTTACCGAATAATCGCAATAAAAATTGCATTAGTAAGAAAAAAATCACATTAAACATTCGCATAGGGGAATGCAAATGTTTAATGCGATTTTTGCAATTTTTTTCTTACTAATATGATTTTTTATTGTGAATATTTGGTAAGCGAATAATCGCGAATATTATCCGCTGCTCCTGCTCACTGTCCCTTGCATTATCAGAAGCCTAAGGGAGAGAAGTTTATTACAGAATTAGATTTTGTCATACCTTCATCATGACTTCATCAAAGCCTGCAGTGAAGAGAAAGATTGTTGACGAGCACAGACAATTTCAGAAAAAGTGGGAGACACAGTATTTTTTTTGTTGAGCACAGGGGCATCCCCACATATCTTATTTGCTCAGAGAAAGTTGCTGTGCACAAGGAATACAACTTGAAATGCCATTATTCAACTAAACATGCTGAGGAATGTGCAAAATATCAAGGAAATGAGAGAGCCAAGAGGGTTGCCAGTCTTAAAGCATGTCTAATGAGGCAACAAGATTTCTTCAAGAAAGCAACCAAAGAGAATGTTGCATCAGTCGAAGCTAGTTACATGGTTAGTGAGATGATTGCTAAGGCAGGGAAACCATTCAAAGAAGGAGAGTTTGTAAAAAAAAAAATGCATGTTACAGGCTGGAAGCATTATCTGTCTGGAAAAGAAAGGTCAGTTTAGCAAAATCAGCCTTTCTACCAACACTGTGGCAGAGTACATTTCTGACATGTCAAGTGACATTTATCATCAACTGTGTGAGAAAGCCAAATGTTTTGATGCATACTCAGTTGCTCTTGATGAGGGCACAGATATAACAGACACTGCACAGCTCACAATTTATGTCCGTGGTGTTGATTGCAATTTTGAATTGACAGAGGAGCTGCTCACAATAATCCCAATGCATGGCCAGACCACCGGTAATGAGATATTTTGGCATCTGTGTGATGCCATTGAGAATGCAGGTTTGCCATGGAAGAGGTTTGTTGGAATAATAACTGATGGAGTGCCATCGATGACAGGGAGAAAAAATGACCTGGTGGCACTTGTTCAAAAAAAAGCTTAAAGAGGAGTAGAGAAGGCCATTGCTCTTCACTGCATTATCCATTAGCAGGCACTTTGCAGTAAATGCCTGCCGTGTGACAATATGATGTCTGTTGTGAAATGCATCAACCAAGTAAGATCCATGAGCTTAAAGCACAGGAGGTTCCATGTTTTTTTGTTTTTTTTTTTTTGTTTTTTTTTTTTAGAGGAATTAGAGTCAGAATATGGAGATGTGCTCTATTTCACCAAGGTACATTGGCTCAGCAGAGGAAATGTCCTGAAAAGATTTTTTGAGTTGAGAGAAGAAGTGAAAGCCTTCATGGAGAAGGATGGGAATGCTGTTTCTGAGTTGAGTGATCACAAATGGCTCATGGACTTAGCTTTTCTTGTTGACATCACACATAAGCTGAATGTACTAAACAAGATGTTATAAGGCCTGGGGAAGCTTATCAGTTCTGCCTATGACAACGTGAGAGTATTCTCTACAAAACTTGTGTTATGGAAATCCCAGCTCTCTCAGACAAGCCTTTGCCATTTCCTAGCATGCAAGGAACTTGTGGATGCAGGCATACCATTCAGTGGTGAGAAATATGTTGGTGCTATTTTTAAGCTAGAGAAGGAATTTGATCACAGATTTGCAGACTTCAAAAAGCACAGAGTCACTTTCCAAATTTTTGTGGACCCCTTTTTTGTGATGTGCAAAATGCCCCTCCTGTGCTTCAAATGGAGCTCATTGACCTGCAATGCAACTCTGATCTCAAAGCCAAGTTCAGGGAGATTAGTGGAAAAGCAGATATGCATGGGCAATTTTTGAGAGAATTGCCCCCCAGCTTCCCTGAGCTTTCCTGAATGTTCAAGCACACCATGTGCCTTTTTAGGAGCACATATTTTTGTGAAAAGTTATTCTCCACATTGAACTTCAATAAGTCAAATACAGGTCTAAACTTAATGATGATCATCTTCAAGCCATACTAAGGGTCTTAACTTCTTCCTCTCTGAAGCCAAATGTGATTCAGATTTGTGAAAAGAAGTGCTGTCAAGTCTCTGGCAGCAAGGAATAGGCAAAAGATGCCATGTTCAGAAGAACAGTTCATGATCTTCACTCAATGTTCTATTCATGTTCAGAAGAAATACTTAAAACTGTTAATAATGATGTTTGAGGACTTTTTTTTTTTTTGCTGAAATCCCTTATGCGACCCTGCCTCACCCTGACTTTGCCTCCTGCAGCCCCCAGGTAAATTGAGTTTGAGACCCCTGGTCTAAGCTGTTTTATGGTATTGAGCATAATTTTTGTATCGTACCCAAATCCTAAGCTTGTCAATGAAAATATGTAAAATATAACATTGTTTCAGAATGAAATAATGCATGTGAGTGAATCTTAACTCAGAAGAGTCCATGACTATGAGAAATAAAAGACTAGACAGTATATCCCATAGTCATTTCTTAAATATGCCCTAGGTGCTTACCTTTTTGTTACTTAAAAGCATGCTAGTTTTCTCCTCTCATTTACTGCTATTGGAAATATCATTTTGTTCAGCCTTTCTGGAAAACAATATGGAGATTCCTCAAAAAACTGGAACTTGAGCTCCCATTTGTCCCAGCTATACCACTCCTAGGGGTATACCCTAGGAATACAAAAATACAAATCAAAAATTCCTTTCTCATGCCTATATTCATTGCAGCACTATTTATAATAACCAGTCTCTGTAAACAACCAAGATGCCCTTCAACAAATGAATGGCTCAAGAAACTGTGGTACACATACACAATGAAATATTATGCAGCTGTCAGAAGAGATGAAGTCATAAAATTTTCCCATACATGGGTGGACATGGAAACTATTATGTTGAGTGAAATAAGTCAGAGGGAGAGTAGCACAGAATAGTCTCACTCATTTGTGGGATTTAAGAAAAATAAAAAATAGCATGGTAATAATACCCAGAGACAATAGAAATAAGGTTTTAAAGGACCAGTCCATGATATGAAGCTTACCACAAAGATTGGTGAGTGCAGTTAGAGAAATAACTACACCAACAACTATCATAAAAATGGTAGTGAGTGAGAGAAATAAAATGTCTCTCTAGAGGACAGAAAGGTGTTGGTGGAGGAGAAGAGGGATGAGTATTGGTGGAGGGAAGGGTGCATGGTTGAAGAAAGTTTGTACTTTTTTATGATTAAAACCCAACTATAAACAAGTTTGTAATCATGGTGCTTAAATATGTCAAAAGTAAAATAAAAATAATTAAAAAAGCATGATAGTTTTCTAATTAACAGTTATGCTTCTATACAATAAGTAGTAAATAATAAAGTAGTGAACCAAACTATTTTCTTACAATTAGTCAGTTTCTTCCAGCCCTCCTCTCTTTTGTCTCTGAAAATTGTTGCAAGAATGTCTTTTATTTTTCTTAAAACCCATAAACGAGTGAGACCATTTTGCATCTCTCTCTCTCTCTCTCTCTCTCTCTCTCTGACTTATTTCACTCAGCATAATAGATTCCATGTTTACAGCCCACTTCATGAACCTCACTACAAAGAGTGAGAAGTTTAGTTAGAGAAATAACTACATCACAAACTATCCTAACAATGAGAATGTATGAGGGAAATAGAAAGCCTGTCCAGAGTACAGGTGGGGGTGGGGTGGGGAGGAGGGATATTTGGGACATTGGTGTTGGGAATGTTGCACTGGTGATGGGGGGTGTCCTCTTTTATGACTAAAACCCAACCACAATCCTGTTTGTAATCAAGGTTTTTAAATAAAATATTATAAAATAATAAATGGGGGGCTGGAGAGATAGCATGAAGGTAGCACATTTGCCTTGCATGCAGAAGGTCGGTGGTTTGAATCCTGGCATCCATATGGTCCCCCGAGCCTACCAGGAGCGACTTCTGAGCACAGAGCCAGGAGAAACTCCTGAGCGCTGCCGGGTGTGACCCAAAAACTGAAAAAATAAATAAATAAATGAGTAGGTGAAAAAGTCAATGACAACAGAATCGATACCTAATCTACAACAAGCTGTACAAATGTAGACCAGTTACACTAGCATTTTCAGGGGTTAAAGGAGGAAGATATAGGATGCACGCCAGCATTATGATTTTCATTCTTCCTCATATTTTTACATTGACCATTAATTTCATGCTATCTGTAACCCAAAGGTGGACTTTAGAAGATAATGAGAATTTTCGTGTGGCAAATATTAATACAGAAAAAAAATACCTTAAGTAGATCCAAATCTCTGTTTGAAATTCAATCTCTCCACTCTTATACATAATACGGTTACCAGCAAACACAAATACAAAAGTTTGGTTGTTTCAGTTGTCAAGGAACAAAATACCCACTGGCTACAGCCCACAGGCATTTGGATTTATTTGACTCTGGATCCTGGTCCTACACACAGCATTACTTTCCAATTACCCTGAAATTTGAAGCAATCAGTTGTAGGAAAAGGTCTTGCTCCAGTTTATATCTATTTACCTTTAGCAACTTTGGGTTGTTTTGGGTTTGATTTATATAGTGTCCCCTACACTGTGGCTATCCTCTGGTCTTAATTGTGCTGCTCTTAGAATTGCTCTCACATACCCATACTATGAAGTTTGCTCTTACAGGAGCACAAGTAAGGACTTATATGGCACCAGTTATCCCTTTCCTACAGTTTTGCTTACTCAAGCATTGTTCTTAGGCCTATTAGAAGGTAATATCTTCTCATCTGAAGAAATACTCAAGTAAATTCAAAAGACTTTTCTTTTTCATTATTTGATTTAAATTTCTGCAGAGTCCATTAGTCACCTTTTCTCTGACATGATATATTTTTACCTTTAAAACAGTCAAGAGGTTACTTAATCTTTTAAAAAATACTTTGATTCAGAAATTAAGTGCAAGATGAAACATGAACAGTTGTACAGCTAGTAGGAAAGCACTAAACATTATCAGTGAATTCCCCTAAATGCTAACAGCTATGTTTCTAGAAATAGTTTAAAGTAAAAATGGAGATAAAATGAATTTTTAGTGACTTTATTCCCTGTATGCAAACCACTTTATTTAGTTTGAAGCTATAAGATCTTGGGTGCTTGTAAATGCTTCAGTACACTATAATAGGCTAATTCTTGGATAACAAAAACTACCTTTAGTGGGCAGATTTATTTAAAAGCAATGCAATCCAATTTGCTGGCAATATTAAACAAAAAGAATTTCTCAGCTTAAACAAATCTTAAATCTGAGGATTAGGTGAGACACTACCCAGTAATTCTAGGCATTGTTTTGTCCTTTCAAATTCTAGAATTAAAAAAGAAAAAAGAAAAAAAATTCTTAACTGCTCCACCTGGCTTTATCCTTTCTATTATTATAACACAAAAAGAATTGCTTTAGAAATTTAGCACTTAATTGAAAATAGCTTTAACTGCCCTATAAATGCCGATATAAATTCACATATATTTTTTTCTCATAGATTAACATCAGAAGATCTCTAAGGAGCCAATAACAAATAATTAAATACTGGTAGGAATATTATGAAAGTTGTGAAAAATCAAAAGTAACATCTCTCAGAGTACAAGCATTTCCATGATTAATATATCTGTGGAGTCTTAGTTATTGCAAGGTTTTGTTTTGAGGTTAATATGGATTGATTTGATATTGTTTTCTTTATCATTTAAGGTCTGTATACTAGAGAAAAAATGTTTTCAGAAGCGTCAGTTAAGAATAACATGCATCATTCCATTACATATTATATGCATGTAATGTGTTAATTGGTGCCCTCTGGTGAGTCAATTATCCTGTCAAATTCATAAGTTGCTGATGAAGAGTTGAAAGAGTGAAAGTTTCCAAGTGTTATAACCTGTAAAGGGCACACTGAAGTATTATTGGACATTTTATACATCATTAAATCACACAACTTCCAGGAAGTTTCTCATAGAAGCCAATTAGGAGTCTTCCTATTACTGTATCCAACAGAAAATAAATCCTCTACCACCACCACCTTTTTTTTTTTTAAATAAATTCTTGTTTGTATATCAGTTTCTTTGAAAGGATAATGTGATGTTAGTGTGGGGATAAATAATTATTTCTGATTTTATTTATCTGAGTCAGAATTTTTTTCACAGCATTTTCAAATTGTCTGCCAAAGATTTCAAAATAATTTCAAAATAAGTAAGATCTAAATATTTGCTAGAGCCTCTGTATTTGCATAAACAAGTTATGGTCTTATATACTCAAGTAATGAAGTTTAATTAAGTGGGCATAAGGTGATACCAAGCTTAACAAGATATTCTTCTTTTTTTTTTTTTTTGGTTTTTGGGGCCACACCCATTTGATGCTCAGGGGTTACTCCTGGCTGAGCACTCAGAAATTGCCCCTGGCTTGGGGGGACCATATGGGACACCGGGGGATCAAACCACAGTCCTTCCTTGGCTGGCGTTTGCAAGGCAGACACCTTACCTCTAGTGCCACCTCTCCGGCCCCTTAACAAGATATTATTATTATTATTATTATTATTATTATTATTATTATTTGGTTTTTGGGTCACACCTGGCGATGCTCAGGGGTTACTCCTGGCTGTCTGCTCAGAAATAGCTCCTGGCAGGCAGGGGGGACCATATGGGACACCAGGATTCGAACCAACCTTTGGTCCTGGATTGGCTGCTTGCAAGGCAAACGCCGCTGTGCTATCTCTCCGGACCCTAACAAGATATTGTTAATGGTATTATAATCAGGTTTATAAAGCAGTACTGTATCACAATAAGCAGACAACTGGAAAGAAACACATATATCTGTTTTCATGGTTCATGTCTGGTTTTAGTGCCTTGTGACTTTTTCTTAGTGTCACTTGTCTTCTTTAGTTGTAACTATATATATATATATATATATATATATATATATATATATATATAACTATATGTATAGTTTTAAACAATTTAAATGTGTTTTATTGTTTTCCATAGTTATATTCTCAAGGGCCGGAGAGATAGCACAAAGGTGGGGCATTTGCCTTGCATGCAGAAGGATGGTGGTTCAAATTCCAGCATCCCAGGTGGTTCCCCGAGCCTGCCAGGAGCGATTTCTGACAGTAAAGCCAGGAGTAACCCCTGAGCGCTGCCAGGTGTGACCCAAAAAACAAAACAATAAAAAAAGACAAAAGAAGTTTTCCTCTATGGATCTTCTGGCTTCAGTTCCTATGTCAAGGACTGTAATCCATTTTAATTTGATTGTTATGCATGGTGTTAAAAATTTTCAGTTCACTTTTTGCATGTAGGTTATGTTATCCAAACCCCACTTGTTGAACACTTTCCTTGCCCCACTTTGTATTTCTTACACTTTATCAAAGATTAATTGTTTGTATGTCCAGGGCTCAGTCTCAAAGTACTCAAGACTATACCATTTTCAGAGGGTCTGTCTTTATTCCAATATTATGTTGTTTTAATGACTACCTCTTTATAGTACAATTTAAAGTTAAGGAAAGTATTCCTCCCATATTTTTGTCAAGGACTGCTTTATCTATTCATGGGAATTTATTATTCCAAATAAATTTCAGGAGTGTTTGATCCACTTCTCTGAAATTATCATAGATTTCCTTAGAAGGATTGCACTAAATATGTACAATTCTTTGGTGCGTATTGCTATTTTAATGTTAATGCTCCCAATACATGAGCAGGGTATATGCCTCCATTTCCTTTTGTCTTCTTTTATTTCTTATAGCATTGTTTTCTAGTTTTCTTTGCATGGATATTTCACCTCTTTAGTTAAGTTGCCTATAGAGTACTTACTTTCCTGTGACACTATTGTAAATGGGATTTAATTTTTAATGTCTCTTTCAATATTTATATGCATTTTTGCATGTTAACCTTGTGGCCTGCCATTTTACTATAAAAAAATCTACATTTCTAGAAGACTTTTGGTAGAATCTTTGGGATTTTCTAAATACAGTATCATGTCTTCTGCAAACAGTGAAAGCTTGATTTTTTTTCTCTCCTATATGGATGCCGTTGATATCATTTTCTTCCCTGATTGCAATACAAGTACATACAATACTATGTTAAATATAAGTGACGAGAAAGGACAACAATGACTTGAGCCAGATATTAAAAAAAGTATTTTTTTCCTATTGAGTATAATATTTGCCATAGGCTTGTTGTAAATGGTCTTGACTATATTGAATAAATTTCCTTTCATTCCCATCAAGTTGAGAGTTTTTATCAAGAATGGGTGTTGGGCCTCATCAAATGCTTTCTCTGCATATATTGATATAATCATATGGTTTTATTTTCCCTTTTATTGATATAATATATTAATTGGCTTACCTATGTTAAATCATTCTTGCATTTCTAAAATGAATCATACCTGGTCATGGTATATGATCTTCATGATAAGCCGTTGGATCCGATTTGCTAGTTGTTGAGGATTTTTGCATCTGTGTTGATCAAGGATTTTAGTCTGTAGTTCTTTATATTTGTGACATCTCTGTCTGCTTTTGGTATCTGGGTGATGTTAGTTTCAAATAATTTATTTGGGATTGTTTCTGTTTCTTCAATTGCCTGGATGAGCCTAAAAAGGATTAGCAATAAGTCCTCTATAAAGGTTTGAAAGAGTACACTAGTAAACCTTTCTTGGCCTGGACTTTGTTTTTGGGAAGCCTTTAGATTACCATTTCAAATTCCTCAATAGTGATAGTTATGCTCAGATATTTCAGATCATTATGATTCAACTTTGGGGAGGTTTATAGGAGTCCAAGAATTTAGGTTTATCATGTTTTATGGTATAAAGTTTATCAAAGTAATCTCTAATTACCATTTGAATTTCTGTAGTATCTGTAATAATGTCCCCCTTTTCATTTCTATTTTGATTTATTAAGTTTTCTCTTTCTTTGTGAGTTTTGCTAATGTTTTATCAATCTTGTTTTTAAATAAATAATCAACTCTAGCTTTCATTTATCTTTTTATTATTTTGGGGTTTCAATTCATTAATTTCTGCTCTAAGCTTTTTAATTTCCTTCCATCTGCTTTATTTTTAGCTCATTTTGTTGATCATTTTCTCTTTTATTTAAGCTGTGACATTAGTTATTTATGTAGGCTCATTCTTCCTTTCTGATGAATGTTTGAAAAGCTATAAATTTTCTATTAATTCAGCTCTTGCTGTGTCCCACAAATTCTGATAATTTTTGTCCTCATTCTCATTTCTTTTCAGGAATCATTTGGTCTCTGGTTTGATTTCCTCTGTGACCTACTGACTGTTCAGTAGTGAGCTGTTTAATTTCTATGTGTTAAAGTTCTTTCTCTGTGCCTGTTTGTAATTCACTTCTATTTTCAGTGCATAATGACATGAGAAGATACTAGAAACAATTTCTGTCCTCTTTACTATGGGAATATGTTTTACAGGACAGCATGTGGTCTATCTTAGAGAATGACCCATGTGCATTGGAGAAGTATGTGTATCGAACTTTCCAGAGATTGAAGGCCCTTTATATATCTACTAAGCCATCCTCTTCCATTTCTTCCTTCAGAGTCTGCATATCCTTGTTAAGTTTTGGGCTGGTTGACCTATCAAAAGGTAACAGGATGGTGTTTATATCTCCCACTATTTACTTTTTTTACTATTGATGTTTTTCATCAAATATATTAGCAATTATTTTAAGTATTTTGCTGGCCCCTCATTGGGTGTATATATGTTTAAGAGTGTAATTTCTTCCTGGTGTACCTATCCCTTGATTATTAAGGAATGTCCATCTATTTCTCTTACATCCTTTGTAAGCCTATGTTGCTATCAAGTTTATGTTGCTTGATATTATTATGTTCACCTTATCCTTATAAGGGAGTTTGTTTGCTTAAAGTATTGACTTTCAACCTTTTACTTTGAGTCTATATTTTCTCTGACTATTCAGATTTATTTATTGCAGACAGCATAATGTTGGGTTCAATTTTTGATCCATTTTGCTTCTCTGTCTCTTACCTGGTACACTTAATACATTGGTATTGAGAGGGATAATTGCTATGAAATTAAGTGTTATCTATTTGAGAAGTTTGGTGTATTTGTTGGGTCTTACCTGCCTTAAAGTAGTCACTTCAAATTTTCTTTCCAGGATGGTTTTGAGTCCGTAAATTTTCTAAGCTGTTGATTATCCATGAAGCTGTGTAACCTTCCTTCAAACCTAAATGAAAGTCTGGCTAGATGAAGTATTCTGGTCAAAACATTCATTTTGTTGAGTTTTGTCACTATATCACACCACTGCCTTTGGGCCTTGATGATTGTTTATATAAATCTGCTGTAAATCCTAACTATGTTCTTTTTACGTAATTTCTCTTTTAATCTTGATGCATTCAATATTCTATTCGTCACTGTGGTTTTGTCATTGTGATTAAGATGTGCCTTGGGGTGCTTTTTTTGGATCTCTTTTAGCCAGTATTATTTGGTCATCCAAGATGTGGTTGCATGCACTCTTCAATTCTGGGAACTTCTCAGCACTGAAGTCCTTGAATGTTGATACTTCAAGAGGTTTTCTTCCTGGGTCTCTGGGACTCCAATGATTCTGATGTTGTTTTTGTTGAGTTTATCCAAGAGTTCTATTTTTATCTATTCACTATCTTTGTAGATTTTTTCCTATCTTCTGTTTGTTTATTTTAAGTCTCTTTTCCTGCCTCTCCTATTATATGGAGGTGTTATGCAGCTTATCTTCTATCTCAATGATTCTGTCCTCAGCAGCTATTACTCTGCTGAAGAGGCCTTCCTGTGAGTTTTTCATTTCACCCACCATTTTTTTCAGTCGTGTTATTTCAGTTTGAAGTTTTCCCGTTTCTACTTTTATATCTTCTTGTATCTTATTTGACATTTGTATTCCTTTAAATTATAATTTTATAAATGGTAGATTTTAACTTGATTAAATAAAATTATTATAATACCATTTTTAAACTTAAATTGTCCTATATTTCATCCTTTGAATTTTTAATTAGTTTTTCTCTTAAGACCTTTCTTGACATAAGCCTCACCCATTCTTGAGCACTGTTTTATCTCTGACACAACATGCTTTAATTTTATCTTGTATTCCTCAGATCTAGCCTTGACACAGTAATTTCTCTAAAATGATTTTTTAGTAAATAGTGTGAGATATACACTATAGTTATTTAAATGAATTGAGTCCTTAGCAGAGATATATTTCTAGTACTCACATATAATTTACAAGATTAGAATTTGACATTCAATAATTTTATTTGTTTGTTTTTTTGTTTTGGGGCCACATCTGGTGGCTCACAGGGGATACACCTGGCTATGGTTTCAGAAATCACTCCTGGCTTGAGGCACTATATGGGATGCCTGGAATCGAACCGAGGTTCATCCTGGATCAGTCATATGCAAGGCAAATGTCCTACCACTGCGCTATTGCTCTGGCCCTGATGTTCAATAATTTTGACCAATAGCTCTTTTACTTTTTATTTTTATATTTTTATTTTAGTAGAATAAAAGTAATATGTATGTGACATTATATACAGATCTATATTACAGGACTATGTGTGACATACATATGTCATACATACATAACATACATACATGTGTGTGGTATACTCAATATATAATTATTTTCATGCTATTTCAAAGCCTAAATATAGTAGTGACTTAAATAACTTATCCAGTTATTGAATATAATAAATTCAAAGACAGTTGAATCTGTATGAAATCAAAATTATACAAAATCAATTACATGTAAAAAATTTTAGCCAGCCTAACTACAAATACTTGGCTGCAGTTTATTATTTCACTTAAGCTAGAGTATAAATTTAAGCAATAATTGATTCATATAAATATTATTTGACATTTAAAAGTATTTAAAAATTAGTAAACTTTAACTACAATTTGCATAATTTCCTATGTATCAGTGCATACATTATGAGATATGAGAAAGTTATTTTATAAAAATCCAAGGACTATTGGGATATAGTGATTTGGTTTTTAGAAGTTAACAATATTGGGGGCCAGAGTGATAACACAGCAGGGAGGACATTGCTTTATTTTAAGCTGACCCAGATTCTATCTCCAGCATCTCATATGGTTCCCCAAGCCTGCTAAGAGGAATTTCTAAATGCAGAGCCAGGAGTAACCCCTGTGCACTGCAAATGTGATCCAAAAGCATACAAAAATAAGTTATAAATTAAAATATCTGGTTTTAAAGATATAAACTATTTCTAAAATAATTATATTGTAAAAATATGTATATTGCTAATATTTACTTGATCATTAAAACTTATAAACAAATTACCTCTGAAATACATTGTATCACTTATTCAATCTGACCGTATTAGAAAGTTAATTGCTTTTATTGGTGGTAATGTTACTTAATTTTAATTCAAATTTTACTTCTGAAATTGATACTCATGACAAATTCGGTATACTGAAGTAACATTAGTTGAAAAATTCAATATTAAATATGTAATTAGTCATTATAAGATACTTTCATTTCTAGTTTAATATTTTAACTTTTTCTTCAACACATTCTTTTACTTTACAAATCTAGCTAGAGATGCAATTCAATTAAAAAGTATGCTTTATGCATATGAGGTTTAACTTGATCCCTTATAGCCACCTCCACCCTTCAGAATAGCAAAGTAATCCCCTTTGAATAAACAACTCACATGCCCATAAAACATAGAGAAGGAACTCTGTCAGGGAAAGTTACTCTTAAAATACAGCCAGAAACCCAATATATGTCTTATGCAACTCACATTAGCTTTTCACCAGAGGAATTCTGGTCAATTCAAGCACCTGTATTTTTGAAAGTGGGTGGCCCAAAGCCCAGAATATTGGCAGAATAGAGAAGGGAAAGTAAGTGTCCCAACCACAACATCAACAAAGCAGAGTCAAGGCAGTACAAATTGTAGCTCAGAAACCGGAGGCACTCAAGTTTCTAAGATTCCGGTGAACATCATTGCAGGAAAAGAGCCATGGGACTGAATTCTAGAAAATATATAAACCAGCGATGGCAAACTGAATTGTCTCTAATTCCAGAACCCTTGTAGGCATTTTTTTACATTTATAAACCACAATAGTGTCGGGATTAAGAACCAACCCCTCAAGTTCAGTGAGGAAATAGTGTCTTCAAGCATGGGGATTGAAGCCTTAGGCTTAGACAGACTGAAATGGCCATTATTGGAGGATACTCATGTTTCTTTTAGGGCTCCACTGAGTTCCTTTATAAGGAAAAAAAAGAATAAATATGTGTATGCTAGACATCTATGACATGTTGTGTTCAGACCAGAAATCTAAGAAATTTTGCAAATATAGTATGGCAGGGATAGCCTAGTCCCTATCAAAGTCACTGCATAGAGACTGGAAGCATGAGTGTCTTGCACACTCTAAGGTCTCTTTCATAGAGGGAGGTGGTCACATGGCCACAGCAACTGAGAGCCTTAAGCTGAAACCCAACCACAATCATGTTTGTAACCAAGGTGTTTAAATAAAAAATATTAAAAAAATACATAATAGGATGACTTTAGGATCCTGTAGGGCCCAGACAGATGGCAGAGTACAGGTAATTATCATAGGCCCAGATAGAGACAGAATATAGGCTCAGATGCCCAGGAAAGTTTAGATTCAGGCTGGGCCCTGATGCACAGATAGACAGAGATACTGAGCTCAGAAGTCTCACCCACTTACACCTGGGCTTACACTAGGGCACCCACTTATGTTAGGGACTAGAGACAAGAAAAGCTGAGGAAGAATGACAGGATCTTTTGGGGTACAGTTGAGAGAGGCTCAGCAATAGGCCCAGCATATGGCAGATGGGAACTAGCCATTATGCACTAGAGGAGAGTTGAGGAGTTGCAGGAGTTGAGACCAGTCATACGTGAGTGGGGCCTGTGCCACGGACAGGACAAAAAAAAAAAAAAAAAAAAAGAAGGAACATCAATATTCCTGTGTTAGTTCCGGCATAGTCTGGTCGTCTAACACTTTTCAATTGGAAATCCTGTAAATAGCACAGACAAAAGCAGTTGGACATTACAGAATAGACATTACAGTTGGACATTACATTATCTGGCACCATAAGTATTAAAATCAGAGGGGAGGGGCCGGAGAGATATAAGATTTAAAGGCACATTCACAGTAAAATGTTGGTGAATAAGGTATTTTTAAGTATATTATCTATTTTTATACATACAGATATATGAATTTATACAAGCTGTGAGAATAATAGAGCATGACCATGAGATCATTTGGGATCAAATCTAGGCATTGAGAAAAGGTATTTTAATCCATTGGAATAAAAAAATATAAGACCTCTCTGACAAACTAGTATTTTAACTAAATAAGGTAATAAGAAATAAAATAGATACTATGTAGAGATGGACATATTTCATCAAGAGGACAAAAACTCATCAATACTTACTTATTCAATATTTCTTAGGTGTTCTTAAGTATATATACAAGAAAACTTACCTCACCTTAATGTATGATATTAATACAGTTATTATACATTTAACACATTCATATTAATTAATATATCAGCTAGATATAAAGTTAACAAAAATATTGACTTTAAATTAAATGATTTGCCATATATACTACAAGATTACATATTTAATGAAAACTTTCATTTTAAAAGTCATTAAAATTCATTTTTCTCAAATGCCCATGGAACATCTCAGGAACGGAGATTATGTTGTGATAGAAAACTGAACATATCAAAGTGAAATAATATTAAACATCATTTTAGTTGAATATTATAAAACTATAAATTAAATATAAAAAGAAAACTGAAAAAAATAATTCCATAATCTGAAGACTAAACAACATGCATCTGTGCAACTCTTTGGTAAATGCAGGAATCAAAGAATAAATTATCTTGATAATTTAATGAAAAATGAAGAGAAACTATCAAGTATTACAGGATAAAGCAAAAATGATATTAAAAGGTTAGTTCAATAAAATATAGCCCCATTTCAATGAAGATAGAAGTGTCAAAAATTTTATCTAGTTAGAAATAAAATTCAAATAAAAGTAAAAAACATATCAGTAAATGCAAGAAAATAAAAATTAGAGCACAGGTAAGTGAAAGTTTAAAAAATATTGCAGACTTAGTTTAATAAAAATTTCTTTGAATGAACAAAATAAATAAACTCCAAGTTAATTCATAAAAGCATAGAAAACACTCCTCAAGGAGCTGGAGCAACAGCATAACGGTAGAGTGTTGGCCTTACAAGCGGCTGACCCAGGATGAACCTGGGTTCTATCTATCCCCGGCATCCCAAATGGTCCCTGAACCAGGAGCGATTTTGAGAGCATAGCCAGGAGTAAGCCCTGAGCAGGTGGGCCCAAAATCCAGAAGAAAAAAAAGCACTACTGCACTACCCAAAATAATCAGAGGTAAATAAATGCCTCTAAACAAAAACCATGGAAAAGAACTTCACAAATGAATTTCACTAAACTTTATTAAAAGGATTAATAATGTCTCAAAATTTTCCAAAATGTCAAATCTGTAGATTTTTGTGCAGCAAATATATTCTGATATTATAACCAAACAAGACCAGCAAAGACTGTAAAGGTAGTACAGTGGGTAAGGAAGGAATTTGCCTTGCATGTGACTGACCCAGGTTAGATGTCTGGTATCCCACATGGTTTCCAGCATCAGCAATAATTTCTAAGTGTAGAACCAGGAATAAGCCTTGAACATCTTTATGTGTGGCCCCCAAACCAAAATAAAAGTCTGGTTTAAGGATTACTATCACCCCTACCTCAGACACATACACACACACACACACACACACACACACACACACACATACACACACACACACACACACACACACACACACACACACACACACTGCAACTGACAATACTACCTAGGTTTCAAAATACCATTATCCCACCATACATTCTATTATCAAAGCTAGAAACCTAGACTATTTCTTCTCTTTCTCTAAAAAAAAAAAAAAAAAAAGTCAGGTTTTGTCAGTTTACTAATTTCTTTATGTCACAATCGTCATTTTTCCATAGAATGTGATACTTTTCATCTGACCATTACTGTGGAAGTCTCCTAATTTGTCTCCCTGCTTTCATTCTTGCTCTTGTCCAATCCATTATCTGCTTACAGTGTAGCAACCTTTTTTCTCATCAAAGAACTACATCTCTTCTCTCAAACTACATTGCTCCATTATTTAATAACCATCCAATGATTTCTCATTGCATTTATAATAAAATGCAAATTTCTCTTGTAATAAGACTGGGCCAGAGGCCTAAAAATCCTGGCACTAGCTCTTGTATCAAAATTGCAGAGGAAATGTCAAACTGGTTCCAATGGTCAAGAAGATTAGTATTACCATATCACAAATGTGAACCCAAGAATGACTCTCTTAGCTTCCTTAGACAGTCTTATGTAGGATTAGATAGCTAATCAAGTTAATTCTAACTTTGTACTGAGACCAAAAGTAGTCTGGTTCTGTGATTACTAAGTTTTTAGATCTATTGGCTGAGCATCTGTCTTTTCCTTTCCAAGGGAACAATTATTGATAAAAAGCTATCCATTGGTGCATAGTCCCATGTTTAAGATTATTCTTATGTCATAGAAATATTTCAAAATGTTATTTTAGCACTGTTTTAAACAATACTATTTTGATAGGGATCATGCATAACCCACCAGAAATTCCATGTTCTTCCACCACTGTACTAGGTTCCCCCACCACCACCCATCTCCCTGCTATGCTAAACTTCTAATTAAAGACCAATTCTCAGTTCTGTTGCTTTTGGGAAAGTGTTATTTACTTATATATTTATTTTTCTTCTATATAAAAATAAGAGAGACAGTTTTGTATTTTACTCACACCTTCTGATTAACTACATTCAGCATTATACTCTAAATCCATTTTTGTGACAGAAAATTACATGCTTTTGGTCTTTTTGTTGAACAGATAAGATTGGTTTTTTTTTTAAATAATTTTTATTGTGGCCAAAGTGAATTACAAATCTTGCACAATGACAGTAATATTTAAGGTACATTGTGACTATAAATCAGGGCCATTCCCACCATCAACGCTGTCCTCCCTCCACCCCAATTCCCAGCATTCATCCCCTATCTCCTTCTCTTGTCCCCCAGTCTGCTAGTGTTAACTACTCCCCTTTGTGTATAGCTTGTTGTAGATTAGGTATCGATTCTGTTATCATTGACTTTGGGTTTGGTGTTTGAGTTTGATCATTTTTTATTTCCACTCAATGCTCATATGACTGTTTGGTCTTGGTTTTCTCCTCCATCCCCCCCCCCCCCCATTCATGAGGCAGAACAAGATGATTCATGTTATGTGGTTCTGTTGGAAAAAAACAAAAATAAACAAACAACAAAACAAACAAAAACACAAAAAAGAAAAAACTGGGAAGATTCCCTCTAGAGTTTACAGTGTAAATATCAATTTAAAAGAAAAAAGTGAGGAACTGGAGTGGTGGCGCTACAGGTAAGGTGTCTCTGCCTTGGAAGCGTTAGCCTAGGACAGACCACAGTCTAATCCCCTGGCGTCCCATATGATCACCCCAAGCCAGGAGCAATTTCTGAGCACATAGCCAGAAGTAACCCCTGAGCGTCAATGGATGTGGCCCAAAACCAAAAAATAAAAATAAAGAAAAAAGGAAAAAAAGAAAAAAAAATCAGCATCTCAAAAAAAAAAAAAAAGCACCCAGCTACTAAAAACAACTACCATCATATAACCACAAGAATGAAAGTAAATAAAAATTAAAATATTAAAAAAGAAGAAAAAGAAAGAAAAAATAGAAAAGAGAAGAAAAAGAAAAGAATAAATAGTAAAAGAAAAAGAAAAGAGAAAAAAAAACAAATGAAGGAGGGCTGGTGTGGCAAGGTTTTGTTGTTGTTTTTTTTCTTTTTCTTTTTTTCCATAGGCACAGTAAGTATTGGGGAAAATTAGAAAGGGAATTCCCTTGGCCTAAGAAATACAGGATTTCTCCGCCCTTGAAGCATACTGTCATGGGAACAACTACAGGTTCCATACCCACTCGTTATCGTATCAAAGGTCTTTTTGTGGTACCAGGAAACTTTCTGCTCAGTTGTGAATGAAAGCATTAGGCCTCTGTAGCTAGAGATCTTGGTATTTGCGTAGGCTAGGAGAGAGTCTTTACAGTTCTAGAAGTTCTGTTCCATCACTGTTGTTGTAATAAGTCTTCTGTAATTACTGGTCTTGGTTTTTGCTCAGATCTGAAAACAAACCTAGGATGGAGACTTTCATTATGGTTCCAGAAGTTCTGCTCAGTCGCAGTTGTCAAAGTCAGACCTCTGGAATTATAGATCTTGGTTTTTGTACAAATCCTAAGCCGAAGCTTAGGCTAGGGTTTTTCTTATTGGATCCACAATAATTTCTGCCCAGTCATAATTATCAAAGTCAGTCTTCTGTAGTTAGCGATCTTGGTTTTTGCACAGAGCAAAGGATGATATATCTTCTGATTTCATCATACTATTAAGTGATGAGATAGAGCAACCCTCACTTAGATCAAATTGTTGCTTTTTCCTCGTGTCAGGATGTCATATCAAAACTGGTGCAAGTTGTTGCCAGAGCGGTATTAGGAATTTCCCAGTGGAAAGTTTGGTTCCTTGTGCAGGGAACTGTGTTGGTTCTACATCTGGGATCTGGGGTTCTGGGTTGGACGGTCCCTGTCCAAACACATGCAGTCTAAGTTGGGTCCACATAACACATATTCAGAATGGGAGGTGCCCCTATATTATAAAATGTATGGGTTCTTATTCCTAGTAGATAAGAACTTGTTTCTGTGCATAAGATTTCCCCTTTCTTAGAGTGCCTATGCAAAAGGAAATGGCGCCATATTATATTGCTGGTGCATTTGGGGGTAAGAAAGACAGGCTACACAAAATATGTGTCCTGGTTTTGACCCGAGCTTTCATCCCAGGCAAGATTTTTTCTTCTAGGTTTTAGAACAAATGAGATTTTATTGTGTAGATATGCCATATTTTCTTTATCTAGTCCTCTGTTCTTCGGCACGAAGATGATTCTTGATTTGGGCTATCGTGAACTGTGCTGCAATGAGCATATATGTACAAATGTCCTTTCTGATTTTAATTTTGGGATCCTTGGAATGAATGGCAGATAGAATTATTAGGTCATAAGAAAATTCAATCTCTCAATTTTTGAGAAGTGTTCATATTCATTTCTTTTAAAAAATGGACCAAAGACAATGTTTTAAATAAAATTTTTAATTAAATGGAAAATAAAAAGTTAGATAAATCAATATTCTCACCAGCAAGATATAGTGAAAAGTACTCAATGAAATAAACAGAACACCTAACCACAAATACTCTACCCATCCAGACTTTTATTTAGGTTTGAAGAAAGGATACACAGCGTCATAAATAAACAACAGCTCAGGAACTTTTCAGACTCAAAAGCAACCTAAAAAATAAAGAACTGAAGGATCTTCTTTAAGGCAAGACAAAGCCCACAAACACAACAAACTTTACAAAAAGAGGGTACAAAATCCTATGACAATAAACTTTCTCAATGTGAATGCACCAATTAAGAGACATAGAATGGCAACTGGATTAGAAAGAATACAATATTCATCAAGAAACACATTGGAATAGTCAAAGCAAACACAGATCAGATTCAAAACCAAAGATTGAAAGACAATTCTTCAAAGAAGCAACTCCATTAAGGGGGATGGAGTGATCAATATATATATTTTATAATTTAAAAGAAATATTTCAAGTTCTCTGAGGACTTATACATTTAAATAATCTGTAATCATGCAAACTTCTTTCTAGTTTTTCTAAAAACCTTTGCAAAGGCAAATTACATCTAAAAGAAAATGAAACTAAAAGTGGTATGGGTTTTAATAATGGCGAAGTTGAATTCCAAAGACTAGGCATATGGTCATCAGTGGGCAAAGAGGAAATGACTCAAACAAACCTGGTTCAGAAGTTCTTCTGTCACAGTACCAAAGGACTCTTTAGTCCAGGAATATCAGAGCATATATGTAATGAGGGACCCAAGATATAGCTCAATGGGCTGAGCACCTGCATTGTGGGCAAAATATTTTGATTCAATTGCTGGCACTGCATGGTCCCTAAAATGGCTCAGGGGTGCTCAATATAAGGTAGCATGGTGTACCATCCAAACAAAAACTTAAATTGATATATAATTTACAGGTAATAAAATAAATTTTGTAAATAAAAATAAAGCTGGGTGACCAAACTAATATCAGATGAAATAGAGATCAGAAATTTAAATGGTTATGAGAGACAGATGAAGATATTTCTTTATAAACAGGAATATTTACATCAGAAAGAAGTACTCTTAAACAATCCCATTCATAACTTTGTCACAGAAAATCGAGTACCTTGAATCAATTAAATTAAAGAGGTGAATGACCTATACAAATAAAATTATAAAAGCCTGTTTCAACAAATTGAAGAGGACAAAAAAAAGGAAAAATAACCTCATGTGTGGGAGGATGTATTGGAAGAATTAACATAATTAAAATAGCAATGCTTCTCAAAGCATTGCATGGATTTAATGCAATCTCTCTAATAATACCATAATATTTTCAATGAAATAGATTAAACATTTCTGAAATTTATATTGAACAATAAACCTCCATGAATAACTAAATCAATAGTTAGGATAAAGAAGATAGGAAGCATCACTTTCCTTAATTTCAAACTGCACTATTAAGCTTTATTAAAACAGCATGGTATTGAAATATACACAGACCCTCAGATCAATGGAATAGAATTGAGTATTCTGATATTGACACTCAAGTACATGAGCAATTAATTTTGGATAAAGGGAAAGAAATATGAAGTGGAACAAGAAAAGTCTCTTCAACAAGTGATGTTAGAAAACAACATGCAAAAAAGTGAACTCAGAAATCTCTTTAAAACCAGGGATGACAGTAAAATCAAAATAAATTAATGACCTGAGAGCAGAGCTGAAGCCATAAAGTACATAAGGAAAATGTGGGCAAAAATATTAATGACATTAAATTTAAAGGCATCTTTAAGGATAAAACACCACTGGCCAAGCAATTGGAAACAAGTCTAACCAAACTGAACAAAAATAAGATGCTTCTGTACTTCAAGGGAAATAATAACTAGGATAAAAGGATTCCCCACAGAATGGGAGAAACTATTCACCAATTATGCATCTGGTATGGGTGTAGTATCCAAAAGGTACAGGTACTGAGAGAGCTTAACAAAATAAAACATCTAGCCCCATACAAAAATGGGTAGAAATAAAAAACAAATATTTTTTCAAAGAACAAATGACCAAAAGTCACATAAAAAATGCTCCAAATTACTAATCATTGGGGAGATGTAAATCAAAACAAGATTAAGATATCATCTCACATCACACATCACAGAAAACAAGACCAACTTGTGCTGGCATGGAATGCAGGGACAAAAGGACTCTAATTCCTGCTGGGGGAAATGTGAACTAGTCTAATCGTTTTTGGAAAACAAGATGGATGATATTTCTCAGAAGACTAGAAATCTAGCTTCCATGTGACCAGAAATAAAACTCTTATGAATATACCCTAGGAGCCAAAAATATAATGCAGAAAATCTCTCTGCATTACGATGCTCATAATATCATTATTCACAATAGTCAGAATCTGGAAACAACCAAGTCTCAAGAACAAATGAGTGGATAAAGAAATGGTGGTACATCTATACAAAGGGAGCTACTTAATTTTTGGGAAAATGAAGTCGTGAAATTGACTTATACATGGATGGATATGGAGGGTATTATGCTGAGTGAAATGAGTTTAGTGGCAGAAGGATAGACATAGAATGATTGCACTACTTTGTGGTACATACAATTTTTTAAAAGATAGTATGGTAATAATATGCAGGCACAATAGAGGCTGCCAGGAGGACCAGTCCAAGGTAGGAAGCTTGCTACCAATAGAAAGGGAGTACTGTTAGGCTAGAGAAAAAAGCACTATGATAATGATAGAAATGATCATTCTGAACAAGAACTGGGTCCTGAAAGGCTGTAAAGTGATAGCCATGATACTACCAGTAACAACATTGCAAGCCAGTGTCTAACAGGGAAAAAAGAAAGGTTCACACAGAGAGGAGAGAGAGAGAGCGAGAGAGAGACAGAGACAGAGAGACGGACAGAGAGAGACAGAGACAGAGAGACAGAGACAGAGAGATGGACAGAGAGAGACAGAGACAGAGAGACAGAGACAGAGAGACGGACAGAGAGAGACAGAGACAGAGAGACAGAGACAGAGAGACGGGCAGAGAGAGACAGAGACAGAGAGACAGAGAGACGGACAGAGAGAGAGAGAGAAAGAGAGAGAGAGAGAAGAAATATGTTTGCCCCAGACACAGGCAGGGGAAGAGGGCAAGACGGAAACTGAAGACACTTGGGAAATGTACACTGATGAAGGGTGTTGTACATTGTATGACTAAAACTCAACTTTGAGCAACTTTGTCTCTGTGGAAAAAAACAACTGTAGTATAAAGAAACTTGTAAACACAACGTTAACATAAATTATTCTCACCAGTACTGAATGATGAGGATTTATTTTCCTCACATCCACCTATTATTTTTGGCTTTAGTGATGTTTGTCAATTTCACTAGAATGAAAAGATATATCATTGTTTTTTGGATATGCAGTTCCCTGATGATAAATGATGCAAAGCATATTTTAGGTTTTTTTTAAATGGGGTTCAAATTGAACTGTGAGGGATCTAAACCAGTTAAACAAATTTTTATTTTTGTTTTGGTGCCATACATGGTAGTGTTCAGAGCTTACTTCTTGCTCTGCAATATTACTTCTGGCTCTGTTCAGAGGACTATATGGGCTGCCAAGGATAAAACCCACGTTGGCTGCATGCAAAGCAAATGATCTACCCACTTTACTATTGGAACAGGCCCAGTTATGTAATGATATTTTTGGTATGGTAATGAAAAGCATCAAATTAAGAGCCTTCCTATCTTACTTATTTATCCAACAATACTTATTTTTGTTTCACATACATTTTCATTGAACATTCATTTATTTAATTCTAATATCAAATATCTAGATATCTATTAAAGTATCTAGAATCTATTAGAGTATCTAATATCTAACATTGTAAAAATGTATCAAAATACAGTATCTCAGCGTCACGACTCAATATATACCATCTTATTAACCAAATGTCCAGTTTCCACCCACCAACCTCCATTGAATCCCCTCTACTTTTTCCACCCAGTTTTTCCTCTGTTAACCACCATTAGGCTTTTGAGTATAATTATTCTGGTTTTGTTCTTGTTTTGTTGTTCATTTGTTTTATTTTATTGCCCACTGGTGTAAAGTCATATGAAATTTTTCTTTCTCCTGCCTATTTTTACTTGTAAATCATCTAATTGTGTGAATTTCAATATACTTTTAAGTTTACATTTTCATCTGTGTAACTTGTTATTCAAAACATTGTACCTTCAAAAATACATATATGTAAAATCTCACAAGGTCTAAGAATAACAAAATCTGAATCAACAACTCTCATCAATTCTTTCTTTTTTTTATTGTAAGAATTTATTCAAGGGCCCGGAGAGATAGCACAGGGGTGTTTGTCTTGAAAGCAACTGATCCAGGACCTAAGGTGGTTTGTTCAAATCCAGGTGTCCCATATGGTCCCCTGTGCCTGCCAGGAGCTATTTCTGAGCAGACAGCCAGGAGTAACCCCTGAGCACCGCCGGGTGTGGCCCAAAAACCAAAAACCAAAAAAAAAAAAAAAAAAAAAAAAAGAATTTATTCAAGAGACAAAATTGATTAACATATTGAGGTAAAATGACATCACATAATATAGTAACATAACATAACATATAATTAATATAATATAATAATACATGTAAGTCAAAGAACATTTATAAATAAAACACAATTTTTTATCATAATGACTTACATATCTTTCACAGTAGTATTTTAGGTACATATTAACATTGAATCAGGGAAATATCCATCACCCCCAGTGTTGTCCTCCCTTCATCCCTGTTCTCAAGCATATATCCCTTTCTTTCTCCTTTATCCCCCAGAATGCTAGTTTAACTAAAAGTATATATGTTAACACTACTGTAAACCATTTTTTTTGCAGTTCCAGATATTTTTACTAGTGGTTTCTTAAAGGTTTAGAGTCAAAGGAGCACTGTATAAACAATGTTAGAGTGGCAATTATCATTTGCATGGGCCCACCAAAGTATGGGGGTCATGGAAAGGAAAAACTTTTGGTCTAAGTACAAGGAGACCTTACCCCTGAAGTTTCCTGACATAAGACCATTTCTAGGCTCCAGGCAAACTAGTTTGTCCAATCCTGGTCATTGTCTGTAGTGCCCATACAGTTATATTTTTCACAATCTCTGTTGTTGGTATCCTGTTTCTGTATTGAAGGTCCTGGAATCTGTATATCCTACATTGAAGTCAGGATGGTGCGGAGCGGCATCTAATTTCAACTCAGAATTAAAGGGCAATGCAAAAAACCGTGTCCACTATGCAAGTCGTTGTTGTTGTTTAAATCTTCTCAGTGTTAAGGGAAGACTCTTTTGAGTAAGTCAATATCAGAGCAGCAGTAGGGTTTTCCCTGGTAGAGAATTGCTTCCAGGTGATGACATAGACAACTTTGGATGTTTCATAGATGGCTTCCCTGGTTCAGGGGTGACTGGAAAATGCCCAAACCTTTGAGGCCGGTGCCAGGTCATTATGTCAATGTTCAGGGTGTAAGGTTCCATTGCATGACTAGATTTGTGTGTTCCTATCTCTATTAGATAAGAACTAATTTGTATGTATAGTATTTTCTATTTTAATGTGCCCATGCAAACAAGGAATCATGCCACCTAGCATTATCAGCACATAAGGGGGCCGCAGGAACAAGTCCAACAATCCCCGTGACCTGGTTCAAACATAAGCATTATACTGAGGGACTCTTTCACCAACATTCCTTATTGAACAGTTCACAAAGAGAAAAAAATATAAAAAGTGGGGAAAATAAACAATCTAACTTAAGACAGTGGACACAATTGTCACCGTTTAAGAAAATTTGTGTGTTCCCATCTCTATAAGAACGTGTTTGTATATAATTTCCAATTTTAATGTTCCTATGCAAAGGAAGAACAGTATCACATGGCAAGATTGGTGCCTATGGGGATGCTAGAACAAGTCCAACAATCCAATTGTCTTGGTTCTTATATAAACATTAAATGGAGGGACACTTCTACAAACTTCCTTATTTAACAAATAACAAAGGGAAGGAAAGATGGAAAGGGACTCTTTCACCAAAATACCTTATTGAACAGTTGACAAAAAGGAGAAAAGATAGAGTGGGGAAAATAAACAATCTAGCTTAAGACAGTGGACTCAATTGTCACTGTTTATAGGAACTAATCAGAAACCTGGTATGATAGCAACCACAGTTACATAATAAAAGAAGGAAGAAGCCAAGAGGCTGTTGAGAGTAAACAAGTAGGTAAAGAGTACTGGCCTCTTCCCAGCCTGGGAGTCCATTCTCTCATTTTTATTTTGAAAATATATGGTACCCCCACCCAAAATGCTCTTTTCCCAAACTGAAAGTCCATCCTCCCATTTTATTTTAAATAAAAAATGGTTTTTGAAATGGAGACCAATGAGAAAAAAAAAATGCCAGTGAATGTCATGACATAATGTCTTGACATACACCAGTGCTGCATCGGCCCACCATCCACCCCATGTGTCACCCACTTAGTGTCGGGAGAGAAAGGGGGAAAGCCTGAGGACCACGATAGAGTCCACCTGGGCTGGCAACCAGGGAAGACCTGGAGTAGGGGAGGAAATAGGGGAACAGCTGGAGACCTGTCAAGCCTCCCAGCACCCCCCAAGCTGTGATTGGGACTGTGAAGTACTAAAGTTAAAAACGGTAAATGGAGGGTATTGATGCTTGGGGGTGATAGATTTAAGGAGTGAAAATGAGCTTTATAGGGGTGTGCGAAAGAGCAGAATACAAGATGGACATTCTACATACACAACACATAACTGAAGGATAGGATATACTATTAATATTTACTGTGCGCATGGGGCCGATAGCCCCCACATGGTTTTGAACATGTAGACTGGTAAGAAATTGCCAGAGACTGCCTTAATAAAAATGAGCAGCTCTCAGCACCCCCCAATTTGGACCCACCTTTTCTGGTCGCCTTGGCTGGGTCCCAGGGAAGACCTGGAGGCCGGGGAGCAAGAGAGGGGACGCCTGGGGGCCTACCAAGGCTCCCAGCACCCCCAAGCTAGGGACAAGGCCTTCGAACTGGAGTCTCCCCAGACCCCATGCCGGCTAGAGCTAGCCTCCAGATCAAGAAAGGATTTGGTAAAGAACCGGAAGCCAGGATCTACCCGCCCTCCTCCTTATGCCCTACCCCCTCTTCACTGGGGGAAGGGCGGGGAAAACTTGGGATCCCCTCCAAAAGGGACAACCCAACACCCACCTTTTCTGGCCACCTGGGCGGGGTCCCAGGGAAGGCCTGGAGGCCGGGGGGGCGGGCAGGAGAGGGGACACCTGGGGGCCTACCAGGGCTCCCAGCACCCCCAAGCTAGGGACAAGGCCTTAGAACTGGGGTCTCCCCAGACCCCATGCCGGCTAGAACTAGTCTCCAGATCAAGAAAGGAAAAAAAGCCTCATCAATTCTTTCTTTCTTGCTGTCTTACCATCTGATTAAATCATACCCCTTTCCCCAAATCCTGGCTTTTCTTAAACTTTTATTTACCATCATTGAAAATGTGATCAGAAGAGCCAAGTGTACTTAATACACATTTTTATACAGTCCTGTCACTGCTCCAAATGAGCCATTACTGCGAATCATTCTGAGTAGGTTAGAACCAAAGAAGACTAAGAGACCATTATCCCCATTATTTCACAATGACTTGCAAAAATAAGCCTTCTATTTGACTTTCAAATAAAAAGTCAACTACTCACCCAGATTAACAAAGTGCATAGTAAGATTTCCTCAATACATAAAGATGTGAGTTATTTTGCTTCAGTTTTACAATTAGTTGCTTCATCCAAAAGTGTTTTAATCTGCGTTAGGAATAGGCCCTATTTATTGATTTAGACACTTTATACAGATTTTAAACAAAATTTTAAAGATCCAATCATTAACTAAAATAGTTTATTTGTTATATTCCAGAGATTCTCCTTACAAATCTTCCGTGGAACAGGTCTTATTTACTATGGATTGAATTACTCTAACATTATTGTATAATAAAAGAAGCCTATATACAGGCCAGAACTATAATATAGTGGATACTACAGCTTTTGCCTATCTAAATTGAATTCCTGGCTCCCTATATTGTCCCTTGATAATAGCAAGAGTGATTCCTGAGTGCAGACTCAGAGATATTTGAACATAACTGGTGTGGACAAAAAATTATTTTTAAGAAACCCGTTTGCTCAATAGAATCACGTATTTTAATGGAATTGAAGCTGTTTTCCTCCCATACACTAAATAAAAAGACAAACTTGACTAATTCATAAAAATAATAGTGCTTGTAGAACCAAAAGACACCAAGACCTTCCAGGTGGATCAAACTGTTCATTGTTCTATGAAGTAATCTTTGAAAGTATGTGTATTGTATTCATCACCTGAGCAAAATACAAAATGTTTTTCTTTTAGTTTAGAGATTAGATATATCTAAGCTATAAAACATCTTTGTCCATCCAACATTTTAAACCCATAATGTCAACATTTCTATCAATGCTTCCTATCCACTAAATTCAGTGGTAAGTTTCTTGCACCACTGTCATTCAAGTGCCCTCATCATTACAATCACCATTGAAATCATTAAATGTCTCAAGGTCTCACTCACAAATGAGGTTTTCTTCATCCTTCCAGCAACAGAAAAAGTGGACAGAGGACATCACTAATGGCAAAAAATGCCTCTTTACCAATGCTCTCTTGAAATTAAGAGTTCACAGCTTATAAGGATTTCATTTGCCTTGCAGGGTTGCCCCATTTTATGAGGTGGGATAAACATGAGGTCAATTAGTAGACCTATTTTAATACAGAATGTTTATTGACCTTGGGTCAATTATAAATAATTGCATACATTTAACTTTTAAGATATTTTGCCACATTAGTGAGGGACTTCATGCAGGAAACTCTTTGAAGACCCCCATGGATATTAAGTCCCCAGCATTTAGTTTGTTGACATCCATATAGGAAGAACTTCTCTGAGTAACTAACTGTTTTTACTTTGTTAAAAGCTACCTTAATAATGTCCTTAATAATGTCTTGCAGCAGCTGTAGCCTGTGAGATGGTATAGAGCCCAGAGTCTAGAATCTCAGTAGGTGGCACTAAAAGCAGAAACATTAAACTATTAGTTAATCCTCCAGGCAACAGCCTAGTGACATTGCTTGGCTGGTGGCCCAGCAACAAGGACATACTGGAAAACACTTGCTGCTCTTCCTATGCAGCATTTTCTGCTATAAGGCCAGCATGAAGAGGACTGTCTCCAGTCTCTTTTTGAATTTCACCTCCACAGGATTGGGCCTTTACACTAGATAAACTAAGCATCCCGCTAAACTGTTCACCAAGTTCAGAACAAGATGATTCTTACCAAGTCCAATCAAAACCATTCTAGCACTCATAAAGTAAACTTGGAAACATAAAATGAACACAGAAATGTAACTTCTTTGGTGTCACCTCCTCAATCCTATCATCAAGACAATATATGGTAAGTAATCAGCACATGCATTCTTGTGGCTTCAGTATGTCAGTTTTTAATGCCATGGGTTTGTGCATTCTGAAATGCCACTCCTTTGCTAGTCTTTACCTGGGATATCAGAGCAGCTAAGCCTCAAAGGCAAATTTCTGAATTTGACTTTGAGTGGTGAATTCAGCTTTGAGTGTCACTTGAGTGGTGATATTGAGCAGAACCTCCACTATAACATCATCATCAGACAGGTATTCCACAGGGAAAGTCATGCTTTACCTTGATAAGTCACACTTAATTTACCACCCAGTGCTATAATTCTACATATTATCTTGAAAGCTGAAGCTCCATCTGTTGTCAAATAGGTTAAGAGACAGAGCAAATGAGAGATTCTTAAAATGTGGGAGCCACTGTTTCTACTGCCTACTGAGACTAACAAACCAGTTCTTGACCCAAGAGCACAATCATTCAGAGAAGCAAGCACTAAAACCACTAAACCATGGGTGCTTTAGAAAATTCGAGATCCTGAAGATACAAAGGCATTTCTGATGGCATAGATGTAAATTTAACTTTTGAACCAATTTTAAGAAACTAAAATATCAAGATTCAATTCTGGATGTGTTCATAGCCAGCTTAAAGAGAAGTAGGATAGTGGCATAATTCACTTCTTAAAAGATTTAATTTTGGGGCCGGAGAGATAGCATGGAGGTAAGGCATTTGCCTTGCATGCATAAGGTCAGTTGTTCAAATCCCGGCATCCCATATGGTCCACTTTGCCTGCCAGGAGCGATTTCTGAGCACAGAGCCAGGAGGAACCCCTGAGCATTGATGGGTGTGACCCAAAAACCAAAAAAAAAAAAAAAAAAAAAGATTTAATTTTATCACATAAAACATAGTTAGTCATGACAAATCATGTAGGAAAATCCTACTTAGGGTTGTATTGATATTAAATAACATATGGAGATAAATTAAGAGCTCAAAACTAGAGAATTAGATGCACACATTAATAAGTTATTCATTAACAAATATCTTGAATATTTATATTCTGACATGGAGAAATAGCTACCACATATTTTTGAGTGAAAAGAAAACTAAAATTATAAAATAATATATAACATTATTTTATGTATATAAAATAGATCATACACTAATTTCCTACTTAAAAACAGATTATAGAAACATTTAAAATTTTCCTTTCAAAATTTAGTTTTCAACGCACTTTCTGTCTCTCAATAGTGGAACATTTTAATTTTACAACATGTGTTAAATTCAATTCTTTCTAATTTTAAATTTATTTTGAGTGTACATAATTACCAGGGGTCTCAAACTCATGGCCCGTGGGCAGTTTGCAGTCCTCCATACAACATTTTGTTGTCCTGCCCTAGAGGATTCTTTTTTTGTTTTGTTTTAGTTGTTTGGGTCACACACCCCCAATGTTCAAGGCTTACTACAGACTTTGACTTTGCACTCAAGGATCACCCCAACTTTGCCTCCTGCGGCCCCCGGGTAAATTGAGTTTGAGACCCCTGGTTTAGCCTTTAAAAAAAAATCTAAGCATTCTTCCACCCACTCTGTCATTTATTCCTGATTCTTTACCTTCCCTACAGCCTACCTATAGATGATTTAATCTTTTGAAGAACTTTTTTGTTTCTTGTCATTAGAGGGAGCTCTCTTAGGATATCTGTCTAAACTGAATTTCTCTACTATATATAGGTAACATCAATTTTCAATATCCCCACATTCTCCTGCCTTCTGCATCATTTGGCCTTCCAGCCAAGATGTCCAAAAATTTACTTTGCTCTTGATCTCTCCTTGTCTTTACCCTGAAAAGCTCTCTTAATGGTTGTTTAGAGAATCCCAGCCATATCCATATCCCTTTTGACAAGACAGTATATGTTTAGGTATTTTGCTTAATCAAGAGGAATAATAGAATTTTTTTAAACAGTTTTTAACCCACTGACGAGAGTCCTGAAGCAGCAATTGCTACTAGTTACTGTTTTGAACACATGGATTTTAGAGGACAGCTACATTGCCACTGGTTTAATAAAAAGAAACTAGCCAGTCATTTCTTTGTCATAGCCTCTTCCTCACCTATATCTCCTGGTGTTACGTTCCTGATAATACTCAGCTGTGAGGGGCTCAGTTTCTGGGTGCCTGCTCAAAGAATCACTATCATTTTAATTATCTCTCCTGTTCTACAGCTGATGCCTACACCTCTTATGGGAACAAAATCATTATTGCATTATCAGGCATTCTTGAGATGCTTATAATTTTGGAACACAAGAAAAATGATGTCTTCTTCCTTTATGTTCAACATAAACTTTATTTTATATACAATTTTTCCTCAAAATATTTATGTTTTGTAAATAAATTAGCATTAGTCTTAAAAAACTCAACAAAGCTGTTTCTGTTCTTTTCAGACACTGATTTTCTTTCCTGGGCAACTAAGATTCCTTGAGGGACTAAATAATATTCCTGCTGTGGAGGCTGGAAAAAGGAAGCCCTTGTACAATATCATGAATGTCTGTTAATACTTTTGTATGCTGGTTCATACACAAACACACACTCACACACACACACACGTTTGTATATGTGGCAATGGCCATAAAGACTACAAAAAATGCTGCTCCTGAGTATCACTCTAAGAATGGGACTATAGTTGCCATTTTATTGTTTTTATTTTCTGTAACATGGATTCTTGTAGCAGCAATCATTTTTATAAGTCTTATAGTAAGTAATTTATTGAGGTAATTTGGCAGATAGTAGAAAGGCTCATATGTTTTAGGAGTGAAACATTACCACACTAGGCCTACAATCAAAATGTCAATATCACAACACCCCAATCAAAGAATCCCTCATGTGTATTGTACATCCACAAGAATGATACTGGGATACTTGGGAGCTATGCATGGTAGGGGTAGAATTGGGGTCCAGCAAAAAGATCCATTCCTAATCTTTCTGATCTGTCCTCAATGCAATAGTATGTCTTCTTTAATAATTCATCCTTTGTTATTTGTTATTTCAATATCAAAATTACTATAACAGTATTGCAATAAGCATAACATATATTTTTCAATTGATATTTTATGTTTTTAGAATAGGTACCACCGAAGTGTAGTACTGCTTGATCATGAGGAATTTCTAATTTAAGTATCTTTAGAAATATTCATACTGTTTCCACAGATGCTGGTCAGGTTTATAACCCCACCGATAACAAACGAGGTTTCCTTTTTTTTTTTTTTTTTTTTTACCAATTTCTGCCAACTCTTTCTGTTTCTGCTCTTTTTTTCATATAAACCAGTCTAATTGATGTGTGCTAGTATCTTGTTGTCAGTTTATTTCATTTTCTAATATCCAAATATTGAACATTCTTTTTTTTTTTTTTTTTTTTTTTTTTTTTTTTTTGGTTTTTGGGCCACACCCGGCAGTGCTCAGGGGTTACTCCTGGCTGTCTGCTCAGAAATAGCTCCTGGCAGGCACGGGGGACCATATGGGACACCGGGATTTGAACCAACCACCTTTGGTCCTGGATCGGCTGTTTGCAAGGCAAATGCCGCTGTGCTATCTCTCCGGGCCCGTATATTGAACATTCTTATGTCATTTTATCATGTTTCTTCTTTGAAGAAATGTTTGTTTACCTCTTCCATTTTTTTTTTATGAAACTGTTAGTTTTCTTGTTGACTTGAGTGCATTTCTTATACCTTGGAAATGAGCACTTGGATATGTCTGAAGTATAGTGTGCTAATAGATTTTCTGTTTAGTTGACTGTCTTTTTGTTTAGCATATTTCACAGTGCAGATGCTCTTTATACAGTGTGATACAATCCTATGTATATTTGTTTCCATTAAAATTATTAATCTGGTTTTTGCTTAGTATTTATAAATATATTGTATAAATTTGGCTCTAACATCGAAGTATTTAATCCATTTTCAGTTAAATTTGTACATGATGATATAGTGGTCTAAATTTAATTGTTCTTCATATAGCTAACTCATTTTCCTGACTCTTTATTGAAAATGTCTTTCTATTTTTATGTTCTTTGTTCTTTTATCATAAATCAGGTCTGAATTCTCTGTTCTATTTCATTGGTCTGAGTATCTTCACTCATCCCAATACTATAATACATCTATACTGTATAATATAGATTAAAGTTTGGGGACACATTTCTTCTCTCAGAATTGCTTTGGATACTGTGGGCTGGAGATTGTGATTTCATACAAATATTAATAATATTTTATTTATGGTCTTAAGTGTTGTCTGTGAGATTTTGATGGGCTTTAAACTGAATTTGTATCTTTTTTGAGATATCACAGTCATTTTAACAATGCTAATTTTCCCAATTTATAAACAGGGATTTTTCCCATTTCCTTATCTTCTTTCTATTTCAGCTTGTTGGGTTTTGTTTGTTTGTGTATTTGTTTGTTTCAGGGCCACACCTAGCTGGGCTCAGACATTACTGCTGGCTCTGCACACAGGAATTACTCCCGGCAGTACACAGGGGACCATATGGGATGGCAGGGATTTGAACCCAGATGGATGCATTCAAGACAAGCGCCCTACCTGCTGCACTATCACTTTGTACCGTTCTATTTGTTTCAGTAATGATATTTAATTTTCATTTTAAAAATTAAAGAATCATGATCAACCTTTGTATTAATATTTATGCTTTAAATATACAAAGTTACTGCACATAGCTACCATCAAAATGCTTATCTCTCCAACATTTCCATAAGTTCTTTCTTAGTCACCTCCAATCTCTCTCCTACCCAGCTCCCTTCATCCTTAACCCCAGCTTGGAAAATTCTGTTCTGTTGCCAGTATCTAAAGTTATTTTTTATGAGATAGGAGGTAAGTTATACCTGGCAATACCCAGGGACCAATCGTGACTCTTCTCTGGGGAACAGACCTGAATAAAAATATTTTTCACTTAATATATTTCCCTCCATTGCTTCTTTAAATTCCACATGAGAGAGAATGGTCAATATCTGTCTTTTGTCTTCCAAGTTATTTTGCTCACTTACACTACTTTGTTCTATCCAAGTTGTGGCAGAAAGCAGGACTTCATTTTTTATTATAGTAGAGGACTTTTCAATTGTATATATAATAATTTCTCTATCTAATTATCCATTGTTGGGCATTTGGGTTTCCAAACATTTTATTTTAAGATGTGCTGTAAGGAATAAAAGCATGCATATATCATTTTAAATTACTGGATCTCTGGCCTTAAAATAAATGCCTAGAAATGGAAATACTGAATCATATGGATGTTCTTTGTTTTTGTTTGTTTATTTGTTTTTGAGATGTTTTCATACTGTTTTCCTTAAGAGTAAATCAGTTTATACCAGTGAACAATGACTTTTCTTACAACTCATCTCTGCCAGTGCTGGTTGCTTTGGGCCTTTATAACTTGCTGTTTTCAAAGGATAAGTCTTTCTTCTCCTTTGTTGATTCCTAGATATGTAATTATTTTTCTTTGAAATTGTAATAGAATTTTTAAAATCTTTTCATCCTAGTTTATTTCTTGAGCTGAAGAATTTTTTTATACTGATTTCATAATCTATATTGATTTTTTTCCTAATAGTGTTTTAATGGAGTATTTGTTATTTACTCTTTATTATGCCCTGCAAGTAGCAATTGTTACTTGAATTTGAATTCAAACAGAACTATTCAGCTTTCCCATAGCATTGTACAAGCAGCCAGATAATGTAGAGGTCTGGGTGATAGTCAAGTTTTATCATAGAAATAGTAGTGGCCCTATTTGAGCTACAGTTTGTAGACCCTTGACTTACAATATGGGTCATATTTCAAAAATAGAAAATATTGTACAAAGTAGTATTTGTAGAATTAAAAGTATTGGTATTTAGTCATATGAGGACAGACTACAATAAAAATAAAATCAAAGTCTTTATTGGAAGCTCATGATATTTTGGTAAATTTCAAACTTAACAGAACTGACAACAAAAATAAATATTTTTGTAATAAAGTATATTTAAATTCATTCTCCGGACACAATATATATCAGATAAGAGTAAATTTTACATTTATTTTAAAGATGTGGGGAATGATAAGAATTTTGATGCTTACACTATGAAAATTCTTATCAAATAAAAAATTTAGCATTTGTTTTGCAAATCATCTATGGTTGTCTGATGGTCCAGAGGCAAAGTTAACAAATGTAACTAGAAACATTTTTAAAGAGATTAAAGAAAAATAAATCTGAAGATATTTATTCAGCTTAACCTCAGAAGCATTCTTAGTTACCAAAGACATTTCAATTAGATATTTAGAGCTTGTAAATCACTCTGAAAATTCACAAAATTATTTAGCTATCAAACTACTGTTATTGATCAAAATCACACAATCCTAAATAACAATTAAAGCCAGAAGGACTGGCCCACAATATGAAGCTCACCACAAAAAGTGGTGAATGCTGTTAGGAAAATAACTACACTAACACACTAACAAATAACAGGACAAAGTTAATGAATGAGAGAAGTAGAATGCTTGTCTCGAATACAGGCAGAGGTGGAAGAGGAGAGAGATCAGGGGCATCAGTAGTGAGAATGTTACACTAGTGAAGGGGGGGGTGTTCTGTTTATGACTGAAACCCAACTACAATCATGCTTGTAATTATGGTGCTTAAATAAAGATTATATATATATATATATAACATTTAAAACAAAACTACATCAGGAATACTGCTGCCTGCAACTTTGACTAGGACCTTAAGTAGTACCTACTGTATTGTATAACACGAATAGGAATTAATCAAAACAAGGGAAATGTCATGTTATATTGCTTAATTTGTGACTTGATACTTCTAGTAAAACATATACATATGTATGCTCTTACTTATGTATAAGGTATAATCTATCTTAGCTCCTACAAAAATTCCTTTGGAGTTTGTTTACTTAAACTGACTGGGAATTGATTATAAACCTGCATTAAAATATTTCTTAATTTTATTTTATTGAAACCATTGTGATTTACAAATTTCTTCATAGTTGGAGATACAATGAATCAGGGCTAATAAAAACACCAGTGTTAACCTTCCTTCACCAAGATTCCCAGAGTGCATTCTATACCACTCTTTGTCTCCTGGACTGCCAGTATTACAGGCTCGTTTTAAGATTAGATAGAAAAAGTTTGGGTCTCTTGATTCTAATGTTGTTGACTTTGGCTTGGACATTTAGTTCTGTCCTTTACAGCTTTTTTTAAACAGGTGTTTTCTAAAACTGCTCATCCTTAGATAGTTTAAATAAAAATATCATGCTATAATACTCGTTCAGTAACAATAGTGAAAACCACAATGCCCCCCCCCCCAAAAAAAAGAGAAAGGGAGATAGAGTAAAGAAGAAAAAAAACCAACAACAAGATGATGTTGATAAATTAAGTCATTGGTTTTTTTGTTGTTTGCCCACAGCTATTAATTGCAAGCACAAACTCACCATTTGCTTTAAAACAGTAGCTGCATGGTTATTAGTACATCTTTGCTTGCTTATTCATTTTGGGTTCTCTCACCAAATTTTCTGTCCATGCTTCTTATTCCTCTTTATTAAGCCCTATTCCACAGTGCTTACCACAATGAATTAAGCTTTTCTAGTGGCAAAAACCATGAGCTATTAACAACAGAAAAAATGGGTAAACTTAATGGTTTCCTTATCAAAATATATTAGCTATTCTGTTTTTGCCTTCCAAGATTCTGGCAGTTTCCCTGAGCAGGCTGTTTAAACTGAATGAATAACTCCTAAAACCCACAAGAGTGTGATAGTGTGTAGAATTTTTTAAAATGTATTTTTGTCTAAAATGGAAAGCTTATTCTCATTGGTAACTAATTATTTTCAAAAAATCTTTTGCTTTTTCAAATATTGAATATTTTCCACCATGTTTTATTTCCTGTACTCTTGAATGTCTTATGAGCTGGAGAGAATTGAGACATTTTTGGCTGAATGAACTGTATTTCATGGGCACCAAGTATCTGTAAAAAGTTGACTACTATGTGGAATAGAAAATTAATAGAGTGAGTTCAGCAGTGATTACTGGAGCAGAAGGATATTGTTCATATTCTAAATCTCTAAATATGTTACTACTCTGTATCTTTTATCTTGAACTGAAACTTTTTTAGATAAAGTGATAGAGAATGATAATAAAATTTTAAAAATGCAACATTGCTTCTTAAACAGATTAGTCATTTTTAGAAGAAAAAGTTAAAACTTAAAAAACAGGTAATGGGTAAGAAAGTTTGTACAGGGGTAAAGCATTTACCTGCACCACATATAATTCTCCAAGTCCCTCCAGTTGTGAATTCTCAACATAAAGCAAGAAGCAAATCGAACATTGGGCTTGGCCCAACTTCTTGCCTTCCCTTATGCTTTTTAAGTTTTGAAGAAGTCTTGTCTTTTCTATGTCACAATGAATAGAGGAAGTGTATTATGAAAAAAATATAGCTGTGGAGCATAAATTGAATTGTGGAAATAGTTTTCCTGCTAGTAACTGTGACTTCTGAAAATCAACAAATGTTTTTATCCTCAGAGATTGATTCATTTAGAAAAGAATGATTTTCCTGAAAGACTTGAAAGTTGAGCTGAATATAGCACAGTGGCCTTGTATACGACTGACCCAGGTTCAATTCCTGAAATTCCATATGATCTCCAGAGCCTGCCAGGAGCAATTTCTGAGCATACAACCAGTAGTAATTCCTGAGAGTCACTGGATGTAGCCCAAAAACAAATAAAAAGACTTGTTGGGGGACAAAGAATTTAGACTAATACTTGGTACATAAATGAACCCCTGTAATTGCTTCTAATATTAATAGAAACATCAGAAAAAAAACCCTCATGAAATGTATCCTACTCCTTTCCAGTTCTCCTGGCAATGGAGCACATGTAGCTCATAAGAGCTAACTGCTTTTCTTCACCATATCATTCAAATTGTCCTCCCCTATCTACCCATAATTTCTTTTGACTTAATTGAGCTATCAATTATTTTTATTGAGTGCAACTTGAATGATATATAACTTATTGCAATGACACAAAAGCAAGGCAAGATAGTAACATCACAGTTAACTCTGTATATCTAAAATGCAAAGATTTTTAATTTGAATACCTTTATATTTTTATGTCAGCTTCTAAGTAAACTTTTGTCTATAAGATTCTAAATAATAGTCAAAAGAAGCTTAACATATGGGATGTTACTAGTAATATAATAAAGTTTACAAAATATCCACATAAAATAAAATTTTTCTGTTGAAACCTAAGTGAATTTTTCCTCTGCATTTTTCATGCTTTTCTTTTTTAAAGTGTCTTTTGAGGCACCCTTGTTTATGTATACAGTATTCCAGTTTCCCATTCTCCACCAAATATCTACTTATTTCTCTCAAAATAATCACCTGTTTGCACCAAACATATTAATTAGGATATATTTTTAAATGTCAAAAATAGTATTTCCACCTTCTAAGGCAAATCTTTCATCTGCCTCTTTTGTTAGGGATGCTGCTGGGTATTTTTTTTCTGAAAGGCCACCCTAGAAAGGATTCTTAACTTATCTCTGCCATAGTTTGGTGGAAGAGATGCTTGCAGAGCAGCTCAGCCTGCAATGACTATAGAGAAAGAGCAGCATGATGCATACACAGTTGATGCCTCATCTGGAAGAAATCGCCTTTCAAGGTCTTTCTTTTATTTATCTCTCTGTTTTTTATTTTACAGTTGTTTATGACTGTCAATGAGAACATAAATCAAAAGTAAAATGACCTGTGGCATCATCACAATCAAAATGTAAGCACACTGAACCTGAAAAAGGCATTTTCTGATTCCAACAATAATGTAAACTAAAGGATCTTACAAAAGAATGAGTAAAAATGCAGAATCTAAATTTAGCATTCTCGTTAACCCATTTAAGGAAATTAGAAAATAACATATGCTGGATCAAGTTGTACTTTTGTATCATAAATCATGAGCTATTTATAAGATCATTAACTATTTTATGTGCCATCAAAATAGATGATTACATCTGATTAATTAGTTGAAAGTTATTCATTTTCTTCCATTGTTTTTAAATGTAAACAAGAGGATTTTCCTGCTTTGGTTTCCTGCTGTGCTCCCTGCCTGGCTTCCTGCTTTGCTCCTTGCCTGGTTTCCTGCTTTTCTGCGTGAGGCAGCCAAGAAAGGCTCTAGCAGACATTATCTCTTCAGGACTCTGCACAGACCAAGAAAGGCCCCAGTGGACATAATTTCTTCAGTACTCTGAAAAAGATAGACTGACATTACTCACAAAGGGTGGAGCCTGACTACCACCAGGTGTTTGGATACAAAAAGACTTAAAAGACTGCTGCTTTGCTCCCTGCCTGGTTTCCTGTTTTGCTCCCTGCATGGTTTCCTGTTTTGCTCCCAGATTGGTTTCCTGCTTTGCTCCCTGCCTGGTTTCCTGCTTTGCTCCCTGCCTGGTTTCCTGTTTTCTTCCCTGCCTGGTTTTCTGATTTTCTGTGTGAGGCAGCCAAGAAAGGCCCAGCAGACATAATCTCTTCAGGACACAGCACAAGCCATGAAAGGCCCCAGCAGACATAATTTCTTCAGGGCTCTGCAGAAGGTAGGCTGACTACACTCACAAAGGGTGGAGCCTGATTCTTGCTGTGTGTTTGGGTATAAAAATCATTAAAAGTTGGCTGCATGTATCTTCTAGTCCATGAACCTCACAAAACACTTAGTAAAATCCAAGCTATAAGGGTGTCAATGGAAAAGCAATGGAAGACAACATCATACATAGAGAATGAATATGGAAGCTATGATGACCCAAAGAGTACCAACCACCTAGTTAGCCTCTCAGATAAAGAGTTAGAGTAGAAATATGGAGGATGTTCATAGAACTCTAGGAGAGCATAGATTGAGTTGAACAGATCACAAAGATAGAAACCAGAAATCTCCGAACAAAAATAACAGGACTGAAATACTCCATAGATGAAATGAAAACTCCAATAAAAAAGCCTCTCTAACATACAGCACCTGAGGACAGAATCAGAGAGCTGGAAGAAGAGATGCAAAACACTCCATAGAGCAGAGGAGATTGGAAAAAACCTTGCAGCAAATGATCAGACAATGGAAAAAATACTCAAAGAATGTGAACCGATGAAAATAGAAATCTTTGGGGCTGGAGTGGTTGCATAGCAGTATGGTGTTTGCCTTGCATAAAGCAGACCTAGGGCAGACTGAGTTCAATTCCCTGCATCCCATATGGTCCCCAAGCCAGGAGCGATTTCTGAGCACATAGCCAGGAGTAATGCATGAGCATCACTGGATGTGGCCCCAAACAAACAAACAAAAAACAAAGAAGAAGGAGGAGAAGGAGTAGAAGGAGGAGGAGAAGGAGGAGGAGAAGAAGGAGGAGGAAGAAGAAATAAGAGAAAGGAAGAAGAAGAAGAAGAAGAAAGAAGAAGAAGAAGAAAGAAGAAGAAGAAGAGGAAGAAGAGGAAGAAGAAGAAGAAGAAGAAGAAGAAGAAGAAGAAGAAGAAGAAGAAGAAGAAGAAGAAGAAGAAGAAAGAAGAAAAAAAGAAGAAGAAGAGGAGGAGGAGTCTTTGTTAAACTCAACACAAACAACATAAGAAGTGTCCAAAGACCCAGGAAGAAAATCCCTTGTTAAACTCAACAGAAACAACATAAGAATCATTGGTGTCAAACTCAAATATCTTCGAATCAACTTGACTAAAGATGTGAAGGACCTATTCAAGGAAAACGATAAAACTCTACTCCAAAAATAAGAGAGGACACACTGAAATGGAAACACATACACTGCTCATGGATTGGCAGGATTAACATCATCAAA
The DNA here is from genome assembly GCF_024139225.1 of Suncus etruscus. Taxonomy (NCBI): domain Eukaryota; kingdom Metazoa; phylum Chordata; class Mammalia; order Eulipotyphla; family Soricidae; genus Suncus; species Suncus etruscus. The sequence goes on along the minus strand of NC_064849.1, from coordinate 154,005,941 downwards.
ATGGCAATACATTGCACAGATTTAATGCGATCTCTCTAAAGATACCCATGACAGTCTTCAAAGAAGTGGATCAGGCACTTTTGAAATTCATTTGGAATAATAAACACCCTAGAATAGCTAAAGCAATCATCGGGAAAAAGAATATGGGAGGAATTACTTTCCCCAACTTTAAACTTTACTACAAAACAATAGTTATCAAAACAGCATGGTATTGAAATAAAGACAGGCCCTCAGATCAATGGAATAGACTTGAATACTCAGAGAATGTTCCCCAGACATACAATCACCTAATTTTTGATAAAGGAGCAAGAAATCCTAAATGGAGCAAAGAAAGCCTCTTCAACAAGTGATGTTGTGTTAGTTCATTCTCAAATCCCAGATCCCAGATGTAGAACTGAAACAACCCCCTGCAACAACACCAGGAACTAAGCTCCATTGAGAGATATACTCGTACCAGTGTTAATATGACAACGAGGACAGCGAGGAAATGACAACTTGACCTAAGACCTAAGGAGGTCCTATCACATCACCTAACACTAAGTGGAAATCAGAAGATGTATCGTCCTTTGAACTATGAAAAATAAGAGCTCTAACTACAGAAACTGACTTTGACAACCGTGGCTGGACAGAACATACCTTGAGACCATTAAGGAAAACCCTACCCTAGGCTATAGCCCAGGTCTCCTACAAAAATCAAGATTTCTTAGTGCAGCGGCCCAATTCTGACAACAGAGACTGAGCAGAACCTTTGAAACCATAATTTCCTAGACTTCGGCTTAGGGAATGAGCAAAAGCATGGAGCACATGATACAAAAAACGGAACACACCAATAATGTTGGAATAGGTCCTCTAGAACCTTAAAGACTCTATCCTAGGCCTTTTCCTAGGACCTGCGCAAATACCAAGATTGCTTGCTACAGTGGCCTTATTTTCTCATCCTCAACCGAGAGGAAAGGTTCCTGACACCACAAAAACAAAACAAAACAAAACAAAACAAAAACCTGGGATATGGCAATGAGAAGGTATGGAGCCAGTGGTTGTTCCCATAACAATATGCTTCAAGAGTGGAGAAACTCTGAATCTCTTAGGCCATGGGAATTTCCTTCCTTCCCCAGTACTTACTGTGCCTATACAAAAAAAAATAAAAATGGTGGGGTAACACCAAGCCCTGCCACTGCACCACTTTTTCTGGTTTGGTTTTGTTTTATTTTTTTGTTTGTTTGTTTTTTGATATTATTTCACTTCTCTTTTTTCTTCCACTTTTTTCTTTCTTTTTCACTTTTGTGGATATTATTCAGTGATTTTTTTTTCTTTCTATTTTAGTAGTTGATACCAAGTTTTTTCTTCTCTTTTCCTTAACCTTTTTATCTCCAACAGAATAGCATAACTTGAATCATTCAGCCTCATAAATTGAGGGGGGGAAAGAATGATGCCAGGACCAGTCATATGAACATGTAGTGTAAATAAAAAATGACCAGACTGGAACACCAAACAGAATAGATACCCAACCTATAACAAGCTGTAAGGTGGAGACCAGTTACACTAGGATTCGGGGGGGTAAAGGAGGGATATGTGGAAGACAAGCTGGGAACAGGAGTGGAGGGAGGACAACATTGGTGGTGGGAAAGCCCTTCATTTATTGTCACTATGTACTGTAAATAATTCTGTGTAATGAATTTTAGTCACAATAAAAAATAGATCCCTAAAATATAAATATATATATGCCATGGGCTTGTCATAAATGAACTTGACTATATTAAAAGTTCCTTCCTTCCCATCTTGTTGAGTTTTTATCATGAATGAGTGTTGGACGTCATCAAAAGTTTTCTCTGCATCAACTATATGATCATATAATTTTTATATGATGTATTTCATTGACTTGTTTTTGTTAAACCATCCTTGCATCTCTGAAATGAAACCCACGTGCTCATAGTGTATAACCTTGAGGCATTGGATCCTATTTGCTAGAATTTTTTTGAGGATCTTGAGGATCTGTACATCTGGTACATAGGGTGTTTAGGTTGTGTTATTAAGAAAAGAGATACAGAAAAGCATAAAGTGATCTTACTGCCTAGAATTCATAGATAGAATATTATTTGTCAATAGAGTTTCCCATTTATTTTTAGTATAAATATTAATCTGAGGCATTTAAATGTATTCTCTGCATCACCAATAGTGCCCACATTCCATTGACCTGTTGACTGCAGTAAGAGAATAATGCCACAGTGATTTCTTCATCTTACATTCTATCCCTTTTTCTCACTCCCTTTCTGCTGCTTTCCTTCAGAAAAATACCACTCGGATAATTGGAAAATTACACAGTAAAACTGTAATATTGGATGGGTGTAGAGTAGTAATACTGGTGATTTTTATATACGTTATTTAATAGGCTTCCATTTCTTACAATAAGCATATGTATAGCAATTATTAAAATTTTAAGTTAAAAATCTTTATAAGTGAATATGTAAAATATAGCACCTTCTAGAAGCCTGGCTTATTCTTCAGCATTAAGATATATATTTAATAAATTATGAGAATGTCATAATTTTGTGTTAGTAAAGTAGCATTATAAGCAACAGCATTATATAATGACTTTACAATTTGTATCACTCCAATTAAATACCTTGGTTTGCATAGTTGTTCATAATACATTTGTTTCTGCCATTCCATGTTCCAACACCAATATCACCACTAATGTAAAATCCCTTCCACCATTGTCCCTGGATTTCCACCCACCCAAAGCTTGCCCCTTTGTTAGGTACAAAATAACTTATTACACATTACCTATTTACAACTGAGTGGTAATGGAATTATAAAAATACAACAAAATATGTGTTGTTAATTGTTCATCCAGTTAGTGTTCTTTTAAACCTTAGATGGTTTCTATGCAACATAATTTGTGTGATCCTACTGGAGTGTCAGTAATGAAAAATTTAAAAATGTAAAGCCAGGACTTCCAGAAGCTCAGAATGACTGGGGTTAAGAGTAGGCTGTCCATACTCACTCTGACAAAACTCTGGAAATACCAGCATACCTGGAATTTTGGTTAGTTAGGCATCTTTACAGAGATCAGTGGTAAAACAGTGAAGTTGGATTGGCAGTAATGTGGGTTGTGGGTGCAACTGCCTCAGCAGGCCAACTTCTCCTCCAAGAGTTTCATCTGTAAAACCAGTGTACTTGTGATTTTTTGTGCCTTGTTTTATATCTCTTTCGAGAATAAAATGAGTCTCTGCAGCCGGCAGAAGAATGGGCATGGCAGCAGCTATGGAAATGGCTACAGCTGCCAAAACCTCCAGAAGCACAGAAGGGTGGAGGAGGCTGCCCGTTCTCACTCTAACAAAACCCTGGAGATCTCAGCCTAAAGACCAATATAATAACTCTGAATTGATATAATTCTGTTTGTCTTGACAGCCCATGAACTTTTCTATGATATTTCTAACTAAATTGTCTAAGAAATACCAGTTTAATGTTTTCTATAACATTTAAAATTATTAATCTTTATGAAGTAATTTCACCTCTGTAAAAATTAACCCACTCTTTCACAATATAAAAATAGAAAGTGTTAATAGCAAGTCCTATTTTTAAAAATAACTCTAGAAATTCCCTGCCCAAAGCAGGCTACATTGTGCTAGGTTATTACTCTCAGGATGGCCATTTTATAACACAAATCTTAGCCCATGCTAGGTTTGCCCTAAATTCTATCTTTAACTTCTCTGTAGATTATATTTAAATAAATGAACAGTTGACTGTTTTACTCTACATCTACCTGAACAGACTCATCTTTTTTTCTTTCCTGTTTAATTCTTATTGTCATTTATATCCTAAATGCAGAGTATAGGATAAGACATGGGAATAAGAATGATTTCCCTCTTGTTTTCTTAGACATTCAGACAAAATAAATAGGTAAATAAATTCTGAAAAGATAGTCATAAATTTAAGAAATAAATCTAGTAATTATCATAGTAAATTTTGGTTTCCAAAAATCTCAACATTTCTTAGAGGTGAGTTAGAATATATTGCCTTATAAGCCAATAATTTATGTATACATGCATTATTTTAATTTATTTAATTTAAAAGCTTTATCAGCATAGAAGTGAGGATCAGGAGACCAGTCTATGGAAGGAAGCTTGCCACAATGAGTGGTGAATGCAGTTATTGTAATGATCCATGGTGACAATGTTGGTTGGAACTGATTACACTGGACAAGAGCTAGGTGCTAAAAGGGTATAAATTGATATTCGTGGTACCTTTTATTAGCAATAGTGCAAACCACAGTGTCAAAAAAGAAAAGAGAGAGAGAAAAAAAAGAAAAGCAAAATATCTGCCCCAGAGGCAGAAGTGGGTAGAAAAAAAAAAAGAGAAGCAAAATATCTGCCCCAGAGGCAGACGTGGGTAGGTGGAAGGGAAACTGGGAACATTGATGGCAGGAAATATTCACTGTATGGCAAACCAATGTTTCTTAAAAAAAAAAAAAAAAAAAAAAGGACAGAAAAGTAGAAAGAAAGAAGGCAAAAGAGAGACAAAAATTTTATGCTTATACATTATTAAACTATAACTTAATCATGAACAATTTTTTTCTGTAAAAATCTCTTAGGAAAAAATATTTTTAAAAACTGTCACCATTCAGGAGCAATTTCTGAGCGCAAAGCCAGGAGTAACCCCTGAGCGTCAAAGGGGTGTGGCCCAAAAACCAAAAAAAAAAAAAAAAAAAAAAAAAAAAAACAAGAACAAAAAAAACAACCTGTCACCATTAAAATTCTAAAACTCATTGTATTATTTTGAAAATAACACAAACAATGGCAAGTTTGAGCTCCTACTTAGTATACAACATAGGGGCCCGGAGAGATAGCACAGTGGCCTTTGCCTTGCAAGCAGCCGATCCAGGACCAAAAGTGGTTGGTTTGAATCCCGGTGTTCCATATGGTCCCCCGTGCCTGCCAGGAGCTATTTCTGAGCAGACAGCCAGGAGTAACCCCTGAGCACCATCAGGTGTGACCCAAAAACAAAACAAACAAAACAAAACAAAACAAAAAACACACAAAAAAACCCCAACATAATAGAATTCTAAAGTAATGATCTGACTATCTATTAACACTTCCACAGTGCACAGTGATGGTTTTAGTAAACCTAGTAATTTTCCATTGATATGTTCAGTGAATTTTAAAAACAATCATGAGTGGGAAGGTAGTTTGCTTTGAACGTATTCCACCCAAATTCAATCTCCGACACCCCCAAGCCTGTCAGGAGTACCGCTAAGGGTTGCCAGATGTGCCCACAAAATAATAATTAGAATGAGGGTATGGAGAGAGTACAACAGGTAAGGTGTTTGCCTTACCTGATTTGTTTCCCACCGACCATACCTCTGTCGCACATCCTGTATGATATCCCAAGCATTGCCAAAAACAATGTCTGAGTGCAGTCAGGAGCAAGTCCTAAGCATAGACAGATGTGGCCTAAAAATAAAATAAAAATATTAACTGAGAACAAACATTGCAGTCATCCCTTACTGGTAAAACATGGATCACAGAGGAATAGCCTCCATCACTGCCCCTACAATTCATCCGGAATTATGATCTGATCTCACAGCATGTCTAGTCTCCTTCAGATCTCCACAGAAATTTTCATTGCTTTGCAGGATTTCCTCCCACACTCAGACAATTAGTCTTCACACCATCTATTTTCCATTGGTTGAAATAGTTCCTTCCGCATTAGGAAGGCTTCCAACTGCATCTATAATGTGAAAGGTTCGAATTAGTGGAGTCCATGAAAATTGCTATTAGAATGTACAACTGTTTGAATCAAGTCATTTCAGTGATGCTGCTGAGGTGATGTGTAGACTTTGTGATTCATTTTCTAAAACTCAGTGGCTGAATACTTAACTTGAATAAAGTTTCTAGATCATGGGGCCTTTTTCACTTATGCCTAAAGGCACATCTTTCTTCTTTGGTATACATTACCTGGGGAACCACTTGCAAACAAAAATCACTTTAGCAAACCTTATAACTTCTCTGAATCCACAGGGTCTTCCAGAAATTAAGGCTTTCTGCCAACTTATTATCCATTGAGCAATTAGGAAATAAGGAGTTTTATTATCCTAGGGAACGTAATGAAATGCTCCATGGAAAAAAATGCACAATTTTTGTGGCATTTTAGAATTTTGTGGTATTTTAGACCAGAAAATTAAACATTTTATATTCATCACAGGCACATTAAAGAAGTTAGTGAAAATTGAACTTGAAATAATCCTAAAAACTTTTGTGTGTGTGTGTTTTTGTCTCAGCTTTCTACATTCATCTGAATTATTCACAATCATTTGCTTTATTCTATCAAATATATACTTTCTGCTTAGGAGCGACTGTCCCAAGGCTTAATCTGAAAACCACTAACGGAAGCTTTATTACCTGATATCATTTGGCACTGGACTGAGTTCTATATATGGAAAATATTTTCTATTTTATTTCATATAAACTTCTCTTCTTTTTTTATTATAATATGGTGATTTACTGAGTTGTTCATAATTTACTTGTTTCAGGCATTACATGTTCCGACACCAGTCCCACCACCACTGCTACCTTCACTTTACCAATGTCCTCAGTTACCTCCCACCATTCCAGCTTGCTTCCTTGCAAGGAAGGCACAAATTATTTCAAATTGTTCGTTACATCACAAGGAAAATGAAATTCAAAATTTAACTTTATAAAAGTCAGTTAGTCATAATTTTTATATCTCACATCTGACATCATTGTCTGTGGATTTACTAAGCTAGTGGTATTAAATGACCTGAAGTGCTATCTATAAATTTTTCATTCCACTAAGTTTGGTGGTCATTGATACAACTTTCTCATTAGATTTGCTGTGGTTATACTGAAATGACAGTAGTAGGAAATTCGCATGAACATTTTAAATATTGAAGGCTCAGGACCAATACCAAACTATTTCCTCACTTACCTGCCCACTGAGCCACATAGTAAGATAAGTAAGATAAAGTAAGACATTCAGCACTTTAATAATGCCAAAACTATACCCTAAAAAATGCATAGATCAGGAAGCCAACTGATGACTATCTTTACCTCACGCTCTGCTAAAATTATCTAGAAGAATTCTAATCAGGGAGAAAAATGTAATCTTTTGTGCAAAGAACTCAGAATAGAGTAGTTTCGGGAACAAGAACCTAATACCATCTGCACCCTATGACAAAGTTATCCACCATTTTCTGAATATTCTGCAACACCTGATTCTCAACTGGACACAGCCCAAATAAAACTGCCCAGCAGCAGAACATCCAATCAGTTTACTTCCCAGCATGTGAAATTCCCGAAACCCATAAAAACTCTTCAGTCAGCAGTTGGGAGAGGCAGTACTCTGAAATGCAGCTGTCTTTCCTCTACTCGCATAAATGTCTCCTTTACCTCTCTGCCCTGACTAACTTTTGGCTCCTTTCTAGACAAACAGATATGAACTTTAGTGCTGATGACATCTTATCAAACATAAAACTATAATCTGAGATCTCTTACCAAGCTTTGAGAAGAAGAGTGATTAAATAGAATAATATAAATAATGTTTAAGTCAATTTTAAGTATTCAATTCTAAAATAGGAAGCCATGTTCCACATCACTAATAATCAGGGAGATGCAAATCAAAGCAAAAATGAGGTACCATCTGAAGCCACGGAGACTGGCACACATCACAAAGAACAGAAACAATCAGTGTTGGAGCCGATATGGAGAGAAAGGAACTCTCATTCACTGTTGGTGGGAATGCCATCTAAAGCAGCCTTTATGGAAAACAATATAGAGATTCCTCAAAAAACTGGAAATTGAGCTCCCATATGATCCAGCTATACCACTCCGAGGAATATACCCCAGGAACACAAAAATACAATACAAAAATTTCTTCCTCACACCTATATTCATTGCAGCACTATTTACATTAGCTATACTCTGGAAACAACCAAGATGCCCTTCAACAGATAAATGACTAAAAAAACTGTGATACATATACACAATGGAATATTATGCAGTCATCTGGAGAGATGAAATCATGAAAGTTTCCTATACATGGATGTACATGGGATTTATTATGCTAAGTGAAATAAGTCAGAGAGAGAGAGTGAGAGACAAATACAGAATAGTCTCACTCATCTATGAGTTTTAAGAAAAATAAAAGACATTATTGAAATAATTCCCAGAGATGAGGACCGTAAGGACCAGCTCACAATATGAAGCTCACCACAAAGAGTGGTGAGTGCAGTTAGAGAAATAACTACACTGAGAACTATCATAACAATGTCAATGAGTGTGGGAAGTAGAAAGTCTGTCTTGAATGCAGGAGGGGAGGAAGAGGGTAATGGGGCATTGATGATGGGAATGTTGCACTGGTGAAGGGCGGAGCTCTTTTTATGACTGAAACCCAACTACAATCATGTTTGTAATCACAGTGTTTAAATAAAGATATTATTTTAAAAAATAAAATAAAATAGAAGGCCAAAGCTATAGTACATAAGGTAATGCTTGCTTTGTTCACAAATAACTCGTCGACACCCAACATCACATCACATCCCAAAGATAGCCTGGAGTGATTCCTTAGCTCAGAGTCCGGTGTAAGCTCTGAGCACCTCTAGATGTGACTTCTAAATAAATATAAAACAAATCAATTTTAAAATAATTCATTCTAGCATACATAGTTTCTCAGTAACAATTTGACAGGCCACTCTTCATCTTTTATATTCATTACTTTTCAAAGTATTTCTATTCACTTCACAATTTTTTTAGAGTTTCTTTTCACTTTAGGAGCTGTCGTGTTTCCTTCCAAACTGCTATCAATTGGATATTCAGTTAAGTCCCTCAGGAAAGAGACATAAGTGACCTATTAAACAATTAGGCCCAGCTCTCAAAGAATTGTTCCATATATAATGAAATCTTTGCTAAAATCTTTAATAATGTGTTTTTCTTTGAAAAAAATCTAAATACAATCCTAAATATTGTTTGTTACTTTGATATTAATAAAATTGTAAATAATAAAATCATAATACATTTTATTTGCTGCATAGTAAATACTTTTAAAGAAAATAAGCACAGTAAACTACACATATTTTAATAATAAAATCTAAAAATTTTATTTCAGATTAGTAAATTCACCTTCCCTCTGCTTTGTTTTATTGAATGTGGTAAAATAACATGGAAATATAGAACATTAAATTGTTATCTATCTCTACATTTCTATTTTAGAACTTCCTACTTTCAACAGAAAAAAATTGTTAGAAGATAATTGAAAAGCACAGGTGCGAATTTATTCTTGGATTTTACCCAACTCCTAATGAAAGCCACCCTTTTCAAGTCCTATCTTTAAATGCTTTTTAGTTTGTTGCTAATAAAAACACATAGCAACAGAACAAATTAGTCATAGATAATTGAGAGGTATTATTCAGAAGCCTTAAAAAACTTCTTTATTATAAAGTATTTTAATAAACGATCGGTGTACATATTCATACTCTTAAATAAATGTCGTGGTAGAGCTGGTTACTGTCAAAGCCAGCTTAGAGAAGCCTTATGAAATATATCCCCATGGACTTGCAACATTGCTATCCAAACGGCCATGCACTGGACTGACAATACAATGTCCTGACTGGAATGGTCCTCATTTTCTGCTGCTTTACCTTCCCTGTACCTAGAAAAATTTCTGTCTGCAACACAGCTAGGTAATGCATGAGCATAGCATATGCAAGTGCTATAGGGAGGAATTGTGAATCCTCCCCTCTGAGCATGCAAGTGACCCTGTGAACACTGCAGTTATAGTGTGCAGGAGCAGCAGAACCTAAAAGAGCAGTGCAAACTTCAGGCTCCCTTATGAAGGACTATAACCCAAATATCTTCAGTTCTGACTGGAACTATGGCAGAGGATGCCAACTACCCAACCGAGTCTGCATGACCCTTAGTCACTGCAACATGCATGAAGGGAAGAGAATAGGAAAACAATAGCAAAGATTAGTGTTTCCTTAATAAAAGATAAAGAACTGAGGTCTTCAGAGAGGATCAGATCTTGGGTTGGTACTAGCAAGATCAGAGCAAAATATCCCAGAAATACAGCAAAACATGCCAATTGGAAGAGTATAGATGGGAGGAAGACCCAAGTGCAGAGTACAAGCAATAGAAAGGGAAAGTCTCTCATTGGCCAACAATGAGAGAGATCTGGGAGCATCCAGGGCGCTTCCTCACTTTTATTTCTTGATTAAGAAACAGGTCTCATGTAAACACAATGTCTCATCTGCTATTCTGGGTATAACAGTAAGTAAAATCAACAAGGTTCTGACATCAAGGCATTTTAGTCCAGGAGAGAAGATTGGCATTAATCATGCCTTTCAGGTGTTCACGTCTCTATTGGTGTATAAATGTGAAATAAGAGTAGGAACTATGAAACAAAAAGACATCCTAACTTCAAAACAAGGCAAAAAAATCTTTGAGCTTCACAAAGATGAAAAATTAAGCTAAGAAAAAAATCTAATATGTCAGTTGTCTTATTTCTTCTTAGTTGTCTTAGGAGACATATCTAAGGCCGAGTTGGGAGCAAATAAATGTTGAGAGAAATCACCATCATGGAAGACAGCATATTCTAAGATTGTATAGCAAGGAAAGCATTTTTCACTCAAAACAAACAAATAAACCCCCAAGTGTATCTGGAATACAAAAAGTGAGAAATTCTGGCTAATCTGGAGAAGGAAGCAGATATGCAGGATTCTTTATTTCCCCCAAGTGAGAAAGTTATACATCCAAAACCAGGATTTGTAAAAGCTACTGGAATAGGAAAAAATATTTTTCTGGTAGGAAAATTCAATTCCAGTATTTGTAAACTAACATAAAATGTAATAAAGGCTTAGCCCATTTTAAAATAATAAATAAGAGACAGATGACAAGCAATTTTGCTATGTGTTCTCTTTTTGAAAACACTTCTAAATACAACCACTAGTAAAGTAATTGAGTATCTGATCTTAAAAATCAAATCAAGTGCAAACAGATAGTCTTCTGCCACTTTTTTACTATATGCTCTTTATTAAGTCACCTAACTGGTACTTCAGTTTTCTAAAATTTCACGTGAAGTCATGGGATTTCTCCCCACATAGAATTTATGTACCTGATGCATGTAAAATGCTTCTGAGTGTGCTGGACTCATAGCTAGTAGGCTATTAGTCATTATCACTAAGCAAATTCTTGTACCATTCATTAGCCTCCAGTTTCTATGACTAAGCTCTGACTTTGCAGTGCAGTGTCTTCAGGGGTCTGGTGTTGGCTTCTCTAGAAATACTACATTCTGCCACCAATTTTGATTAATATAAGGTACAAACGCTTGCTTGACATAAAAGTCAAACAAACCCTACCAAGCCAATCACCCTTCACCTCAGAGTTCCTTGCGAGTTCAGCTAGGAACACATCTTACACTGACTTTCTCTCCAGTCCTAGCCTGCTTCCCTTGCCTGTCTCTTAGTTTTCTTCTGAGAGCACTTTAAGTAAGTCACCCTACTTAGATTCGGCCACTTTGGAACTCAACTCAAGACAGTTACTATAATAATTACTGTTTTCTCTGACACTTAAAATGCTTTTTTTTATACCAAACAAGAGCTCAGCTCAATATACTTCCAACTAGAACCTTTTACAGATTTCTACTGTTTGTATACTTAATTGTACACTTTTTAAACATTAAGACTCGCTAGACAATGAACTTCTTAAGCACAAATACAGTGGTTTATTATTCAGTGTTTACCCCATAAGAGAGAATTCAGGGTCTCACATCAAAGAAGGGCTAAGCAATTCAAACTGATCCACTTGATTATAAAGTGTGGCGTAGTGCAATACACAGAAAATGGCATGACTGCAAGAAGCAAAGTTCCCTGAGCCTGCCAGGATACTTCAGTGCAGAGCTAGCAGTAAACCCTAACCTATGCTAGTATGACTTAAAAGCTTAAATAATAAATAAATAAATACATTAAAAATTCTCTGTTAATCTCTGTTGGACCTTCATTATGAAGTAAGAGGTGTCACTTTTTTGCTCCAAAATTATCCTCAAGGGGCTCGAGCAGTAGCACAGTAGTAGGGCATTTGCCTTGCATGCAGATTACCTGGGATGGACCTGGTTTCGATCCCCAGCATCCCGTATGGTCTCCCGAGGCAGCCAAAAGTGACTTCTAAGCACAGAGCTAAGAGTAACCTCTGAGAGTTGCCAGGTCACTTTTGGCATGCACTGAAGTATCCTGGCAGGCTCAGGGAACCATCTGGGGGTCCAGGGATCAAACCTGGACTAAATGCATGCAAGGAATGCACCCTATTCCCTGTACTCTCTCTCTCTCTGGTTCCATAACAGGGAATTTTTTTGTTTGTTTGTTTTTGTTTTTGGGTCACACCCGGCGGTGCTCAGGGGTTACTCCTGGCTGTCTGCTCAGAAATAGCTCCTGGAAGGCACGGGGGACCATATGGGACAACGGGATTCAAACCAACCACCTTAGGTTCTGGATCGGCTGCTTGCAAGGCAAGCACAGCTGTGCTATCTCTCCGGGCCCAACAGGGAATTTTTAATAATAAATTATTTTCAATGAAAACAAATGGCTAGGGCCAGAACGATAGATAGCACAATGGCAGGGAGTTTGACTTGCATGCGGCCGACCCTGGTTCAATCCCAGCATCCCGTATGACCCCCTGAGCCTGCCAGGAGCGATTTCTGAGTGCAAGGCTAGGAATAACCTCTAAGCACAACCGGGTGTGGCCCAAAAACAAAAATGGCTAATTTATTTAATAAAGCAAGTAGATGAGAAGCCTAAACTCAAAAAATTCAGACAGCAACTGCTATGTTACTAGAAATTCAGCATATGCATGACCTGGTTTACATACAATATTCTCCCTGCTGCAAATGCAAATGGAAGAGGTGAATCTTGAACAAGATCTACTGCAGCCACGTGAACATGAAGATGGAATAGCTGATATAATGAAACAGAAATACATTGCTCTTTCACTGTTATAATCAATACATTTATGCTCAAGTTGTTTCTTTGTATGCATCCTAAGTGTCACCTAGAGGCAGTAGGCAGCACTTCTAACATAGTAAGTTTTGTTCTTACTCTGTAAAATGGAGATGCAATGCATTTCATCAGCAAGTCTAAACCAGCACATATAAATAAATGAAGTGAAAAATTGCCAAATTAAACATTTGTCCTTTTAAACTTCAATACAGATGAAATGCAGTTTTGAAGTATAAAAAAATGAGGCAAGAAAAAAGAATACTGCAAGTTGATTTGATCAAATAATTAAAAATGGAAATTTCATCTCCAAATATAAATGAAAAAGAAAAATTTGACCATTTTCAGTATCCCTGAAAACATGGGAAAATAATAAACAGGGGTTTAATTTAAAAAAAAAAAGGAAATAATGGCTTATCTGCAAATAAGACAATATTGAACTTACTAACTTGACTATTTATTCAACACATATTGAATGGAACATTAAATATATAGGAATCTCTGATCATAGATATTCATTGAGAAAACTTTTAGCAGAAAATTTTTGGTTTCAATTTTTTTTTTATTTGTTTTGGTGCCACACCCACAGTGCTAGGATCTGTATTCCAGTGATCCCTGGAAGTGCTAGGGGACCCTATGTGGTGCTGGAGATTTGAACCAGGATTTTCTGGATGCAGGGCAAGGGCCTTAATTCCTAAAGGATCTTTCCAGCACGACACTGAGAATTTTTGAGTGGGGGTAGCTCAAGATCTGGGTCCACAGTCACACATGGAGCTGAGTCAAGGCCAAAGACTCAGTCAGTACTGGAACTCAGAAACTCAGGGAACCACCAGGGATGCACTCAATGATATTAGGGAAGTGTTATATTGCAGGGTCGGACTCAAGCTGAAGCTCCATTGTCCTGGCCATGGTGTCATTTTTCTGACCCCATTAGTGCCTAATATGAAGTACCTTGTAAAGATTTAGTTTTTCTTTGCTCTAAATGTCAGATGATGCAATGAGTAAACCTTTTCCTCTTATCTAAATGCCACATGTTACCCTTGTTGTGACCATAGTTCTCATTATTACCTGATGAGACTTGGATATCACTCACTTTAAGTAGAAATTATATATTGTCCAAGAGATCCATGTAATTTGCATCTTTTAAAAAATACTGCCATTGAAGTTCTCGTTTTAATATTATTTACAGAAACATAAACAAACACTCAGAATGTGAAAAAAAATATATATATAAAACTATTGAGAGCTGGAGAGGGTATAGATTGAAGTAAGATAAATGACAGTAGTTAGCCTAAGTAATATATAAGACCTTTTTTCTTTCTTGCCTGAAGTTACCAGGTCTACATTTAGGAAGCTTTGTGAGTCAAAAGGTTTCAGAGAATAAATGTACAGCTTTATATCAGCTACCTGTTTCCCTTTTAGCTTTTTCCCTAACCAAGCCAGGTCTCATTATGATAAACAGCTTTCTACTATTTCCATAAACCACCATTCGAAACTCAATGTGTTAATGTCTTTACAAATAATTTATATAAAATTTCTAACATCCTTTTCCATTAATAGCTGTTGTGGTTCATAGAGAAGAAGATAAGCAAGAACTGTGTTTTGTATATTTAAAGTTTTGGGGTTTTTTTGAAAGAGAATTGGGAAAACCACACCTGGCAATGCTCAGGACTCACTCTAGGCTTTATGTTCAGAGCTCATTCCTGGTGGTGTTGAGAGAATCATATCCCTTTTTCTCTAGGACCTTCAAGCCTCCAGCTGATGATGGCAAATACCAGCCTCCTTCATGCACGGTTACAACTTAGGGATTGACAAAATGTCTTGTTTTCTAAGTTGTTCTTAGCTGTTTCGAAGTATAAAGTAATGAATCACAAGGTTTATGTTTTAGAGACTGCAAATCACTCCTCATGAACAATCAAGGAATAGAAACATGAAGAGTAGATCACTTGGAAAAATATAGTGACACCAGAACTGGGTGATGATCATAAAGCCTCAGTAAAAATGGCTTCTTTTCTAAATGGTTCCTTTCCTTCCTGCCTTCACATGGTATTTTTTCAAGGTTTAAGAACTTGTGGGGAATTTTATCCAAGAAAAAATATGAACATTAATTAGTAGGAAAAATATAATCTCTAAACTTTTGAAAAATAGTTATTACAAGTCCAAAATGCTTATCTTGAAAGCAATGTTCAGATTCAATAAAACATCTGTTTTAATTTGACTCAAGCCCTTTTTCTAGAGCAGAGAAAATAAAGATCCAATGTGAACAAATTACTTGTAAAAGGCCTACATTAAGAACAGATTTGGGAGCAGCACGGGCGGGCAGCTGGCAGACCTCCGTATGTGCCAGCGGCCTTTTGGCCTGGCCTAGGGTGGGGGGCCCGGACCTGGGTCACCCGAACCCCCTCTCCCCCTTTCCTCCGGATCTCCAGGTGGGTTTCTGGGAGGAGCTGATGGGGCACCCTGGGTTTTCCCCACTCCCAGGCCGGGTCTGGGGACCGGCCTAGGTTGGGCTTAAATCCCTGTCCTTCGGGCTTGGGAGGGTCTCTCTCCCTTCCTGGAGCTGGATTTTTAGCAGCACGGGCGGGCAGCTGGCAGACCTCCGTATGTGCCAGCGGCCTTTTGGCCTGGCCTAGGGTGGGGGGCCCGGACCTGGGTCACCCGAACCCCCTCTCCCCCTTTCCTCCGGATCTCCAGGTGGGTTTCTGGGAGGAGCTGATGGGGCACCCTGGGTTTTCCCCACTCCCAGGCCGGGTCTGGGGACCGGCCTAGGTTGGGCTTAAATCCCTGTCCTTCGGGCTTGGGAGGGTCTCTCTCCCTTCCTGGAGCTGGATTTTTAGCAGCACGGGCGGGCAGCTGGCAGACCTCCGTATGTGCCAGCGGCCTTTTGGCCTGGCCTAGGGTGGGGGGCCCGGACCTGGGTCACCCGAACCCCCTCTCCCCCTTTCCTCCGGATCTCCAGGTGGGTTTCTGGGAGGAGCTGATGGGGCACCCTGGGTTTTCCCCACTCCCAGGCCGGGTCTGGGGACCGGCCTAGGTTGGGCTTAAATCCCTGTCCTTCGGGCTTGGGCTTGGGAGGGTCTCTCTCCCTTCCTGGAGCTAGATTTTTAGCAGCACGGGCGGGCAGCTGGCAGACCTCCGTATGTGCCAGCGGCCTTTTGGCCTGGCCTAGGGTGGGGGGCCCGGACCTGGGTCACCCGAACCCCCTCTCCCCCTTTCCTCCGGATCTCCAGGTGGGTTTCTGGGAGGAGCTGATGGGGCACCCTGGGTTTTCCCCACTCCCAGGCCGGGTCTGGGGACCGGCCTAGGTTGGGCTTAAATCCCTGTCCTTCGGGCTTGGGAGGGTCTCTCTCCCTTCCTGGAGCTGGATTTTTAGCAGCACGGGCGGGCAGCTGGCAGACCTCCGTATGTGCCAGCGGCCTTTTGGCCTGGCCTAGGGTGGGGGGCCCGGACCTGGGTCACCCGAACCCCCTCTCCCCCTTTCCTCCGGATCTCCAGGTGGGTTTCTGGGAGGAGCTGCTGGGGCACCCTGGGTTTTCCCCACTCCCAGGCCGGGTCTGGGGACCGGCCTAGGTTGGGCTTAAATCCCTGTCCTTCGGGCTTGGGAGGGTCTCTCTCCCTTCCTGGAGCTGGATTTTTAGCAGCACGGGCGGGCAGCTGGCAGACCTCCGTATGTGCCAGCGGCCTTTTGGCCTGGCCTAGGGTGGGGGGCCCGGACCTGGGTCACCCGAACCCCCTCTCCCCCTTTCCTCCGGATCTCCAGGTGGGGTTCTGGGAGGAGCTGATGGGGCACCCTGGGTTTTCCCCACTCCCAGGCCGGGTCTGGGGACCGGCCTAGGTTGGGCTTAAATCCCTGTCCTTCGGGCTTGGGAGGGTCTCTCTCCCTTCCTGGAGCTGGATTTTTAGCAGCACGGGCGGGCAGCTGGCAGACCTCCGTATGTGCCAGCGGCCTTTTGGCCTGGCCTAGGGTGGGGGGCCCGGACCTGGGTCACCCGAACCCCCTCTCCCCCTTTCCTCCGGATCTCCAGGTGGGTTTCTGGGAGGAGCTGATGGGGCACCCTGGGTTTTCCCCACTCCCAGGCCGGGTCTGGGGACCGGCCTAGGTTGGGCTTAAATCCCTGTCCTTCGGGCTTGGGAGGGTCTCTCTCCCTTCCTGGAGCTGGATTTTTAGCAGCACGGGCGGGCAGCTGGCAGACCTCCGTATGTGCCAGCGGCCTTTTGGCCTGGCCTAGGGTGGGGGGCCCGGACCTGGGTCACCCGAACCCCCTCTCCCCCTTTCCTCCGGATCTCCAGGTGGGTTTCTGGGAGGAGCTGATGGGGCACCCTGGGTTTTCCCCACTCCCAGGCCGGGTCTGGGGACCGGCCTAGGTTGGGCTTAAATCCCTGTCCTTCGGGCTTGGGAGGGTCTCTCTCCCTTCCTGGAGCTAGATTTTTAGCAGCACGGGCGGGCAGCTGGCAGACCTCCGTATGTGCCAGCGGCCTTTTGGCCTGGCCTAGGGTGGGGGGCCCGGACCTGGGTCACCCGAACCCCCTCTCCCCCTTTCCTCCGGATCTCCAGGTGGGTTTCTGGGAGGAGCTCATGGGGCACCCTGGGTTTTCCCCACTCCCAGGCCGGGTCCGGGGACCGGCCTAGGTTGGGCTTAAATCCCTGTCCTTCGGGCTTGGGAGGGTCTCTCTCCCTTCCTGGAGCTGGATTTTTAGCAGCACGGGCGGGCAGCTGGCAGACCTCCGTATGTGCCAGCGGCCTTTTGGCCTGGCCTAGGGTGGGGGGCCCGGACCTGGGTCACCCGAACCCCCTCTCCCCCTTTCCTCCGGATCTCCAGGTGGGTTTCTGGGAGGAACTCATGGGGCACCCTGGGTTTTCCCCACTCCCAGGCCGGGTCTGGGGACCGGCCTAGGTTGGGCTTAAATCCCTGTCCTTCGGGCTTGGGAGGGTCTCTCTCCCTTCCTGGAGCTGGATTTTTAGCAGCACGGGCGGGCAGCTGGCAGACCTCCGTATGTGCCAGCGGCCTTTTGGCCTGGCCTAGGGTGGGGGGCCCGGACCTGGGTCACCCGAACCCCCTCTCCCCCTTTCCTCCGGATCTCCAGGTGGGTTTCTGGGAGGAGCTGATGGGGCACCCTGGGTTTTCCCCACTCCCAGGCCGGGTCTGGGGACCGGCCTAGGTTGGGCTTAAATCCCTGTCCTTCGGGCTTGGGAGGGTCTCTCTCCCTTCCTGGAGCTGGATTTTTAGCAGCACGGGCGGGCAGCTGGCAGACCTCCGTATGTGCCAGCGGCCTTTTGGCCTGGCCTAGGGTGGGGGGGCCCGGACCTGGGTCACCCGAACCCCCTCTCCCCCTTTCCTCCGGATCTCCAGGTGGGTTTCTGGGAGGAGCTGATGGGGCACCCTGGGTTTTCCCCACTCCCAGGCCGGGTCTGGGGACCGGCCTAGGTTGGGCTTAAATCCCTGTCCTTCGGGCTTGGGAGGGTCTCTCTCCCTTCCTGGAGCTAGATTTTTAGCAGCACGGGCGGGCAGCTGGCAGACCTCCGTATGTGCCAGCGGCCTTTTGGCCTGGCCTAGGGTGGGGGGCCCGGACCTGGGTCACCCGAACCCCCTCTCCCCCTTTCCTCCGGATCTCCAGGTGGGTTTCTGGGAGGAGCTGATGGGGCACCCTGGGTTTTCCCCACTCCCAGGCCGGGTCTGGGGACCGGCCTAGGTTGGGCTTAAATCCCTGTCCTTCGGGCTTGGGAGGGTCTCTCTCCCTTCCTGGAGCTGGATTTTTAGCAGCACGGGCGGGCAGCTGGCAGACCTCCGTATGTGCCAGCGGCCTTTTGGCCTGGCCTAGGGTGGGGGGCCCGGACCTGGGTCACCCGAACCCCCTCTCCCCCTTTCCTCCGGATCTCCAGGTGGGTTTCTGGGAGGAGCTGATGGGGCACCCTGGGTTTTCCCCACTCCCAGGCCGGGTCTGGGGACCGGCCTAGGTTGGGCTTAAATCCCTGTCCTTCGGGCTTGGGAGGGTCTCTCTCCCTTCCTGGAGCTGGATTTTTAGCAGCACGGGCGGGCAGCTGGCAGACCTCCGTATGTGCCAGCGGCCTTTTGGCCTGGCCTAGGGTGGGGGGCCCGGACCTGGGTCACCCGAACCCCCTCTCCCCCTTTCCTCCGGATCTCCAGGTGGGTTTTCTGGGAGGAGCTGATGGGGCACCCTGGGTTTTCCCCACTCCCAGGCCGGGTCTGGGGACCGGCCTAGGTTGGGCTTAAATCCCTGTCCTTCGGGCTTGGGAGGGTCTCTCTCCCTTCCTGGAGCTGGATTTTTAGCAGCACGGGCGGGCAGCTGGCAGACCTCCGTATGTGCCAGCGGCCTTTTGGCCTGGCCTAGGGTGGGGGGCCCGGACCTGGGTCACCCGAACCCCCTCTCCCCCTTTCCTCCGGATCTCCAGGTGGGTTTCTGGGAGGAGCTGATGGGGCACCCTGGGTTTTCCCCACTCCCAGGCCGGGTCTGGGGACCGGCCTAGGTTGGGCTTAAATCCCTGTCCTTCGGGCTTGGGAGGGTCTCTCTCCCTTCCTGGAGCTGGATTTTTAGCAGCACGGGCGGGCAGCTGGCAGACCTCCGTATGTGCCAGCGGCCTTTTGGCCTGGCCTAGGGTGGGGGGCCCGGACCTGGGTCACCCGAACCCCCTCTCCCCCTTTCCTCCGGATCTCCAGGTGGGTTTCTGGGAGGAGCTGATGGGGCACCCTGGGTTTTCCCCACTCCCAGGCCGGGTCTGGGGACCGGCCTAGGTTGGGCTTAAATCCCTGTCCTTCGGGCTTGGGAGGGTCTCTCTCCCTTCCTGGAGCTGGATTTTTAGCAGCACGGGCGGGCAGCTGGCAGACCTCCGTATGTGCCAGCGGCCTTTTGGCCTGGCCTAGGGTGGGGGGCCCGGACCTGGGTCACCCGAACCCCCTCTCCCCCTTTCCTCCGGATCTCCAGGTGGGTTTCTGGGAGGAGCTGATGGGGCACCCTGGGTTTTCCCCACTCCCAGGCCGGGTCCGGGGACCGGCCTAGGTTGGGCTTAAATCCCTGTCCTTCGGGCTTGGGAGGGTCTCTCTCCCTTCCTGGAGCTGGATTTTTAGCAGCACGGGCGGGCAGCTGGCAGACCTCCGTATGTGCCAGCGGCCTTTTGGCCTGGCCTAGGGTGGGGGGCCCGGACCTGGGTCACCCGAACCCCCTCTCCCCCTTTCCTCCGGATCTCCAGGTGGGTTTCTGGGAGGAGCTGATGGGGCACCCTGGGTTTTCCCCACTCCCAGGCCGGGTCTGGGGACCGGCCTAGGTTGGGCTTAAATCCCTGTCCTTCGGGCTTGGGAGGGTCTCTCTCCCTTCCTGGAGCTGGATTTTTAGCAGCACGGGCGGGCAGCTGGCAGACCTCCGTATGTGCCAGCGGCCTTTTGGCCTGGCCTAGGGTGGGGGGCCCGGACCTGGGTCACCCGAACCCCCTCTCCCCCTTTCCTCCGGATCTCCAGGTGGGTTTCTGGGAGGAGCTGATGGGGCACCCTGGGTTTTCCCCACTCCCAGGCCGGGTCTGGGGACCGGCCTAGGTTGGGCTTAAATCCCTGTCCTTCGGGCTTGGGAGGGTCTCTCTCCCTTCCTGGAGCTGGATTTTTAGCAGCACGGGCGGGCAGCTGGCAGACCTCCGTATGTGCCAGCGGCCTTTTGGCCTGGCCTAGGGTGGGGGGCCCGGACCTGGGTCACCCGAACCCCCTCTCCCCCTTTCCTCCGGATCTCCAGGTGGGTTTCTGGGAGGAGCTGATGGGGCACCCTGGGTTTTCCCCACTCCCAGGCCGGGTCTGGGGACCGGCCTGGGTTGGGCTTAAATCCCTGTCCTTCGGGCTTGGGAGGGTCTCTCTCCCTTCCTGGAGCTGGATTTTTAGCAGCACGGGCGGGCAGCTGGCAGACCTCCGTATGTGCCAGCGGCCTTTTGGCCTGGCCTAGGGTGGGGGGCCCGGACCTGGGTCACCCGAACCCCCTCTCCCCCTTTCCTCCGGATCTCCAGGTGGGTTTCTGGGAGGAGCTGATGGGGCACCCTGGGTTTTCCCCACTCCCAGGCCGGGTCTGGGGACCGGCCTAGGTTGGGCTTAAATCCCTGTCCTTCGGGCTTGGGAGGGTCTCTCTCCCTTCCTGGAGCTGGATTTTTAGCAGCACGGGCGGGCAGCTGGCAGACCTCCGTATGTGCCAGCGGCCTTTTGGCCTGGCCTAGGGTGGGGGGCCCGGACCTGGGTCACCCGAACCCCCTCTCCCCCTTTCCTCCGGATCTCCATGTGGGTTTCTGGGAGGAGCTGATGGGGCACCCTGGGTTTTCCCCACTCCCAGGCCGGGTCCGGGGACCGGCCTAGGTTGGGCTTAAATCCCTGTCCTTCGGGCTTGGGAGGGTCTCTCTCCCTTCCTGGAGCTGGATTTTTAGCAGCACGGGCGGGCAGCTGGCAGAACTCCGTATGTGCCAGCGGCCTTTTGGCCTGGCCTAAGGTGGGGGGCCCGGACCTGGGTCACCCGAACCCCCTCTCCCCCCTTTCCTCCGGATCTCCAGGTGGGTTTCTGGGAGGAGCTGATGGGGCACCCTGGGTTTTCCCCACTCCCAGGCCGGGTCTGGGGACCGGCCTAGGTTGGGCTTAAATCCCTGTCCTTCGGGCTTGGGAGGGTCTCTCTCCCTTCCTGGAGCTGGATTTTTAGCAGCACGGGCGGGCAGCTGGCAGACCTCCGTATGTGCCAGCGGCCTTTTGGCCTGGCCTAGGGTGGGGGGCCCGGACCTGGGTCACCCGAACCCCCTCTCCCCCTTTCCTCCGGATCTCCAGGTGGGTTTCTGGGAGGAGCTCATGGGGCACCCTGGGTTTTCCCCACTCCCAGGCCGGGTCTAGAGGATGGATCAGGGGGTGTAGTTTGATCTGGGGTGAGGCAAATAATTTCTCAGCTATACTCAGGCTATCACTGGCAATTTCATACCAGTCTACATTTTGAAACCTCGCGGGGGCTGGCGCCCCCGCGCGATCATATGCTCCTCCCAACCATCAGTACCCCAGATTTACCCTTCTTAACTTCAGTAACACACAGCTTCAATCTCTGACCAAAGACATACAGTAGATCTTACAAATCCCAGAACTATTTAGAAGGACACAAATCGAACACATATTGAACACATATATTTTTTGAATATTTTATGGTTATTTTCTTTAACTGCTGTAACTATATATTCTTCTACCATGATGTTTCTATCCACTTTTCATCTTGTCTTTTCTTTGTAAGCTGTTCAGTAAGGATTGTGTTGGAACTATCCCTCAGTTTGATGCCTATGATTGAACTATGTCATGGAAATTGCTGGTCTTGTTCCTATTGCCTCCAGATGCACCAATAACGCTTCGTGGCATTGATCCTTGTTTGCATAGACACATTAAAATGGGAAAACACTATACATACAGATTAGTTATTATCTAATAAATCTCATTACAATGTACCTTACACCCTGAATATTGATATAATGACCTGGCATAGGCCTCAGTTGAATGGGCATTCTCCATTCACGCTGGAACCAGGCAAGCTATCTTCGAAACATCCAAGGTCTTTTATAGCAACAGTTGGAAGCAGTCCTCTACCAGGAAAGACACTACCAAGGGTGTGACATCGACCTCCTAATCAGACACTTCCGTTTACACTGAGAAGACGTGACAACAACAATGACCTGCGAGAAGACATGACAACAACGATGACCTGCTCTACAGGACATGGTTCTCTCTATTGCCCCTTAAGTGTGAGGTGAAACGAGAGGATGCTCTGCACCATCCTGACTGCAATATGGGATATGCAGACTCCAGGATCTTTAATACAGAAGAATGATACCAACAACAGAGACTATGTGAGGAATGGAGGTGTATTGCCACTACAGACTATGACTTGAATTGGACAAACTAGTTTGCCTGGAGCCTAGAGTCAGTCCTGTGCCAGGAAACTTCAGGGGTAGGGTCTCCATGTATTTAGACCATAATTTGTCTTTCCATGTCCCTTATGTTTTGGTGGGCCTATGCAAACAAATGCCACTTTAATATCGTTTTTTACTATGTTCTCTTGACTCCAATCCTTAAGAAAAACAACCCATTAAAACTTTTGAGGTTAACTTAAACTAGTAAGCATGTGCATGGAACTAGATAAATGTACTTTGCCCTCAATGTTTAAAGAGTTACATAAGTCTAATATCTTTAGATTATATGGTGTGCTGCTAAGAAACAATATGTACTACAACTGGGGATTTGAGGGACAAAGTAATTGTATTGTACATGGGTTCAGTTTTGTTTTTCTTAATGTTCTTTGACTGAAAGTTCAAGGCTGGGATATCATCGATGGAACTACTGAGAATCCTGTTTATGGGTGATTGGGCTTCCACTGTAACTTTACCCTGTCCTCTTTCTTTGCATCTTTGTTGTCATAATTAAAATAATAAAAAAAAAAAAAATAAAAAAAAAAAAAAAAAAAAAAAAAAAAAAAAAGAACAGATTTGGCTATTATGACTCCAGCCCATGTATCTTGAAGCTACAATAATACAAAATTAGAAACTACGAATGTGTATGTAACTCTTTTTTTAGAATAAATTACTTAGTTCTCTTTAAACCACAACCTGTGAATGCAGTTGTTATGTCTGCAATTGGTCAGCTGCATGGACACATTCTATCTCAAAAGACATGTAAACCAAGCTGTGAAAAATTAGTACATCAGGCTGTGAATCTGAAACCTGTCAATCTCAGAAGGAGAAATAAGTCAACTCACAGCCCTGGCATAGCCATGCCAATTGTACCCATCTCCCACAATCCCCATTTCACCAATGGCCTTACTTCACCACTCTTCTACAGCTCTCTGCAGAGACATAGTATGACCAAAGCTCCAGATATGCCAGTATTTGGTCTGACATTACCAGGACTTTTTTGGATTGAGTGGAGGCAACCTCCCTCTATCTCCTCATATTTCCAGAAGGCCTGGCAGCTGAAACCACAACCCTCAAAAGCCACAATATCATCTATAGTGCTTGGAAATCCTGAACCATTCCACAGCATTTGTGGCAACACAACAACCCCCATTATTTTCATAATTTTTGGGTTATACCTGGTGAAGCTCAGGAGTTACACGTGGTTATGAACTCACAAATTGCTCCTGGCTTGGGGGACTATATGGGAAGCTGAGGATCAGACCTCGGTCCGTCCTGGATCAGCCGCTTGAAAGACAAATACCCTACCGCTATGCTCTTGCTTTGGCCCCAACAGCCCCAATTTTTTAATAACATCATCCCTGTAGGAACATACTAGGTTAGACACCAATGTGTATTTGAAGCCACATAATGTTCAGAAACAAAAGAAGATATAGAATAATCAACTAGCAACAAGAGATTAATAAACTTTCTGAAAATTACTTTATGACTATTACAAAATACAATAAATTTTATAAATTTGCTTGTTACTATACTCTATTTCTCTCTTTTCCTTTTTTCTGTCTTAATAATTTTGCTCTGACATACTTGTAAACAAATTTATTATGATCAACTATGTCAACTATGTGATTTGTGATCTTTAAATAAAATAATTTACATAAATAAATGGGCAATTATTTTTGTCAGTTGACTAAAACCAAGCACAGATGATTTTTGTAGATATGGCATGCTTTTCAGGTTAAGGAATTAGTTTTTATTTATGTAGACATTCACAAGAATAAAAACAAAATAAGTGCAAGATTTATTCAGTCTGAGCCTGAAGAAAAGTGTTTGTCATCCATATGAAATAGTAGCAATGTTTTAAATATTCGTACACTTCAAAGTGAGGTCGCCCACTTTCTTCTTTGAGCCATTCAGCCTTCCACTAAAAGTGAACAAACACACAACTCTTGTTTCATGGGATAAAACCAATTAAAGGATACACCTTAAAGGCATTTCTTCCCAGGGTTCACAGGGATTAATAGGTAAAATAAACCCAGAGCACTCAACCTTTTACTGAGCCCCAGATTTGATTTATGACTTGGTATACACCATACAGCTCATATTTCAGAAGATTTAATTATTTTGGTAATAATCGCATAGGTGTGAAAATGTGGCTGATCAATAACATTATTGCCTTCTGGGTGGTCAGAGAATATACACTTTCATGATTTATAACTCAGGCAAATTAGCAGATACAACCAAGTACCTAAGAATGTAGATAATTCTTTTTAAAAAAGTGAGAAAAACATCAATAGTTTCCTGATGCAAAAAATGTAATAATTTTTAGATATGTATTAAAGACATTTTTATTTAGAATAACATTAGGATATTTAAAAATGCAGTTGATTCATTTTTACCAATCAAGAAAGTGGTAATAAGGTCATTCTAAAATAGTGACTAAAACACATTTTGATTTCTTATGGTGTATATCAAAAACCTTTTATTCATTATATTTACTCTACTAAACCCTTAGTTTAAACTGCAAGTGATTAAAAGAAAGCTGGGAAAGCAGCCAAGCATATTGTAATTTGATTGGCTAGATACCTCCTATTCATAAAAATTAAAAATTGGGGGTTGCTGACAATTCTTATGGGAAACTCTCTATTTTGTTACAATATTTGACTACTATCAGAGTAGCAGGCTTTGAACAAGGCAAAATAGAAACTAATAGAGAAAGTCTTAATAAATAATCATATACTTTATTGTCTATTCCTGCTGGAAAAGGAGAAATCATTTTAGTTCTATGTATTGTTCTAGTTCTACATATTTTACTCTTTCAATTATAAAGTTGATAATCTCAAAATCTTAAAAGAAAATTGTATACTATTACTTTTCAATGTGATTAACTTTCATTTATCATGTATTGCTATAAGTGAGTCCTTAGGACTACTCTGGATCATAATAAAGTAGGGGTGATCAATCCTTAACCCACTTCTCTAAGTGAGGTAAAATGTAAAGGCCAGGAAGAAAAAATTTCAAGTAGAAGCATGATTTTCTTTACAAAATACTTTTCTTTCCCTGTATATTCATTACTTGAACCATGGTGATTTGCAGCTGTTCATGTCTGGGTGTATATATATGTATATATATTTACACATGTGTATATATACATATACATATATATACACATACACACACACACACACACACACACATATATATACAGCATCCCAACACCAACCACACCCTCTACCCAGGCTCTGCTTTCTTTCACTACTGTTTCAGGGTTCCCTCCAACTAGTCCATCAAATCCTCACCTTAGTAAGCCCAGTCTTGTATCCAAGCTCTCATGTTCTATTGTCTATTTGTTATTCTTTGACTCTGCTACTTTATAGTCCAGAAACAAATCATCCTAGTTTTCTTGTCTTGTTTATTTGTTTTTGTTTGGTGAACACTTCTAGAGTTTCTTGGGATTTACTCTTGGCTCTGTGCTCAGGGATCACTTCTAGTGGGGCTCAGGGGATTCTCTGGGGTGCCAGAAATTGAACCCCAGTTGGCAGCATACAAGGCAAGTACATTACCTGCTGAACCATCTATTCAACCCTGAGAAAGATCATTCTGTATCTATCCTCGTTCTTACTGACTTTACTCAGCACATACCAGACAGTTTTATCCAATAAGTGGTAAATTACATGACTTTGTTTTTATTCTTATAGCCAAGTAGTATTTCATTTATACATATATAATATATATATGTATATATAATTACTGACTGTCACTCTGGGTATCAGTGAACTGAGAGTCTACAAAGGTAATATAATATTGAAACTTGAAAATATGTTTGGCAATAGTGATTATCCAGTCAATTTTAATTATTCCTTTCTCCTTCCTTTTATTCAAATTACTAATTTGAACCTCAAAAATTCATTTTAGACAATATTTTCTTCACTAGTTGGCCAATATTGCACTGTAGTTGGAATATCATGACCTCTATGATTTGTTAGCATCTTACTTTCTCATTTAAGTTTAATCTCCACTGTTCTCTCATTCCACCCATAATTTGTTTAGATTACTGTTGCAGCTAATCTAAATCTAACTTGTCTCTACATCATTGTTCAAGGTTTTGATTTTTTTTGTATCACCAAGTTACTCTGTCTTTCTATCATATTTCCACTTTAGTTTTACCTACGTGACATATGACATGATGAGGAAGCTACACTGACTGCCTCAACTTAATGTATAATCAGGAGCACATCTTGGAAAAGAGTGTTTGGAATTAAGTTAGCATCTTCCCATCTGAAATAGGCACAGAAGCAAATAACACCACATTCAATCAGGTATTTAAACTCTATGAATCACCATGACACAACAGGTTTTAGACCAATTTCTGTTTGAATTGTCCATCGCCCAGTCAGCCTTATCCATTCACCTGACAGTATCTATTGAGTTTTTGCCTGGAATAAAGAAATTATTAGACATGTATCTTTTCTGAATAAAAACTAGATTCTACATCAGATTCCTGACTCAATTTGAAAATGTATACATTTCTTTGGCACAAGCATTTAGCATGTTAGACTTATTTTTCTTCATTTGTAAAATGAGAAATACTCAAAGTACTTTCATTCAACCAATATATGACTCTTTAATAATCACATTAAATTTGGTGAAATTCACTTTTTAGAGTTACGTAGTATAGGAAGTAGGTAATATTTTTATAAAATCAATTTAAGTTAGTTTTAAATTATAAATAAAGATAAATAACATCTATTTCATGATGGAGAGTGATTGCAGGCTTTTACTCTCTAGAAAAATATCTAATTATCCACATAATCTGATTTTCCAGCTTCTGGCCTTCCTTATTTATGCATTAATTTGTGATTATAGTTTCACTTTTGAGAAGCTGATTTTCCAGAGAAAAATATGAAATACTGTTTTATAAATAATAATTCCGATGAACTCTACCAACCATAATTCCACTCTTGTTTCAAAACACCAGTCAAGTTCTAATTCCTCAGCAAGTAGATGAGTACATGTTCTCTGTGCCAACACTACTAGAAACTAAAAATTGTCAAAATTTTGTGCACCCTCAAATAACTTAAATGCAATTCTGTGACAAGCACAAAATTGTAGTATGACTCTACATGGACTTGGCTAGTAATTTCCACCTTCTCCAGCATTGTAGGAGTATCCTGAGACTTCATAGAAAAAAGACTGCCAGAGAGGATGGAAATATCCTTAGTTTTATAAAAATCAAAGCTAAATAAGCACATTCACATGCTTCTCACACAAATATTGTGTTTAGGATTGGGGAGAAAGTCCAACCCTATTTTACTGAATAAAATATATTATTAACTTGTTGAAGGTCAAAGTTCTGTCCCTAGCACCATATAGTATCCAAATCAATGAGCCAGGAGGAGCCACAAAGTGCCCTCAAGTATAAACAAAACATAAGAGCAAAAATAACAATACTGTGGCTTATGGGTTCTTGCTTATATGATCAATGAATATGAAAGAAGTAAGGATTTCTTTCTTTCTTTCTTTCTTTCTTTCTTTCTTTCTTTCTTTCTTTCTTTCTTTCTTTCTCTCTCTCTTTCTTTCTTTCGTTCTTTCTTTCTTTCTTTCTTTCTCTTCCTTCCTTTCTTTTTCTTCCTTCCTTCCTCCTTCCTTCCTCCTTCCTTCCTTCCTTCCTTTCCTTCCTTCCTTCCTTCCTTCCTTCCTTCCTTCCTTCCTTCCTTCCTTCCTTCCTTCCTTCCTTCCTTCCTTCCTTCCTTCCTTCCTTCCTTCCTTCCTTCCTTTCTTTCTTTCTTTCTTTCTTTCTTTCTTTCTTTCTTTTTTTCTTTCTTTCGTTTTAGGGCCATACCCAGGTTACTCCTGGCTATGTGCTCAGAAATTGTTCCTGGCTTGGGGGGACCATATGGAACACCAGGGATTAAACCCAGGTTCATTCTGGGCCAGCTGTGTGCAAGGCAAAAGCCTTACTTCTGTGCTATCACTCCAGTCCCACTAAGGGTTCTTTCTCATCAGACTAAAAGATCACATATATTTCAGGTGTTTAGCCAATGCCTAGCATATAATAAGGGCAAAAAAGGAATATCTGTTATTGAAAACACCAGTGGGTGGTGAGTCTGAATCTTGACACTGTCTCTCTTCCCTGTATGTCTAAAGAACCACTGGAGACGTTGGCCCCAACAGAACCTGGGGTGAAATAAAGTCACATCCTTCCTCTGTTCCCACTTAATCATTTGGGGTCTGGTCCCTGAGGTGGCCAGTATCACTGGCTGTGCTTGATCTCTAATTTTTACTCACCTTGTCATCAACATTTTGCTACCAACATTGATAAAGGACTATTATTTTCTTTTTTCCTTTTTTTTTTTTTTTTGCTTCCTAACCTATACATTTTTGTTTTATCTTTTGTTTTTTGGGCCATAACTGGTGACGCTCAGGGATTATTCCTGGCTATGCACTCAGATATCACTCCTGGCTTGGGGGACCATATGGGATGCTGGGGGATTGAACCACAGTCTGTCCAGGGTCAGCCATGTGCAAGGCAAATGCCCTACTGCTTGTGCCATTATGCTGGCTTCTAACCAATACATTTTTGCTATTCTTTTTTTAAATAATATCTTTATTTAAACACCTTGATTACAAATATGATTGTGGTTAGGTTTCAGTCATGTAAAGAACACCCCCATTCACCAGTGCAACATTCCCACCACCAATATCCCAAATCTCCCTCCACCCCACCCCACCCCCACCTGTACTCTAGACAGGCTTTCCACTTCCCTTATTCATTCACATGGTTATGATAGTTCTCAGTGTATTTATTTCTCCAATTGTACTCACCACTCTTTCTGGTGAGCTTCATGAAGTAAGCTGGAACTTCCAGCCCTCTTCTCTTTGTCTCTGAGGATTGTTGTAAAAATGTCTTTTATTTTTCTTAAAACCCATAGATGAATGAGACTATTCTGCTGCTATCTCTCTCCCTCTGACTTATTTCACTCAGCATACTAGATTCCAAGTACATCCATGTATAGAAAAATTTCATGACTTTATCTCTCCTGACGGCTTCATATTATTTTCATGAAAGAATCTCATCAGTATGAACAGATGTAATTGCCTTAAAGAAAAGGAATTGAACAACTTGATAAGTGTCAAAGAATAAAGTAACTAGGAATTTGTAGGATTTTGAAATAGTCTAACCCCCCAAAATAAATTTTGACAAGAAATCCATGGGATTGAGATTTATGCCTAAGATTTACATTTTCTGTTATCATTTGGACTTGTAATAGTACAGCTTCTGATTAATGCCCTAAAAATTAAATTACTGGTGAAATTTCAGTTTTTACAAGAAAGGTTAACAATTACTCTTGTGCATATTTTTGCAACATATCCCAAACAAATTCCTTCTTAGGATATAATTTATGAATGCATTGTACTATTGATCATAAAAATAAAACCCTCTTAGTCTTTCATTGTAAAAATAAATTGTTGATATAAAGTGCTAATAACCTTGATGTTAAAAAAAGACAATACTTCTGAAAGGAAATGATTCTTTTGCAGTCTTGACTCAAAATAGAACAGAAAAATTAGTCTTTCTCAATTCATAGTGAAAAACAAAGGAAATGTATTTTTATATTGCTGTAAACAAAGACCTGGTATATAATTTTTCCCCGAGTCAAATCTCTAAACCCATCCAGAAACAATTAAGGCAAAGAACAACTGAATACTATGTTATAGGAACATGCTAAATTAAAAGTGGGAACTGTGTCCTCACTTCATGGCAGATGATGGAACTGTTACTAAGACACTGTCCTCCATCAGAATCTTTCTGTCTTCATTGACAGCTTTCTCTGAACACATATGTCAGCAGCAGGCTTTGTCTGAGTCAGCTATGCTCCAGATTTTAGACAAGTTGAATGTCATTAGAACAACCTGTCAATCACATCCCTCACTCATAAACCAGAATTGCCCCCCTTCAGTATCTATGCTTCCCTCTGGCTTCCTCCCTGGTCTTAGAGACTTGCACCTGCCCTCTTCAGTGTTCTTTCCATTTTCAGTTCATTGCATGGTAAAAATCACCTTCACACTCACAGTACCTCCCGGCTGTGTTGGGACTCACAGGGGCTTTCTAGCACTGCTGTATAGTGTTTTGTGCTATTCAGTCACCCTGTGAACAATTCATTTTACTAGTTTAGTCATTCATTACAGTCATGTAACCAACCCATACAGCATGTGCAGAGTAGGAAATAACAATAAATCTATGTGCTAAGAGAAGTAAAATTTGATTTAGAGAAGTGTCTTCTTGTATCAGAAAGTCATTGCTGGACAACGAGGGTGGGGCTTGTCATTTTTTGGTATTTCTGTGAAAGAATTGAAGAGATTCATTCAGAAATGAAAATCGAGGAGTAAGAACAATAATTCAGGGAGTACTATTGATTGATTTGCATGTGGCTGACATGGGTTTGATTCTTGACATCCGATATATTCTCCTGTGAACTTCTAGGAGTAATTCTTGAGTGCAAATCCAGGAATAATACCTGATATGGCCAGGTATGATCTAAAACTCAAATAAAAAATAAAGGTGACTAGCAAAAGACACCTGAATGGGGGCCAGAGTGATAGCAAAGTGGGTATGGTGTTTCCTTGCATGCAGCCAATCTGGGTTCAATTCCTGGCATCCTCATCCTGCCAGGAATGATTTCTGAGCCGAGTCAGGAGTAACTAACTCCTGGGTGCTACTGGATGTGGCCCAAAATCTCCCCCCCAAAAGAAACTACCTGAATAAACTAGAAGTGGTCCATGACCAACTCTGTACCCAAAAAAAGTCCAAATATCCAAATTCTACTTTGAATATGTCCCAGCTACTTCTTAGGCCTCAGCAGCTAACACTGACTCCTCAGAGAAAAAGCAATGACTCTCTCATGTGCTAATTTTACTCATCATAGTGCATTTTAGAGGATTGGTGCCAAAAGTCTTTCCATTGGTGACAATCTAAAGAAACTGGCTTGAGGCTTTAACACCCCGTCTGAGAAGTCTCTGTATTTTTGTGTGTTTCTCTCCCAGATTTTCTGAATTTGCAAATCACTCACCCACTGTTTCTCCATCTGCACATTAGGGAAATCACAGCAGCTACCAAACTAATTTATGGGGATATATGAGTTTTTAATGAGACAATATTTATATAGTGCTTTGAGCTTCTAGGAAACTCTACTATATAAATACTAACTATTCTCAGGGTGATATTAGCAGTTTATTGAATAAAATAAGTGCTTTTATTAAAGATAGCTAACAAGAAAAATGGTCCTTCAGCAAAAGAGAAAAAGGCTATCAAGGGATTATCCTTGAAAACATTCATCTCTCTTTACTCCAATGTTTCTGTTATAGTATGAATAATGAGACACAAGAGGTAAAAGCAGACACAACACAGAGAGAATTCTCTGCAACTTTACCTGGTAGCACACTTACCTCCAGTTTTTTATTTTGGATTTGACTTCCCAATAAGAAAAAGGGCACTTGAGACTTTTTTTTATTAATATTTGGAAAGTAAGTAAGTAATAAATATGTAAGTAAGTAATAAACAAATACTTTGGGAGAAATGCCTGATGCTGTAGCTCTTTCATTTGGGGTGATTGTGAAATCATCTTGTCCTCAGGAAAAAATCTCTATATCCCAGCATCTTTAACTGTATATTGTGTGTCTATAGGATTACAGTCTTGAAAGAATAAATCATAACCTATGTTATGATTTATTATCCACAAATTTTATCTGGATGCCTATTTTATACACCTATAAGCTGAGAGTCACATAGAAAATATCTTTAGTAAAAAGAAATTTTGAATAGAAGAGGTTTCAGATACTCATTCAGAGGAAGAGGACCAAATACAAAATGATCTCTTCCATACATGTAATATAAAGGCATAGTATGGTAAAAACAGCTGATCAGCAGTACTCTAGAATTGAGTAACCTGCAGAACTAAATTTGCTAAGGGAATAATGTTTGAGGTAGGGTGGGAGGGGCCTTGAGACACTGGTGCAGGAACACTGACAGTAATGGTGGACATTGCAATGCTCAATGCCTAAAACTATGTTATTAATTATATTGGAAATTGCAGTGCCAAATCAAAACTACTTTGTGTTAAAAGTAGAACTATAATTTAGGGTGAGGGAAGAGGTAAAGGAAGCAGGTAAACTGAAGACTATAAAAATAAAGTAAATGGGGGGCGTGGAGAGATAGCACAGTAGGTAGGGTGTTTGTTTGCCTTGCATGCTAACAGACCTGAGTTTGATCCTGGTATTCCATATGATCCCCTGAGCCTGCCAGAAGTGATTTCTGAGCACAGAGCCAGAAGTAACCCCTGAGCACTGCCAGGTGTAGCCCAAACAAACAAGCAAGCAAACAAATAATAATAATAATAAAATAAATAAAAATAAATAAAATAAAATAACATAAAAGTTAATGGCTGTAGTCATAAAACCTCTACACAGCAGTTAACAAATATCCCAGCTTTATTTCTTCCACAAGGCAATTTTCTGGCCGGTGTCATAATATTTCCTGCAGTCATTTACTAGCACTACCTCAGAATGGGCAGTTTGTAGACTTCTTGCTTCATTAACTGTGAAACGTATAATGAAGGAATAAGATAGTTATATATAATGAAGAAGTGAGAGAATGTTGAAGGAATAAGATAGTTATATATAATGAAGAAGTAAGAGAATGAGGAATAATGAAAGAATCATAAAATGAGAGAATTATATATAAAGAAATTGTTTCTTTATCAGATAATTTGTGCATGAATAAATCAGAGACCTTATGAAATATTTAATAGCTCCATCATGTCATATGATTATCATTTTTCTGTGTGAAAAGAACAATAAACACCTAGTCTCTGAACAACTTCAAGTCTTTTAATGTAATGTTATTGACTAGAAATTAAAAAGGTATATGCTTCCAGAACTTACTTATCAATGAGGTGCAAATTTGTGGCTTTTAATATCTCTCTAATTTTCTTACTCCTCAGTAATCACCATTCAACTCTATTTCAATGAAGTTAGCTTTAGTTCAATTTCATCTATAAGTATTGTTACATCATAGTTGATTATTCTTTTGATTTATCTCACAGAGCTAACACAATGCCATCCTTTTGATAGCAAGCCATGAACTGCAGGTTTTACTTCTCAAAACTCTCCTTAGAAACATCCAAAGCAAAAACCAAATCCAGTTTAGAATGATGCTTCTCAAATCTCCTCACTGAATTGCCTGTTTTCGGTATTGTGCTCCTCTTCCTTGCAGAAAGCTAAACCTGACTTTGTTTAGTCACAGATGTGTTTCATAGTGGATTCCAAAATAGAAGGAAAAATCAATAATATTAAGTGATTAACAGAAGAAATATAACATTAAATCCCTTCAAATGTTAAGATTATATAAATATAATAGAATCACCAAAGAAAAAGACATGAGCCATGTGAGTCTCATTTAAACTTGCTAAATTTTAAGGGGGGGCAGTTTGATTGGTCAAGAAAACATTCTAAATAGACAGTGTATTTGGGAGGAGGTGGAGGAAACACTAGGGAGTAAGAAGAAATGAACCATTCACTTTTCATGCTTTTCTTTGCTCAACTCAATGAGCATTCAAGGGTCCTTATCTAGGCATACGCTGAAGTTTCTGACCAAACAATTCCAAAGCACATGGCAAGGGAGATCAATAAGTCATTATCTAGATGATTTTGTTCAGTCTTTAAAAAAAAAGGAAAATCTGCCATTGGTAAGAACACAGGTTAATTAGAGTTCATTATGATAAGTGAAGTGAATTATGCCAAACACAAAGAGATAAAACCTTCCTGACTCTGCTTATTACAATCTAAAAAAAAAAGTAAAATTCATTGAAATAGTAATATGTGAGAGAACCATAGAGACAGCACAGCAGGTAAGGGCTTGTATGTGCCTGACCCAGGTTTGATCTCTGGCACTCCATGTGGTTGTCCAAGCTCTGCCAGGGACTGGTCTTTGAGTAAAGAGCCAGGAGTAAGCCCTTACCAAGCTGAGGGTATATGTGCCCTTCTAAAGTTAATTAATTTCTAATGAAAACTAATTTTAATAAAATCAAAATGATGATTACCAGAGACCAGATTGAGGAAAACGGAGATTTAGTGAGTGTATTTTATGAGGATTATGTTCAGAAAAGCAGTGTATAGCACAATAGTCAATAGGACTATTGGCAATAATAATCTGTTCCATAGATAATATTTTGCTGAGGTATTATTCTAAATGTTCTTACCAGAAAAATGAAAGATAACTATATGAAGTGACAAATATATTAATTCACTTAATTGTGGAAGAGGTTAGTTTTGAATAATGTCTCAATAAGGCTAAGGAGTGGAAAGTTTCATGAAAGTAATGAGCTAGTCTGTCCAATCTGCTGCCCACAGCACTGAGTCTTGACTATAACATAGTCATGCAAGAATTATGTATTCAATGAGTGAAGAAGAGGAACAACAGAATAATAAGCTGTAAGTTCACAGTCTGAGAATTTGATTTTCTTGATTGATTGAATTTGATCAGTGCCTAGCTCTGGAAATAATGGACAAAGATCTGGGTGACAGCAATAAAACACTTAGGTAATTTTAAGAATTTTGAAAGATGGTGCCGCGAGATATACCGTGGATGTAAGGCGTTTGCCTCTCATGCAGAAGGTCAGTGGTTCGAATCCCGGCGTCCCATATGGTCCCCTGAGCCTGCCAGGAGCGATTTCTGAGCGTAGAGCCAGGAGTAACCCCTGAGCACTGCCAGGTGTGACCCAAAAAAAACAAACAAAACAAAAGTTGAATGCAACAGAAATACTTAGACAAATTAGGCACACAGTGTCTGAGGAAGCACCATCATTTGAATTATGTACTCCAGACAAATCCACTGTGTTTCAATTCCAGTTCTACTGCTCACTGTCCCAGAAAATGCAAATTATCAGAGCCTCCATTTCTTCCATTATAAGTTGGGAAAAGTAAGTCAGACTTTATAGAATGTTAGTGATTATTTATTTTTAAATATCAATGTTTTTAAAAAGCATTTGACAGTGTTTTTGTACATGACTGATGATTAATAAACTGTGGTAAAAAATAATTTCAGCAACAAAACCGTGTTAATATGCTTTTTTAACACCTATTTGGAAGACTATTCTTGAAAACAGAAAAATAAGGTCATCCAAGGACTGCCAGAAAACGATCTCTTAGGACAGACCCAAAAGGTAAGCCTTGAGCATAGCTGGAAGTGTTCCAAAACAAAACACTAATAAATACTGGTGAGACTGTTTAGAAATATAAACCTTACATAAATGAGAAGGTAAATTGCTGGGATGGTTTCTCAAAAAGTTAAAAATTAAAAATAGAATTTCAGAGGCCAGAGCAGTGGCACAAGCAGTAAGGTGTTTGCCTTGTACCCACTAACCTAGGACGGACTTCGATTCAATCCCCGGGGTCCCATATGGTCCCCCAAGCCAGGAGCGATTTCTGAGTGCATAGCTGGGAGTAACCCCTGAGCATCATCAGGAGTGACCCACAAAACAATTAAAAAATAGAATTCCATATGATTTAAATTGTTTACTTAAGCACCAAAGAATTAAAGGCAAAGCCTCAAAGAGCAGCTTTGCAAATGCAAATGCAAAATGCATACATAGCAGCATTATTCATAATATCCAGAAGTATCTATATGTGTGAAGTGGATAAAGAAAGTGTTGTTTATAAGTACATCCCACTTGGATGAAATTGCCTATTGCCTAATTCAGGGTGTGTAAATTCCTTTCTTTTGCTTTTGGGTGTTGGAGTTTATCTTTCTTTTTCTTCTTTTCTCTCTCTCCCCCTCTTAAGCATTATTTGCCTCCCAAAAAGTGTTATATACATAAAATTTTATCTTTTCCATCATTTTATCTTTAAAAAGGAATAAAATTTTGACACATGCTATCAAATGGAACATTTTTGAGAACATAGTGGGTCTTAACCAGTCAATCTTATAAAAGACAAATACTCTATATTTCACGTAGAGGACGTACCTAGTGCGGTTCACTGCCAGGCTAGCAGAGTGAAAATGTCCAATTTAGGATGTTATATAAGAAAGAGTTTCCATTCAGCAAGGTGGAAAAAATTATCCTGGGAATCATTTGCACAACAGTTATCAACAGTACTAAGTGACACAAATTTCAAATGAAAGAAAAGGAAGAAAGGAAGGAAGGAAGGAAGTAAGGAAGGAAGGAAGGAAGGAAGGAAGGAAGGAAGGAAGGAAGGAAGGAAGGAAGGAAGGAGGGGAGGGAGGGAGGGAGGGTGGGAG
This sequence comes from Suncus etruscus, assembly GCF_024139225.1. NCBI lineage: Eukaryota > Metazoa > Chordata > Mammalia > Eulipotyphla > Soricidae > Suncus > Suncus etruscus. The sequence continues at coordinate 153,968,732 of NC_064849.1, read as the reverse complement.
GGAGGGAGGGGAGGGAGGAAGGAAGGAGGAGAGAGAGAGAGAGAGAGAGAGAGAAAGAAAAGAAAGAAGGAAAGAAGAAAGGAAGAAAGAAAGAGAAAGAAAGAAAGAAGAAAGAAAGAAAGAAAGAAAGAAAGAAAGAAAGAAAGAAAGAAAGAAAGAAAAGAAAGAAGAAAGAAAGAAAGGAGAGAAAGAAAAAGAAAGAAGAAAGAAAAGCAAAAACTTCAGTAAAAAATAAAACAGCCAAATCTTCAGTAATGCCTGATAAAGAAAATCCAGCTGTATCCAGCAGGGGTCATCTTAGTGCAAAATTGGGTGGTGCCCAAGACCTTTAGTTGTTGTCTATAGAACAGCCTTACAGCCTAGATGGTCGACTTACAGATTAAAGAGAGAAATGTAGAAAGGGAATAACTAAAGCCCAAAGGCAAAGGAAAAAACAAACAAACAAACAAAACAAAATAAGATACACCAGGGAAAGGATTACTACAACAATGAGAGAGAGAAATGGTCACTTTAGAATTGGACTAGGTGCTGAAAAAGGTAAACATGACATGTTTACATATAATGTATTATGACATGCATAATACCTTATCGATAACAATATTATAAACCAGGGTGCCTAAAAGAGATGATTGAAAGGATAAAAAACAGTGACTGCCATAGAGGCAGGACACAAGATAGAAAGAAAACTGGGGATACTGGCATTGTATGCCAATATTGTATATCTGACAATCATGAAAAACTTTTAATGCTACAATTCATGGTAATTCAATTAAAAGTTTTAATCAATACAAAAGAAAGAAGAAAGAGAAAGAAAGAGAGAAAGAAAGAAAGAGAAAGGATAAAGAAAGAAGGAAGAAGGAAGGAAGGAAGGAGGGAAGGAAGGAAGGAAGGAAGGAAGGAAGGAAGGAAGGAAGGAAGGAAGGAAGGAAGGAAGGAAGGAAGGGAAGGGAGGGAGGGAGGGAGGGAGGAAGGGAGGGGGGAGGGAGGGAGGGAGGAAGGAAAAAGAAAGAAAAGAAAGAAAGAAAAAAGAAAGAAAGAAAGAAAGAAAGAAAGAAAGAAAGAAAGAAGAAAGAAAGAAGAAAGAAGAAAGAAAGAAAGAAAGAAAGAAAGAAAAAGAAGAAAGGAAAAGAGAAAGAAGAAAGAAAGGGGCCGGGTGGTGGTGCTAAAGGTAAGGTGCCTGCCTTGCCTGCGCTAGCCTTGGATGGACCACGGTTCGATCCCCCGGTGTCCCATATGGTCCCCCAAGCCAGGAGCAACTTCTGAGCGCATAGCCAGGAGTAACCCCTGAGCGTTACCGGGTGTGGCCCAAAAACCAAAAAAAAAAAAAGAAAAGAAAGAAGAAAGAAAGAGAGAAAAGAAAGAAAGAAAGAAGAAAGAAAGAAGAAAGGAAAGAAAGGAAAGAAAGAAAGAAAGAAAGAAAGAAGAAAGAAAGAAAGAAAGAAAGAAAGAAAGAAAGAAAGAAAGAAAGAAAGAAAGAAAGAAAGAAAGAAAGAAAGAAGAAAGGGGGCCGGGTAGGTGGCGCTGGAGGTAAGGTGTCTGCCTTGCAAGCGCTAGCCAAGGAAGGACCACGGTTCGATCCCCCGGCGTCCCATATGGTGCCCCCAAGCCAGGGACGATTTCTGAGCACATAGCCAGGAGTAACCCCTGAGCATCAAATGGGTGTGGCCCAAAAACCAAAAAAAAAAAAAAGAAAAAAAAGAAAGAAAGAAAAAGAAAGAAAGAAAGAAAGAAAGAAAGAAAAGAAAGAAAAGAAAGAAAGAAAGAAAGAAAGAAAGAAAGAAAGAAAGAAAGAAAGAAAGAAGAAAGAAAGAAAGAAAGAAGAAAGAAAGAAAGAAAGAAAGAAAGAAAGAAAGAAAGAAAGAAAGAAAGAAAGAAAGAAAGAAAGAAAGAAAGAAAGAAAGAAAGAAAGAAAGAAAGAAAAAAGAAAGAAAGAAAAGAAAGAAAGAAAGAAAAGAAGAAAAAAAGAAAGAAAGAGAGAAGAAGAAAGAAAGAAAGAAGAAAGAAAGAAAGAAAGAAAGAAAGAAAGAAGAAAGAAAGAAAAAAGAAAGAAAGAAAGAAAAGAAAGAAAGAAAGAAAGAGGGGCGGGTAGGTGGCGCTGGAGGTAGGTGTCTGCCTTGCAAGCGCTAGCCAAGGAAGGACCACGGTTCGATCCCCGGCGTCCCCATATGGTCCCCCAAGCAGGGACGATTTCTGAGCACATAGCCAGGAGTAACCCCTGAGCATCAAACGGGTGTGGCCAAAAACCAAAAAAAAAAAAAAAAAAGAAAGAAGAAAGAAAGAAAGAAAGAAAAAGAAAAGAAAGAAAGAAAGAAAGAAAAGAAAAAGAAAGAAAAGAAAAAGAAAGAAAGAAAGAAGAAAGAAAAAGAAAGAAGAAAGAAAGAAAGAAAAGAGAAAGAAAGAAAGAAAGAAAGAAAGAAGAAGAAAGAAAAGAAAGAAGAAAGAAGAAAGAAAGAAAGAAAAAGAAAGAAAGAAAGAAAGAAAGAAAGAAGAAAAGAAAGAAAGAAAGAAAGAAAGAAAGAAAGAAGAAGAAAGAAATAAGAAAGAAAGAAGAAAGAAAGAAAGAAAGAAAGAAAGAAAGAAAGAAAGAAAGAAAGAAAGAAAGAGAAAGAAAGAAAGGAAGGAAGGAAGGAAGGAAGAAAGGAAGAAAGGAAGGAAGGAAGGAAGGAAAAAGAAAAAAGAAAACTGGTGAAGGGTGGTGTACATTCTAGACTGCAACTTAACCATGAACAATTTTATTACCATGGTGCTTAAAGTAATTTTATGTGTTTTTGTGTGTATATATAAATATATATACAGATATATATAAACACAAGATAGATTGTAATTTATCTAAGATTTTAAGTCAAACATAAAATAAGTGAAAAGAAAGCAAAATTAACTAAAGCATTAAATTAAATTAAATTAAAATTAATAAATATAATTGTATATTCCAGAGCAACATATATACAAATTATTCCATTTATGAGAAGTCCTACTTTCTTTGTCAGTTATTTGGGAGAGGGAATTTAATCATCTGAAATGACTAACAAATGGGGCCAGAGCGATAGTGCAGTGATACGTCATTTGCCTTGCACATGGCTGCCCCAGGACGGACCTGGGTTTGATCCCCTGGCATCCCATATCGTCCTCCAAACCAGGAGTCATTTCTGAACACATATACAGGAGTAACCCCTGAGCATCACTGGGTGTGGCAAAAAATTCTAACAATTAACATACAAAATAAAATAATGGTCCTGAAGACACATTGCTTCATAAATAGAGTTCATGTACTATTTATCAACTTAAATTAATTCAGTACTTTCCCATTGGCCTATCTTATAGTGGCTATGGTTGATAGAACAGAAAAGTCTGGTCTCTAAAACCTTAAATTATGGTATCCAGACTGTCACAACTAGTAAATATAAACATAAAATATATCACATGATGATAAGTGCCTCTAATTAAAATTGAATAAAATTTGTGACTATGGGGTAAATTTTGGTTGAGCAGAAGTCTCTGTGAGTAGGTTGGCTCAGAGATTCCACCTGAATAAAGTGAGGGAGAGGCTATTTGAAGATGGGCAGAAGAAACTGGGGGTTCAAAGGCCATGGAATACATGTGCAGTTGTCAAACTGAAAATCACAGTAAGTGTCACATATGTAGCACAACAGAAAACTGGAAATGTGGGAGAAAATGCTTCCAGAAAGGAGTGAATGAGATATTATAAGTGATACAGGACTTTAGGCCATTTATAAAACTCCAATATTACTCTAAGACATGAAGACACTGAAACTAAGCTTTTATACAAAGGCAGAACATGATTCAAGTTATGTGTTATTACCCTGAATATTACGTTTAAACCAATTGGGGAGAGAAATATATGAAAAAAATGTACAAGAAGAAGTTCCCTTCAAAGTGGAGATGGTGATTGAACTATAGAATAACTAGAAGAGTTTGGGTTTTGAAGATGAGGCATATGCCAATAAACTAAATATGACTTTTGAAAGAGAAAGGAGTTAGCATTATTCCTCTACTTGTAAATAAGAATGTGGGCCTAGGTCATAGGGGTGGTGAACACTCGGCTCTCGGCCAAAATGAATGCAGCTCTTTGCCTCTTATAATTTATTTTGTATACTGTTTGGATTTGACAAGTTTGGATTTTGTTCTGCTGCTTCTAAGGAGGGACCTCTGAGGAGAGATCTCCGAGCACTAGTCCTGCCCCAGGCTGCGTCCTCCCATCTCCCATCCCTTGGAAACAACTGCCCGGGTCGGGGAGCCCATGTGTCACATGTTGGGTCACATCTTGCCGTTAGTTCTGAGTGTGGAGGACGCAGCACACCCTCACCATCACTGCAGGATTTTGAGCCTCACGCAAAATGGCAAAATGCAATATGTGTTTAATAGATTATTGTTAAAATTATGTGCTTTTGTGTGAGTGTCTGTTTTGGCAGGTCACTGCATGGTGTTGTTCTCTGACTCTCATAGTTTAAAATTTTGGCTCTTTGTGTCGACTTTGTTCGCCACACCTGAGGGCCTAGGAGATCCTTACAGGGTCTTACAGAAGGATCTTACAGATCCTTAAAGAGGATTTTTGGTCACTATTTGAGTCACAAGCCTATTTGGGGTCATTGACTATGTGAGCTACTTTAAAATACATTTTCCGCTAAGATTTGTCGTCAACAAATGTTTTATTTTTATACTTTGCTTATATACCTATAAACCTAGCTGTCATGTGAAATTTTCTCAGACTAAAAGGGGTCACCAATGGACAAAGTTTAAGAAGTCATGGGGCCGTCGTGGTGGCACTAGAGGTAAGGTGTCTGCCTTGAAAGCACTAGCCAAGGAAGGACTGCGCTTTGATCCACTGGCGTCCCATTTGGTCCCCCCAAGTCAGGGGCAATTTCTGAGCACTTAGCCAGAAAAAAACCCTGAGCATCGAATGGGTATGGCTCAAAAACAAAACAAAACAAAACAAAAAGTCTTGCTGTCTCAGTATGCATTCCTAGGCACCTTGCCACTCTCTTCTGCTGCCATCTAGGCTCTGCCTTTGAGTTCTTGCCCAACCTGCCTCCTGTCTTCAGATATTTACCTCCATTATACATGCCCCACTCCCTTCCACCACGGCAATAACCGTGTTATTGCCACATTGATGTATATTAAATATCTTATTACTTGCATTTTTACCATTTGATGAAGAGAAATTGAGAAACAAGAGGTTTCTTTTTTTTATTTTTATTTTTTTTTTATTTAAACACCTTGATTACATACATGATTGTGTTTGGGTTTCAGTCATAAAAGGAACACCACCCATCACCAGTGCAACATTCCCATCACCCAAGTCCCAAATCTCCCTCCTCCCCACCCAACCTCCACCTGTACCCTAAACAGGCTCTACATTTCCCTCATACATTCTCAATATTAGGACAGTTCAAAATGTAATTATTTCTCTAACTAAACTCATCACTCTTTGTGGTGAGCTTCCTGAGGTGAGCTGGAACTTCCAGCTCTTTTCTCTTTTGTGTCTGAAATTTATTATTGCAAGAATGTCTTTCATTTTTCTTAAAACCCATAGATGAGTGAGACCATTCTGCGTTTTTCTCTCTCTCTGACTTATTTCACTCAGCATAATAGATTCTGTGTACATCCATGTATAGGAAAATTTCATGACTTCATCTCCTGACAGCTGCATAATATTCCATTGTGTATATGTACCACAGTTTCTTTAGCCATTCGTCTGTTGAAGGGCATCTTGGTTGTTTCCAGAGTCTTGCTATGGTAAATAGTGCTGCAATGAATATAGGTGTAAGGAAGGGGTTTTTGTATTGCATTTTTGTGTTCTTAGGGTATATTCCTAGGAGTGGTATAGCTGGATCGTATGGGAGCTCGATTTCCAATTTTTGGAGGAATCTCCATATTGCTTTCCATAAAGGTTGAACTAGGCGGCATTCCCACCAGCAGTGGATAAGGGTTCCTTTCTCTCCACATCCCCGCCAGCACTGTTTGTTCTCATTCTTTGTGATGTGTGCCATTCTCTGTGATGTGAGGTGGTATCTCATTGTTGTTTTGATTTGCATCTCTCTGATGATTAGTGATGTGGAACATTTCTTCATGTGTCTTTTGGCCATTTGTATTTCTTCTTTGTCAAAGTGTCTGTTCATTTCTTCTCCCCATTTTTTGATGGGATTAGATGTTTTTTTCTTGTAAATTTCTGTCAGTGCCTTGTATATTTTGGAGATTAGCTCTTTGTCTGATGGGTATTGGGTGAATAGATTCTCCCATTCAGTGGGTGGCTCTTGTATCCTGGGCACTATTTCCTTTGAGGTGCAGAAGCTTCTCAACTTAATATATTCCCATCTGTTAATCTCTGTTTTCACTTGCTTGGAGAGTGCAGTTTCCTCCTTGAAGATGCCTGAATTCTCAATATCCTGGAGAGTTTTGCCTATGTGTTGTTCTATATATCTTATGGTTTGGGGTCGGATATCGAGGTCTTTAATCCATTTGGATTTTACCTTCGTACATGATGTTAGCTGGGGGTCTAAGTTCAATTTTTTGCAAGTGGCTAGCCAGTTGTGCCAACACCACTTGTTGAAGAGGCTCCATTTAGAATTTCCTGCTCCTTTATCAAACATTAGGTGATTGTATGTCTGGGGAACATTTTCTGAGTATTCAAGCCTATTCCACTGATCTGAGGGTCTGTCCTTATTCCAATACCATGCTGTTTTGATAACTATTGCTTTGTAGTAAAGTTTAAAGTTGGGGAAAGTAATTCCTCCCATATTCTTTTTCCCAATGATTGCTTTAGCTATTCTAGGGTGTTTATAGTTCCAAACAAATTTAAAAAGTGCCTGATCTACCTCTTTGAAGAATGTCATAGGTATCTTTAGAGGGATTGCGTTGAATCTGTATAACGCCTTGGGGAGTATTGCCATTTTGATGATGTTAATCCTGCCAATCCATGAGCAGGGTATGTGTTTCCATTTCCGCGTGTCCTCTCTTATTTCTTGGAGCAGAGTTTTATAGTTTTTTTGTATAGGTCTTTCACATTTTTAGTCAAGTTGATTCCAAGATATTTGAGTTTGTGTGGCACTATTGTGAATGGGGTTGTTTTCTTAATGTCCATTTCATCCTTATTACTATTGGTGTATAGAAAGGCCATTAATTTTTGTGTGTTAATTTTGTAGCCTGCCACCTTGCTATATGAGTCTATTGTTTCTAGAAGCTTTTTGGTAGAGTCCTTAGGGTTTTCTAAGTAGAGCATCATGTCATCTGCAAACAGTGAGAGCTTGACTTCTTCCTTTCCTATCTGGATTCCCTTGATATCTTTTTCTTGCCTAATCGCTATAGCAAGTACTTCCAGTGCTATGTTGAATAGGAGTGGTGAGAGAGGACAGCCTTGTCTTGTGCCAGAATTTAGAGGGAAGGCTTTTAGTTTTTCTCCATTGAGGATAATATTTGCCACTGGCTTGTGGTAGATGGCCTTAACTATATTGAGAAAGGTTCCTTCCATTCCCATCTTGCTGAGAGTTTTGATCATGAATGGGTGTTGGACCTTGTCAAATGCTTTCTCTGCATCTATTGATAAAATCATGTGGTTTTTATTTTTCTTGTTGTTGATGTTGTGTATTATGTTGATAGACTTACGGATGTTAAACCATCCTTGCATTCCTGGGATGAAACCTACTTGATCGTAGTGGATGATCTTCTTAATGAGGTATTGAATCCTATTTGCCAGGATTTTGTTGAGGATCTTTGCATCTGCATTCATAAGCGATATTGGTCTGTAATTTTCTTTTTTCGTAGCATCTCTGTCTGGTTTAGGTATCAAGGTGATGTTGGCTTCATAAAATCTATTTGGGAGTGTTTCCACTTGTTCAATTTCATGAAAGAGTCTTGCCAGGATTGGTAGTAGTTCCTCTTGGAAAGTTTGATAGAATTCATTAGTGAATCCATCTGGGCCTGGGCTTTTGTTTTTGGGCAGACTTTTGATTACCATTTTTATTTCATCAATGGTGATGGGGGTGTTTAGATATGCTACATCCTCTTCTTTCAACCGTGGAAGATTATAAGAGTCCAAGAATTTATCCATTTCTTCCAGGTTCTAATTTTTAGTGGCATAGAGTTTTTCAAAGTAGTTTCTGATTACCCTTTGAATCTCTGTCATATCAGTAGTGATCTCTCCTTTTTCATTCCTAATACGAGTTATCAAGTTTCTCTCTCTCTCTTTCTTCGTTAGGTTTGCCAGTGGTCTATCAATCTTGTTGATTTTTTCGAAGAACCAACTTCTGCTTTCGTTGATCTTTCGGACTTTTTTTGGGTTTCCACTTCGTTGATTTCTGCTCTCAGCTTTGTTATTTCCTTCTGTCTTCCTATTTTTGGATCCTTTTGTTGAGTACTTTCTAGTTCTATTAGCTGTGTCATTAAGCTACTCAGGTAAGCTCCTTCTTCCTTCCTGATGTGTGCTTGCAAAGCTATAAATTTTCCTCTCAGTACTGCTTTTGCTGTGTCCCATAAGTTCTGAGAGTTTGTGTCTTTATTGTCATTTGTTTCCAGGAACCTTTTGATTTCCTTCTTGTATTCATCTAGGACCCACTGGTTATTGAGTATGAGGCTGTTTAACTTCCAGGTGTTAAAGTTTTTCTTCTGGGTCCCTTTGAATTCACAAATAATTTCAGAGCCTTGTGGTCAGCGAAGGTAGTCTGCAAAATTTCTATCCTCTTGATATTATGGAGGTATGTTTTATGTGCCAGCATGTAGTCTATCCTGGAGAATGTCCCATGTACATTGGAGAAGAATGTGTATCCAGGTTTCTGGGGATGGAGTGTCCTATATATATCCACTAGGCCTCTTTCTTCCATTTCTCTCCTCAGGTCTAGTATATTCTTGTTGGGTTTCAGTCTGGTTGACCTATCCAGTGTTGACAAAGCCGTGTTGAGGTCCCCCACAATTATTGTGTTGTTATTGATATTGTTTTTCAGATTTGTCAACAGTTGTTTATAATATTTTGCTGGCCCCTCATTTGGTGCATATATGTTTAGGAGAGTTATTTCTTCCTGCTCTACATACCCCTTGATTAATATAAAATATCCATCTTTGTCCCTTACAACCTTCCTGAGTATAAAGTTTGCATTATCTGATATTAGTATGGCCACTCCAGCTTTTTTATGGGTGTTGTTTGCTTGGATAACTTTTCTCCAGCCTTTTATTTTGAGTCTATGTTTGTTCTGACTATTCAGGTGCGTTTCTTGTAGGCAGCAGAAGGTTGGATTGAGTTTTTTGATCCATTTAGCCACTCTGTGTCTCTTAACTGGTGCATTTAGTCCATTGACGTGTGAGAGAAAGAATTGTCCTGGGATTTAATGCCTCTTTATATCGAAAATTTGGTGTGTCTTTTGGTCCAGTCTTGTCTTAGATTAGGTCTTTCAGTTTTTCTCTTAAGACTGGTTTGGGGTCTGTAAAGTTTCTGAGCTGTTTTTTGTCTGTGAAACCATGTATTCTTCCGTCAAACCGTGAAAGTGAGTTTTTGCTGGGTACAGTATTCTAGGTGAAGCATTCATTTCATTCAGTCTTGTCACAATATCCCACCACTGCTTTCTGGCATTGAGTGTTTCTGGTGACAGGTCTGCTGTAAAACTCAAGGATGCTTGCTTGAATGTAATTTCCCCTTTTGATCTTGCCATTTTCAGAATTCTGTCTCTATCTGTGGGATTTGTCATTGTGACTAGGATGTGTCTTGGGGTGGTTTTCTTGGGTCTCTTTTGGTTGGTACTCTTCGAGCATGCAGGATTTGATCACATATATTCTTTAGCTCTGGGAGTTTCTCTTTAATGATGTTCTTGACCGTTGATTCTTCCTGGAAATTTTCTTCCTGGGTCTCTGGGACTCCAATGATTCTTAAGTTGTTTCTGTTGATCTTATCATAGACCTCTATTTTCATCTGTTCCCATTCTTTGACTAATTTTTCCATTGTCTGTTCATTTGTTTTAAGTTTTTTTTTCAATCTCTCCTGTTGTATGGAATTGTTATGTATCTCATCTTCCACAGCACCAAGTCTATTCTCAGCTTCTGATACCCTGTCACAGAGCTCATCCATGTTGTCATTCACTTCGTTTACTGATTTTTTCAGGCCTGTTATTTGACATGTTATTTCAGTTTGGAGTTTTGTGATTTCTGTCTTCATATTTTTCTTGATTCTTATTAGTGTTCTGTTCTATTCTATTCATGGTTTCTTTGAGTTCTTTGAGTATATTCCATATTGCTACTCTAAAGTCCTTATCTGAGAGATTGATTAGTTGGTTGGTCGTTAACTGGTCATCAGAATTGTCATCTTCATTCTCTATGTCTGATGCTGGCCTGCGTTGTTTCCCCATTGTCACGCTTGTATTGTGGGTTTTTCTACGTGGTTGTGGTGGTATCATTGGTTATATGATGCAGGCAACACACTTCTCTGGCTCCGCCCTTTCTGGATGGGCTGACTTGCCTCCAAGGTAGGGGAGTCCTCCGTGGATGAAGCCTCACACAGGATCAAATCTTAGGCCCAAGCACGCAGCAGAGAAGACAGTCTGGAGAGAAATTCTTGCTTCTGTGATCCAGCACAGTTCTTAGTGTGGTTTTTTTCTTCTTGTGATGGTGTTCTTTTTTTAGAAAGAGTGCACGTCTGCGTAGCGAAGTGGAGCTAAGTGCCTTCTGGAGCCTCTTTTCAGCCCACTCTCAGGAGGTTCACGCAACAGGATAGCAGAGAGACACACACAGGCAGCACTCACAGTTTTTCACAGTCGGGCCCCACTGGTCAGGCGTAGTTTTCACTCGCTCGCTGGGCAGCTTCAGAATGCTGTATTTTTGGGGTTCACTTCCCAGGACTCTGAGGAGAGTCACTTGCTCGCTGAGTAGCTTCCGAATGTAGTTTCTTTTGGGTTCGCTTCCCAGGGCTCTGAGGAGAGCTTCCAGAGTTCAGGAAAGACAGAGAAGAGTAGGACAGGGCTCCCTTCAGGTGCTCAGTTTCTGGTTCGCTGGGTAGCTTCCAAATGTAGTTTCTTTGGGGTTCGCTTCCCAGGGCTCTGAGGAGAGCTTCTAGAGTTCAGGAAAGACAGAGAAGGGTAGGACAGGGCTCCCTTCTGGTGCTCAGTTCCTCAGAAGAAGCACAGCCCGGTGAGACTCTGCAGGTAGAGCAATCAGCACTCTGCCTGGAAACCCCCACATCAGCCATTTCTCACTCACTCACTGGCTGCTGGGTAGCTTCCGAATACAAGAGGTTTCTTTACTCCATGCAAATGATTTTTAAAGTACTCTCTTTATCAAAAATTGCTTACTTTTTTATTGAGACCATTCTGATTTACAAAATTAATCATAGTTGGGTTTCAGACATACAATGAATCAGGTCCAATCCCACCACCAGTGTCAACTTCTCTCCAAGAATATTCTCCTAGTGCATCCCATACCAGCCTTTTTTACCTCCCAGCCTGCCAGTATAACAGGTTCATTTTAAGTTTAGATTATTAAAGTTTGTGTCTCTTGGATCCATTGTTGTTTCATTTGGCTTGAATATTTAGTTCTGTTTGTTTGTTTGTTTGTTTGTTTTTGTTTTGGGGCTACATCGTTGATGCTCAGGGGTTACTTCTGCCTCTGTGTTCAGAAATTGCTCTTGACTTGGTGGACCATATGGTCAACTCGAGATCAAACTGCCATCCATCCTAGGTCAGCCGCAAGCAAGGCAAATGCCCTATCACTGTGCCACTGCTCTGGCCCCAATTCTGTCCTTTTACAACACTATCAATATACCTGAGACTGCTTGGCCCCTGGCCTCATTCTTTTGTATTTGTACCACATCTTCATGATCCACTTTTCTGTTGTTGAACATCTAGATTGTTTAGCTATTCTACTGAATGCTTCAATGAATAGCATTCATTTTTTTAGATTAATGTTTTTCTGTCCTGGGTATACGTGCCCCATAGGGAGATTGCTGGTTCTGTGGCAGCTCATTTTGGGTTTACTGAGATCCCTGTTTTCCACAGAGTTTGGACAAGTCAGCATTCTAACCAGCAGTGGATGACAGTTCCTTTCTCATCACAACACCGCCAACACAGATTTTTCCCAGTACTTTTCATATGTGCCACCTTCACTGGTATATGATGATATCTCATTGTTGACCTGATCTGGATTTTCCTAATGATAGGTGATGATGATGATCATTTTTCATGGGCCTGTTGACCATCTCTTGGTTTTCCTCTCCCCATTTTTTGTTGGAATTTTAGGCTTTGTGGAGTTAATCTTTGTGCTTTGTATATTATCAAACCTTTATCAATGAACAGGAGATTTTTCCCCAATATAAAATTTTAAAAATAAATACAAGCCATTTGCAAAAATATTGCAAATATATAAATATGTACTGACTTAGGAAAACTTGAAATCTTTTTAATAGGAAAGGAATAAAACTTAAAATAATACAATAAATTCTGACAAATTGTCTACAATTAAAAGAATCACTTCATAAATGTTATATGTAATGTAGAATTTCTGTAAATTATCTTATTTGTATGAATTTTAGATTCTGAAATTTTATTACTAAAATGACTAAGAATGATAATGTAGCTTTAAGAATTCTTATTGAAAAAATGGTATATTTGAGTATATATACCTTGAATTAATATGAAAGACCATTACCCGGGCCGGAGCAATAGCACAATGGTAGGGCATTGTCTTGTACGCAGCTGACCCAGGACAGACACTGGTTTGATTTCTGACATATGTTTGATTCCCATTGTTCTCCTGAGCTTGCCAGGAGCAATTTCTGAGCTCAGTGCCAGGAGTAACACTTGAGTGCTGTTGGGTGTTGGGCCCAAAAACCAAATAACAATAAATGAATAAATAAATAAATAGCCATTACCAAGGGATCAATTCTTTTTTAAAATGATATCTTTATGGGACCAAAGAGATAGCACAGCGGTATTTGCCTTGCAAGCAGCCCGTCCAGGACCTAAGGTGGTTGGTTCGAATCCAGGTGTCCCATATGGTCCCCATGCCTGCCAGGAGTTATTTCTGAGCAGATAGCCAGGAGTAACCCCTGAGTGCCGCCAGGTGTGGCCCCAAAACCAAATAATAATAATAATAATAATAATAATAATAATAATAATAATAATAATATCTTTATTTAAGCACCATCATTACAAACATGTTTTTAGTTGGGTTTCAGTCATAAAAAGAGCACCCCTTCACCAGTGCAACATTCCCACCATAAATGCTCCCCTTTTCCTTCCTCCCCACTCCCTGCCTGTATTTGAGACAGGCAGTCTATTTCTCACTACTATTGTCATGATAGTGGTTAGTGTAGTTATTTCTCTAACTGCACTCACCACTCTCTGTGATAAGCTTCATATCAAGAGCTGGTTCTTCCAAACCTCATCTCTCATGTCTCTGGTATTATTACAAGAATGTCTTTTATTTTTCTTAAAACCCATAGATGAGTGAAGCTATTCTGTGTCTATCTCTCTCCTGACTTATTTCACTCAGCATAAGTTTTCATGTCCATGTCCATTCACGTATAGAAAAATTTCATGACTCAAAGGATCAACTCAATTATTTATTAAAACATGTTTATACATACAAGATTATATCACTTTAGCATTGCTAAATAATGTAAAACATATTACAGAATAAAACAATGCTATGCTCACTGGGTGTACATAAACTTGTTTCAGAATATTCACAGGTTAGTGAATATACAAATACAAAGGCAAGTAAATACAAAGGCAAGCAAACTTGGAAGTAAAGAGTTGATAGAGACTAAAAAGATACATAGAAATATTCACAGTAGAAATTTGTAACTTTTTTTAGCTCATAAATTTATTATATTCAACACTATATTTGTCATCCAAATTAAGTTAAGTAATTCTATTGTTTTAATTCTTCTACTTTCTCTAATTTTATAACTCTAAAATAGAAGTAGAATTGAGAAATTATTTTTATTGTCATTTCACCATTGTTTATATCACACATTGCTAAATTATTGAAAAAGTATTCCACTACTTCATCTTTGATTTTTTTTTTTTTACTAAGGTTACATTTTCTTCCAGCCTCTGCTGCTTACTTATTTATATCTCTGGTATTTCACCATGGAAGTATTCTGAAATGTGGTTCATTGTTCTGAAATATGAGAATTAATTGCAACAGAAAAAAAAAACTGTACTCTTGCATTGCTGTTTAACCTCCCACAGAGGAGTTTGTATGGAAAGAATATCACCTAAAAAAGAAGACAAAGATGAGGTCTTAGACATCCTGAGGCAAAAAACAATACAGAAGCCAGGGCTATTAAGACATAGCAGAAGGGAGATAAAGCTCTGAGTCACCAAACTGGATTAAGTCCTCGAGGAAATTTGTAAAATTAAGTCTATAAAAGCTGGCCCCGCTGGTTAATTAGCACACTGTAGAGAAGATTATGTTTTATAGTTTGATTTTTATATTTTAAGCTACAACCTAATAAGTCAGGTCAATTGCATTACCAAGGACTTGATAACGTCTTTTCTCCTATGAGTTCACCTCCAATAGATAAAGTTGCATTTATTTATGGTCCAATCATTTCTGTTATATGCCTGATTTCTGAAGGTTTCATGTTAGAGCAACAGCAGAGAGGGAAATGTTTACAAAACTGCTAACACACAATGCTACATACTCAGATCCTAACTAGTGCCAGTCAAAGGAAATGATTCATTTATTAAGACTGTAATTACCGCTGTGAAACAGCTGATATAGATCCTTTCTTTAAACCTAAACTACTTTCTAACATCTGTTAGCATGAGCAGAGAACGACACTGACTTATTCAATTAAGTATCCTTTCCCATACAGGAAAATTGGAATATTTCAGAGGCCTTATGGTATCAATAAAATTATAAATGAAAATATGTTATAGGGTAACTCTAAAGCAAGATGAGAATGTGAAGAGGCAAATATTAAAAGATGTCATGGTGTCATTAAAACCCAAACCCAGATAATTCACAAATAGAATAGGCTCAATTGACTGCCAGTTTCAAGCTGCTACTGCTCAATCTCTGATTTTTCTCTCTGTTCCTTTTGCTTTATAAAGATTCCACTTTGATAATTTGCTTTATGGGCCCGGAGAGATAGCACAGCGGTGTTTGCCTTGCAAGCAGCCGATCCAGGATCCAGGACCAAAGGTGGTTGGTTCGAATCCCGGTGTCCCATATGGTCCCCCGTGCCTGCCAGGAGCTATTTCTGAGCAGACAGCCAGGAGTAACCCCTGAGCACCACCGGGTGTGGCCTAAAAACCAAAAATAAATAAATAAATAAATAAATAAATAAATAAATAAATAAATAAAAATAAAATAAAAATAATTTGCTTTATGGGGCCGGGCGGTGGCGCTAAAGGTAAGGTGCCTGCCTTGCCTGCGCTAGCCTTGGACGGACCGCGGTTCGATCCCCCGGTGTCCCATATGGTCCCCCAAGCCAGGAGCAACTTCTGAGCACATAGCCAGGAGTAACCCCTGAGCGTTACCGGGTGTGGCCCAAAAAACAAAAACAAAAAAAATTTGCTTTATATCATCCACATTCTATCACACACACTCCCTTCCTCCCTCCTTCCCTCCCTTCCTTTCCCTATCCTCCCTTCCCTTCCTCTATATACACACAAATAGACTTTATTTTTTCTTCTACCTATGCTTTCTATTTTCTATTTTGTTTTGTTATTTTTTCTGGTGCTATTTCTTAGCTTAAACTCCTCTCTCTCTTTGAGCTGGAGAGATAGCGCAGAAGATAGGGCACTTGCCTTACATGCAACTGACCTGGATTTGATTTCTAGCACCTCATAACAGCCTATGAGCTTGCCAGGAGTAAGCCAGAACACAGTTGTGTATGGTCCAAAACAAGAACCACAAAAATCCTTTCTTTTTTTCTGCTATCTCCTCCTATTAGAACCTTGTTCATCCTACTTCAAACCAAATAAACCTTTTTGTAAATAAACCTTTACTTATTTATTTCCAACTAGATAGTGTTGTGAGACAATATAAGCAATAGAGTTGTCAAGATTATTGGATTCCACAACTTTGAGTTCAAATCTCCATTTGCCACTTCTTATTTGCATGATGTTATACAAGATATTAGCCTCAAAGTCAGTTTCCATATATACAAATCATGATAATAAATGATAAAATATAGGATAAATGGGGCCAGAGAGATAGCACAGCTATGAGGCATTTGCCTTGCATGGGGCCAACCTGGGACCTTCCCAGTTTGATTTCTAGAATCCCATATGGTCTCCCGAGCTTACCAGGAGTGATTTCTAAGCATAGATCCAGGAGTAAACCCTGAAATTCACTGGGTGTGACCCCAAACCAATGAATTAATAAATAAATAAACTGAAAAAATATAGAATAATATAACATTTTTCTGGAAACGGTGACTATATACAAATAAGTCCTCAAAAAAGAAAAAAAAACTGTTCTATTAGCGTCAGCAATACAGAGATAACTCTACAAAACATGACTTGTAGATAAAAATATTTGAAGGCTGAGATCACACAAAAAAATCACATCTTTTCTGATGATCTCTATATAGAATAATAATTGGATTCAATATTCCTTCAAGAGCTGCCTCTCTCAAACATAAATATTCATCCTCATGAACAAAATGATAATTTTGTTCACTCAGAATGATTTTAAACACTATGGTTTCTTTCTTTTATCTTTTTGATCACTGGCATTACTTCTACAGTCACATAATATCCCGTGGACTCAAGTGATATCAGTACATCTTCCTGGTTATAAATTTTATTAAATCTAGTAAATATGATAGTCTCCAGATATTAATTAGTCACATGGTAGGAGAAGCAATGAAAAGACTGAATCAAATTTAAATAATATTATTAGGACAATTAGCAATAATTACCTGTTTTACAAATGGAAAAATCATCTTGGTGAGGCTCAAGAGGATGTGTGATGAGAATGGTTCCCAATTAATTTTAAAAGCTAACTTTGATTCTAAATCAAGAATTTTGAGAATATGATTTCAATTTATTTTGTGATAAAAGAGAAAAGCATAGTTGAGAATTTTGCTCTTTGAAAGCTTGAATTATGTGGAGCAGTGAATTACCTCATCTTTTAGGATCGATAAACCACTTCAGGCCTTAGAACCAGGTTCCTCTTTCAAGTCATGAATATAATGAGATGATACAGCAAATTGCCTAAGGAAGAAGATAACGCTAAGAAAAGGAAAGTCAAACCTACTGAATGTCAATACCATTAGCTATTGTTGAGGACAAAAAGGAGACTTTGTAGATGCAACCAATAAGTAGCTTCTTATATTTTCTTCTGCAGAATAAGTGAATTTAACAAAAAGAATAAAGAGTAACAATATGGCAGAGTCTGTTATTATTTACATATTCTAGAAAAGACACTTTCTACTAATTTCTGATAAATATTTGCTAAATGTCCAGATTTTAGGTGTGTGCTCATTTATGAAAATTGCATGTTTTGTTTTATCACTGTAATAGAGTAGAAATAGTAATTCCACTGTTGTTATATTGTGGAATTAAAGCTAGGGTCAGTACAGAAAAATATACTTCATAATTCAACCTCTTAAACTTTCCCAAATAGAAAGTGATGCAGGCAGTTATATAGGGAAGGTTCCCTCACATATCAATGAGTTTTTGGGATGTAATAAAAGTTCTAGAGATATAATAAAAGGAAGAGATGAAATTTGATCCTACTCTTGTCAGTAGCCCTCTGGTTACCACACACCTTATGGATACTGAAACTAAGACCTGTTAAGAGAAGTTCTAATGGGAACAAATAGTACCAGGAAAGGAAGGTCAAAGAAAATCAATTAATCCTGACCCTTCCCCTGACAATGACAAGGACAATTCTTAACCTACATAGAAAGCTCCACATGGGGCAGGTTAGGAGTAAACCTATATCAACCAACTTGAAACGTGGAACAAAAGAGACATGCACATGTTCTCCCTAAGGCCCTTGAACATGGTCACCTGCATGTACATGTCATCCACATCATTCTGGGTTGTGTATGGAGGCTCTCTCTACCTTTAGAGAAGCCTAAACTCTCCCTAGAGTGCCTTATTCAATTCTCATGGCCCACAGATCAAGTGGATGTCAGGTGTGACTTGACAGCTGCCTAATGGGATTGGTGCCCATGCCATGTAAGTGCTTATAAAGAAGACTTTATTGGTCCTAGATATTCCAGTTGTTCTCAGTTGGTGAAGGTGGAGAGAAAGAAGGCAGCAGATTTCTTTCTGGGTTGCCACCTCTCTCCTCCCCACTTCATATAAGTTATCTTGAGGATCACCACTGACATCAGAAACTATCTCTATGGGAGTGCTTATTGACCACAACATAGTGAGACTTTCTAAGCCATAATAATAAGTTTTTTCTAATGGTAGTGTTGAGCAACTAACCAGTTGAAATTAGCAAGTTTGGCAGCATCTTCAAGTCTTATGATTTCCCTAAATATCTTGGAGTCACATAGAAAGAAATTAAATATGTATTTGCCTGAATCCTTTTTAAAGCATTTACCTTCAATTCTAGCATGTCCAACCAGGCAAAACAGATATGTTGGCTCTATAAGTCTGTGGATAATTTTTATTTCTGTGTGTTTTTTTAATTTTGTTTTCATATGTAATATAAGTTTTAATGAGGTAAGGTAAAATTTGAGTAGAATTTATGTGTCTATACTCTGAAATTATCACATTTTGTAAAACTAAATTTGACCTGATAGAGCAAAATAGGGGACAGAAGAAAACAGGTAGAATAAGACTGGAAAGAGAATTTCCCCTTAGAAAAAAATTCCAGAGAAAGGATTCAGTGCTAGTTAGGAAGTACATTTCTTCCTGAGCTTGTGAATGTTTGATAATTGAATGAAAGATTTATATAGAACTCTCATATGCCAAGTAAGTTAGCTTATTATACAGTTTAATGGGTCTAATTCCCTCTTCACTGTCCAGTTCTTTTCTGGTATACAGGAAATCTTTCATCCTGTTCCTCATAGTCTGCTTACTTTCAGTATAGGATGGAAGGTCTTGTCCCTGTGCAGTTCTCTATCTCATGTGCACATTCCTAATCTAGAATGGAACATGTCCCCTGTGCCCCTTTTCTGTGCCTGCTGCTTTCTAAACTATCACTGAGACTCTGTAGGCCCCTGTCCCTTCTTTCCTTAGACTCCAGTCACAGCTTTATTCTGTCATCTGTCTCAGTATAGGTGAGGGGTTCTCTTTTATCTGCAATTTCTATCTCACCCCAATGACCCTAACATCTATTTTTATCAGATAGCTTTTCTGAAGGTAAGATTTAAAATGAGCAGTTAAAGACCAGAGAGATAGTACATATGGTAGGATACTTCCTTTACACACAACTGACCTAGTTTCAATCCTGGGGAATCACATATGATTTCCTTGAGATCAGCCAGAAGTAAGTCCTGAGCCAGGAACTACATCCTGAAGCACCACCATGTGTGGCCCCCAAAACAAACAAACAAAAATTTAAAAATATAATATGAGCAATTAAGTGAACTTACTCCTCTAGAGCTCCATCCTTCCTTTTCATGGCCTCCCTGGTATATGCAGAAGATGATTCTTTCAAACACCCTACTCTTTCCAGATCATTATTAGATGTATACAATTCCCTAGCTCCATTCCCCTGCTTTGCCCTGCAGTTTTCTTTCTTTTATTGCTAAATTTATTTTCTGCTAAATTCTTTCTCCAGCCAACTGCTTTATGACAGTGTTGTACCTGTGCTCCTCAGAGTTTGCTCCTCGTTGTGTGCTCAGAGATCACTCCTAGTAGGATCAGAAACCTATATGGTGCTAGGGATTAAACTAGGGTCCACCATGTGCAAGGAAAGCATGTAACCCTGAATTCTCTCTCCAGCCTCTTGATTCTCTGCTTTTAGTCTTGTCTATCTGAGGATAAGAATATGAGTGTATGGTAATAAATTTATGTAGTTATTTTGATACTTTAATGTTAATCTCAAACTCATTCTCTGTACCAAACAGTCCTGGCAACTGTATTCCCTAAATTCATTACATATCTATCTCTTCCTCCCAATCCCAGGTTCTACTGCAAAAATATCATTTTGTTTCTATTTAGCTAAAGGGGACAAGATATGGAGGATGGGTGATAATCTTGTAATTTGCAAGTAAAACCATCACTCACAGGCATGAATTATGTAACAGCAATACATTTAATACAGGAAAAAGCATTGAGTCATGAGTCAGTATTTATAATCTGTGTTATAGTTGTTCAGGTTCTTGTCCTCAGGCAATCAAAATTGAAATGTAGAACTGGAAATGAGATGGTTGAACTTAGAAACTCATTTAAGAAAAGGCCGGGCAGTGGCGCTAAAGGTAAGGTACCTGCCTTGCCTACGCTAGCCTTGGACGGACCGCGGTTCGATCCCCCGGTGTCCCATATGGTCCCCCAAGCCAGGAGCAACTTCTGAGCACATAGCCAGGAGTAACCCCTGAGCGTTACCGGGTGTGGCCCAAAAACCAAAAAAAAAAAAAAAAAAAAGGAGGGGAATAGAGCCGGAGCAGAGGCACAAGTCTTAAGACATCTGCCTTGCACGTGTTAGCCTAGAACAGACCACAGTTCGATTCCCCAAGCCAGGAGCGATTTCTGAGCAGATAGACAGAAGTAACCCCTGAGCATCACCAGGTGTGGCCAAAATAATAATAATAATACTAATAAAAAGAGGGGAAGGGTATAGAAGCTGGAAAATGCTGTGGAAGTTCAGAGAGAGCTGGAAAACTATTTTTATATTCTCTTTCCTCAGAAAATAGGTAAACACATTGCATTGACCAAACATATGCAAGATAGAAAACAAAAGGGATAGATTTTTTTAAAGGATAGTTTTCTCTATATCATGGGCACATTCTCAAGAATTTTCCCAGAAGCCATTCTTAATTTTTTCTAAATTCACCTACTTATTTTCTTCTTGTCCCTTTTAGCTGTATTGGTTTTAGATTTAGTCTCCTTGCTAAACTTTTAGCCTTACTATGTTAATCCTGAGTTTTGAGGAGTATATTTTGGCACAGGTTTAAGATGGAGATTCCCAGAAAGAAAAGAAAGATATTTAAATCTCATGCCAAACACATAACAATAGCTTTACAGAAATTACCTTAAAAATAATCATTAAGAAAAATCTTTAGAAAATGGACACATGAAACCAGTATTACTCTGCATTTGAGGGATCTATATGCACAAGAGAGAACTAAGATTTTTTTTCTGCCTTTTAAACTACAGATATTCGTGCATATCCCATAATAGGACTTTTCCTTACACCTCAGCATCATATTAAGGAGCCTCCCAACAGCTAGCATAGTATCTCCACAGCAAAGAAGCTAGTTCCAGGTCCAATAAAATCCTATCAAGTTGCAGATATTCTCTTTGGTGCTTAGAAGATTTGCCTTCCTTAGGGCCAGAGCCCATGGCACAGGCCTTAAGGTGTCTGCCTTGCACGTGCTAGCCCAGGATGTACTGCGATTCAATCCCCCGGCATCCCATACGGTTCCAGGAGCGATTTCTGAGCGTATTGCCAGGAGTAAGCCCTGAGCGTCACTGGATGTGGCCAAAAAAACGGAAGGGAAAAAAAAAAAAAAAGATTTGCCTTTCAGAAGATTTTAAGTTGCACTCTAATTGTGAATACCAATATGTAAGTTCCAGCTATAAATGACACAGATAAAGAACACAATAACTGCAGACTGCAATTGAATAGCTTCTCAGTAATGTTGTTGACTCACTAATTTACACAGCTCCCATCTTAGGTATGTCTCAGCCTTCTGGTGCATAAAACATTAGACTGCAGCACTTTAGCACTCTGAGTTTAGGCAGTTTAAATAGTAAAACTGCTGCCAAAATGCACACAATTGATAAAGTGTGGGAATAACTAGACCATGAAAAGGATACTTGTTTACAGTATAAGAGCTGAAACAAGAAGGCGGAGCTTGACCTTGTTCAAACTCCACCAGGAACCTGGGCATCTGCTACTACTCACTTTATTCTTCATTCCTTTTTGTTTTTCTTCCTGCTCTACACGTGTCTGCAAAGGACTGAATATAGATTTGAGAAAAATAAATAAAGTTTAGGAACAAACAGGTTTTCAATACAGAATCTATGAATAAAGAGGCTCAACTGGATAGAACAAAATGTCTCAATGGAATATAGGGGAGTCAGCCAAATATAAAATGTAAAATTACTATTTTCTGTTAAATTCCTTATGACTTCTGCAAAAAAATAACTAACATCCTTTAAACATTATTAAATAGAATTTATTCCTTTATAAAAAGAATATATAATTCTAGAAAAATATGTGTTTATCTTTTGTTTTGTAAGACCAGTTTTTAATATTTTTATTTAAACACTTTGATTACAAACATGATTGTAGTCGGGTTTCAGTTATATATAAAGCACCCCCCCCTTCATCACCATTCTCATCACCAATGCACCAAATATCCCACCTCACTACCTTCCCACCTGTATTTGAGACAAGCTTTCTACTTCCCTTATTCATTCACATTGTTATGTTAGTTGTCAGTGTAGTTAATTTCTCTAACTGCACTCACCACTCTTTGTGGTGAGTTTTATATCGTGAGCTGGACCTTCCAACCCTCATCTTTATAGTCTCTGAAAATTATTTCAAAAATGTCTTTTATTTTTCTTAAAACTCATAGATGAGTGATATTATTCTGTATCAATCTCTCCCTCTGACTTATTTACTCAGCATAATAGATTCCATGTGCATCCATGTATAGGAAAATTTTATGACTTCATCTCTGATGACAGCTGCATAATATTTTATTGTGTATATGTGCCACAGTTTCTTTAGCCCTTCATCTCCCGAAGAGCATCTTGGTTGTTTCCAGAGCCTATTGTAAATAATGCTGCAATGAATTTATGTGTGAGGAAGGTATTTTTGAATTGTATTTTTGTGTTCCTGGGGTATATCCCTAGGAGTGGTATAGCTGGATCATATGGGAGTTCAATTTCTAGTTTTTGGAGGAATCTCCATATTGTTTTTCATAAAGGTTGGACTAGAAGGCATTCCCACCAACAGTGAATGATAGTTTATTTCTCTATATATCCCAGATTGTTTTTGTTCTTTGTGATATATGCCAGTCTGTGGTGTGAAATGGTACTTCATTGTTGTTTTGATTAGCATCTCTCTGATGATTAGTGATGTGAAGCATTTTTTTCATGTGTCTTTTGGTCATTTGTATTTCTTCTTTGACAAAGTGCTCATTTCTTCTCATTTATTGATGGGATTAGATGTTTTTTCTTGTAAAGTTCCATCAGTGCCTTGTATATTTTGGGTTTTAGCCCCTTATCTGATGGTATTGGGTGAAGAATTTCTCCCACTTAGTGGGTGGCTCTTGTATCCTGGGCACTATTTCCTTTGAGGTGCAGAAGCTTCTCAGCTTAATATATTCCCACCTGTTTATCTCTGCTTCCACTTGTTTGGAAAGTGCTGTTTTCTCCTTAAAGATACCTTTAGTCTCAATGTTATGGAGTGTTTTACCTACGTGTTGTTCTATATACCTTATGGTTTCCGGTCTGATATCAAGGGTAAGATCAGTTTTTCAGCAAGATAATTTGTAGGTCTATTTGTTTCATAGACTATTTACCTTATTCTGCTACAGTAGATATTCACTATTCACCCATGTTTGATTCTATTTCTAAACACTGTTCCTGAAGTGCTGTGGCATGGCCATGCACATTTTGGGGTCATAAATCACAGTTATATTTTCACCTGAAGGTATGTTACTTAAGCAGATCACTGTCCTGTTTGCTATATTTTACCAACTACAAAGTTGCTACT
Source organism: Suncus etruscus (assembly GCF_024139225.1). Lineage (NCBI taxonomy): Eukaryota > Metazoa > Chordata > Mammalia > Eulipotyphla > Soricidae > Suncus > Suncus etruscus. Next base: position 153,944,927 of record NC_064849.1, on the reverse strand, counting down.
AACTTTTCCCCGTTTGCAAGAACTTGGAGAGAACACTGACTTTGATTATCATACAGTGTTAGCATCATGTCATCATCCTTGTTATCTGTACATGACTAAACAACCACATCTTCCAAACTGCCTCCAATTATACTGTAGAGTTCAGCCAACTTTTCAACTCAAGGAAACAAATGTCTATCTATGAACAAATCTATTTAACTCAGAAAACAAGAGTTTAAAAAAAATAATGTTTTGTGAGGGTTGTATAATTTACATTCCATTAATGTGCCTGTAGTATGAAGAGTTTCTCATTTAGATTTAAATGTTAATAACTAGGACTTGATATATATGTATCATGTGAGAAAATAAAATAATTATTTATTGAATAGCATATACTCCCTACTAACTATAATTTATAACTGTGACTTAATAAATTTCTATAATGATTTCAATGAGTTCAAATTTACGTCATCAATTGTATATCACCAATATAATCTTTTATAATCACTAAAGTTTTATGATAATTATTATTATTTTTTACATCTTCCCTTTATTTTTCAAAATCTTTTGAGAATGCCTGGGTTTCTGATTCATAAAAAATTTTAATCAAAATTTTGTTTATCATAAGTGAATGTCCTCTGTTTTCATTTTATATGTTGTTCAACATATATGCCTCATACTTAACTATCACTTTGAAACAATTTTCTGTTAACTCTTATTTATATATGTAAGTGAAAAACTGCCATTTCTCTGCCTAAACTGTACTTGTTTGTTTACTTCACAAGCTCCAAGTGATAAACAAATGTCAGGAGAGAAAGCTTTTTTCCCTCAATATTATGGCATAATTTATTTTTCTTTTGTATATTAATCATCCAAGTTGCCCTGATCATATGTTTTATTATGTATATATTTGTGCACGTTTATTGAGTACGTCCTGGAAATGAAATTTTTGAGTCATAAGATATTCCTATGGTCAAGCCAAATAAATATTTCTGTGAAGTTTTCCATAGTAGTGGTGTTAAAATATGCTACCAGAAAAGCTGGCATATGAGAATTCCGGGTTTTTTTATTTCCTTGTTATAAACAACATTTTAAATTCTAAATATAGTGAAAGATATATGATTTTGACTTACATATTCCTTAATTCAGGCAGAGCACATATTATATTTTCTTTTTTTCACATATTACATTTTCATTAGATATTTGGACACTATCTTTGCAGGGGGAATCACCTCCTGTGTACTATTTTGTTTGGTTACATCTCTTTTAACATTTTGTTTTGTAATATGGATATTCCTAAAAAAAACCTAGAAATTGAATTTCTGGAAATATGATTCAACAATACTACTTCTAGAAATATAATCTAGGATCCCAAAAAGATAATGCAGAAAAGCCTTCTGCATTCCTATTGCAGCACTATTCATAATAGTAAGAATCTTGAAGCAACCCAAGTGCCAAAAAACAGATGAATGGTTAAAGAAATTGTGGTGCATATACACAATGAAATACTACACTTTTACTAAGAGAAATGAAGTCATTAAATTTGCATATTCATGAATGGATAGTGAGAGTATTATACTGAGTGAAATGGGTCAGAGGGAGAAAGAGAAAGCAATTGTATTCATTTGTAGCATATTAAGAAAGGGAATGGCATGGTAATAATATCCAGAGACAAAGCCAGGAGGACCAGTCCATGGTGGAAAAGTTGCCACAAATAGCAGGGGAGTGCGGTTAGGGTAGAGAAGAGACCACTATGACAACAATTATTGGAAAGGATGACTCTGGACAAGTATTGGGTGCTGAAAGGTTATAAAATGATAGGCATAATATCCCTCAGTAACATTATTGCAAACTACAGTTTCTAAAAGGAAAAATAAGAGAGAGAGAGAGAGAGAGAGAGAGGAAAATGGAAAAATGGTCCAGAGAGAGAGAGAGAGAGAGAGAGAGAGAGAGAGAGAGAGAGAGAGAGGAAAAATGGTCCAGAAGCAGGCAGGAGAGAAGGCAAAAGGAAACTGGAGACATTAGTGGCAGAAAATGTGCATTGATGAAGGGTGTTGTACATTAAATGACTGAAACTCAATCATGAACAACTTTTAACTATTAAAATAAAATAACTCGGGTCTGAGAGCTAGCACAGTAGTAGGGCATTTGCTTGCATGCTGCTGACCCAAGATAGACCTGGATTCAATCTTCGGCGTCCCATATGGTCTCCCAAGCCAGGAGTGATTTCTGAGCGCATAGCCAGAAGTAACCCCTGAGCATCACCGGGCATGGTGCAAAACCAAAAAAAAAAAAAAAAAAAATCAAATCAAATAAATAAATTAAATATATCTAACTGTATTATGAACAATCTTGTAACAACGATGTTTAAATAAAGTATTTTAAAACTGAAAACATTTTGTTGACCTTTTCTATAGTCTGCATATAAAGTCTAAACTCTTAGTTATATATGTTGTGAAAAATCTTTTCCCCTTTATCATTTTTTGACTTCTTCATTATGTCTTTGGGTCATTTTTTCTTAAATCCCTTCCATTCTATAAGCAGTTCAACATGTCCAGATTTTCTCACTCTTTGACAATATATGTAGACTATCTACATAGACTTTTCTATCTAGTATTTTGTACCTAGAACTTTTCTAGCCTGACATCTCTGTCATATTGTCAGAAATGGTCCTTTTTCTTAATTTCGTTTTTGTTTGTTTGTTTGTTTGTTTTTGGGCCACACCCGGCGGTGCTCAGGGGTGACTCCTGGCTGTCTGCTCAGAAATAGCTCCTGGCAGGCACGGGGGACCATATGGGACACCGGGATTCGAACCAACCACCTTTGGTCCTGGATCGGCTGTTTGCAAGGCAAACACCGCTGTGCAATCTCTCCGGGCCCTTTTTCTTAATTTCTTGGTTTAAAAAGTTATAATCAGAATTAAGAATTAATAATAATAGAACTCAAAGGAGAGGATTCAGGTTCTATTCTAACTAGAAAATGGGATCCTGGATTAAACTCTAATGTTGGTCCCGGAGAGATAGTACAATGGGTAGAGTGTTTGCCTTGCATGTTGCTGACCCAAATTCTATCCCCAGCATCTCATATGGTTTCCTCAAGCTCAACAGGAGTAATCTCTGAGTGCCGAGCCAGAAGTAGCACCTGAGCATAGCTTGAGTATGCTCCTCCTACTCCCCCAAATTACTCTCTAGTGTCCCCTAAAATCATCTAATTTCACTTTGCTCTAAAACCCTTGGCTATTTGTTTTATTTTAGGAATTTTCAGGGTAACAAGATCTGCATCAACCCTACCTAACTCCACCCAGCTCCATTCACATCCAGCACAATTATTAGTCTTACTGTTTGTAAAATAAATACATTGACTTCCTATCCTAGAGTATCTCTGCTGTTGTGAAAATACAGGAACTTATACCAATGGAGGTAAATGACAATGAAAAATATTAATGTCTCATCTTATCTGTACAAATAAATATTTATTTGTATATATTCTCAAAATACAGTCCTGAAAAAATCAAGCTGTTAACTAAATTGAGCATAAAGAAGTGACTAATTGGATAACACTGTCCTTCCTTCTCGGCTCTTCTCTGAAGCTCTCCTAACCTAATATCTTACTCTTACCCAAGAAAGTAGTAGCTCATAAACATATGTCTCAGGTTCTTCACTTTGTAAGGAAGCTAAATACTTCTGCAAACCAGATTTTTAGTCAAACATGGACAATGAACAAGTCTTTCTTTCTTTCTTTCTTTCTTTCTTTCTTTCTTTCTTTCTTTCTTTCTTTCTTTCTTTCTTTCTTTCTTTCTTTCTTTCTTTCTTTTCTTTCTTTCTTTCTTTCTTTCTTTCTTTCTTTCTTTCTTTCTTTCTTTCTTTCTTTCTTTCTTTCTTTCTTTCTTTCCTTCCTTCTTTCTTTCTTTCTTCTTTCTTTCTTTCCTTCTTTCTTTCCTTCTTTCTTTCTTACTTTCTTTCTTTCTCTTTCTCTTTCTTTCTCTTTCTTTCTCTTTCTTTCTTTCTTTCTTTCTTTTTCTTTCTTCTTTCTTTCTTTCTTTCTCTTTCTTTCTTTCTTTCTTTCTTTCTTTCTTTCTTTCTTTCTTTCTTTCTTTCTTTCTTTCTTTCTTTCTTTCTTTCTTTCTTTCTTTCTTTCTTTCTTTCTTTCTTTCTTTCTTTCTTTCTTTCTTTCTTTCTTTCTTTCTTTCTTTCTTTCTTTCTTTCTTTCTTTCTTTCTTTCTCTCTTAGCCTCAAAGTTCAACAATGCTTTCCTTTGAAAAGCAAACAAAGCACTAGTAATTTTACCTCTGGTTTGATATATCCAATAGATAAGGGAAACCCCTGAAAGAGAAAACAGCTCAAATGGGAAAGAGATTTTAGGCAAATAGTATAGGATAAAATGGAGCAAATTTGAAAATGCAAATGATAACCTTCTTCGATCATCAATAGTTCTCAAATATAATACATCCATGTCAACAGTTTTGCTATATTAGCAAAAGCAATAGGTAAACTGAATTTGTGAATAAGTTATGCCAACAGAACAAGCATCTATATTAAGAATATATTATCCATGTTTACTGTGTTCTCTATCATTTTATTTATGTATTGAATTTTTTTATTGTGACCAAAGTGAATTACAAATATTTCACATTAATATTTAAGGCACATAGTGACAATAAATGAGCAACATTCCCACTACCAGTGTTGTCCTCCCTCCACCCCTGTTCCCAGTATGCATCCTATATCTCACCCCTTTACCCTCATAATGCTAGTGTAACTGGTCCCCATTTGTACATCTTGTTGTAGACTGGGTATCTATTCTGTTGTCGTTGACTTTGGGTTTGATTTCTGATCATTTTTTTATTTCCACTAAATGTTCATATGACTGTATGGTCCTGGTATAATCCATTTTCCCCATGTGTTCTCTATCTTTTGTCTTCAGTTTTGGAGAGTTAGAGTATAGGGAGGGCCAGAGTGATAGTACTGCGGGTAGAACACTTGTCTTGCATGAGCCAAACTAGTTTCTATCCCCAGAATCTCATACGGTCTTTCAAGCCCCAGAGTAATTTTTTCATGCAGAGTCAGTAGTTTTTTCCAAAGCATCACTAGGTGTGGCCCCAAAATAGAAACTATAGGGAAAATCACAAACATATACTGAGCCAGAGAAATGGCTCAGAAGGCAGAGCTCAAGCTTTGATGTAGTTGTCCTGGTTGTATCCTAGTACAACAATGGCTCCCTGAAAACACCACTGGAAAGAGTCTTAAGCACAGATTCAGCAGTATCCCTGAGTATCATCCTGACTTATTGAAACTAAGTACTTAATAACAACCTAAAGTCAAGGCCAGAGCAGTGGTACAAGTGGTAGGGCATCTGCTTTGCAGGCACCTGGCCTAGGATTGACCACGGTTTGATCCCTGGCTTCCCATATGGTCCCCCAAGCCAGGAGCGATTTCTGAGTGCACAGCCAGGAGTAACCCCTGAAAATCACCGAGTGTGGAAAAAAAAAAAAAACTAAACACTAAAGTCAAGCTATTTGATGTAATTGAGCACAAGGTATTCCAAAATATTAAATACTTTAAGCTGAAGGAATTTCAGGAAATTCAGGTGCATAAAGAATTTTAATATTTTCCTGATTTGTTCATAGAAGTATCTATCCTCCCTGTATCCAGAGGATAGAAAACACTTTTTAACTTCAAGACAAAGGAAAATTTGAATGAACAGACTGCAATCTCTTGCAGTTTGTTAAGTTTATCTCAGACTCATTGTTCTGTTATATTTCTCCATGAAAACATTCAACCTAACATAAAATTTTCTGGTTAGCCATGTTTCTCATGTAGATGTCATTAAAAAAAACTCTCAGATCATGCAAAATCCAACTTTATATATCCTTTGCTTTTGTTAGTCTAGCTTTGTCAATTTACTTCTCGGAACAAGCCAGGAAACTTAGTAGAATCAAGGGAAATATTTTATCTCCCCTACACTTCACATATTAACATGTTTTGTCTTTTTTTTTATTAAAACCTTCCTTCCAACACACAGGTTTTTATAATCTTCAAACAACCACAAGACAAAAGTTTGGTTCCTCTTATCAGACAACCATCTTCCTAAATTGGGCATGGTATGAAGAGGTACTTGTTAAACTGGCAACAATTACACTAGATCCCCAACAGGCTTGGAAACTTGAATCAAAAGAAATGTAGCACAGGGCATTTTTGGATTCGCTTCACAGGATATTTTGCTAAACCAAAAACAAAGCAGAATGTATTTTATTCTTAAATAGATGCACTCTGCTAGAAGAATAAGTATTTTCAAAGAAAACAGGTCTTTTATTGGTCACATTAATTTATTGACTATTTCCGTAAGATTCTTCTTTCAAACAAACTTTTACTATCCTATTACATGTTTTCTATATAAAATTTAATTAAATCACAAAGATTTCTAATCATATAAAGAGAAAAACACACACAAACATAAAATGAGGTAGAAGCACGTTTCAAAGGTCATTTTTCCCCTGATTAAAATGCATAATAAAATTACAACAGCTATGTTTTTCATCAAGGAAGTATTTAAGCAACTAATTTTTATATAAATATATCCCATGCTAGTTCAATAAATTAGAAAAAGAACCATAATCTTGTTAAGACACAATACAGAGGGAAGAGTGGGTGGATAGCTACTAGTATGTGAAAGCAATGAATGAACATAACTAGTAAATAAACCCTATAAATTACTCATATCTCACCCCAAATGAATTGAGATTTTTCCCCATAAATTAGGTGAGGACTAAAAATATTTTTAACATGCCAGGCAAGTCTCTTTGAGCATATTTCAATGGTAGCTGAGTTCCACACGAGTTTGTGAAAGAGAGCAAAGATTACAGGCCTATCAGGAATCTATGACAAGGCACTGCCATCAGACCTGCTCTGATTAGCTTATTAGTGCCTTCTGCAGAAACAGCACATAAAGAAATGCAGGTTCCTCTCATGATTTCAGACAAGCCCAAGGGCAGAATTTTGCCCCTGATATTTTTTTATGAATTATTTTACTGCATTTCTGTTCCACTCCTTGCCCCCTCATGGGATATAAAAGCTATTAAATTTAATTTTTATGAGCAATAAAACTCTCCATTTCTTTTTTTTTTCTTCTTAAAAAATTCTGACAATTACAATGCTCATCTTTCCTTTTGGGTTATGATTTACTGTAGTTCTTAAGGATAAAAGATGCCTGTCTCATGACTTAGCTGTAAGATGTGTCTTGAATAAAATGGCCTAACAAAGTTTTGTAATTTCATCTTTCACATGTAACTTCACAGCCTTATTGAGTTTTGCTTACATGCATGAAATTACAAAAAGGAAAGGATGTCCAAAGTCTGGAATTCACCCTTTTTCATACCAAACTCAGTTCTTCAGTGATTATAGAAGCATTTTCTGTCCTCTTAGCCTAATATTGCCACAGTGATTTCCATTTATATACTCTAAAAAACACTATTTCACAGCACAACTATTTCTTAATTTATGTCATTTTTTTAAAAATATTTTCCAGTTTTATTTGTCTATTTTTCTTTTTTCTTTTTTTTTTAATTTTTTTTTATTTAAACACCTTGATTACATACATGATTGTGTTTGGGTTTCAGTCATAAAAGGAACACCACCCATCACCAGTGCAACATTCCCATCACCCAAGTCCCAAATCTCCCTCCTCCCCCCCCAACCCCCGCCTGTACCCTAAACAGGCTCTACATTTCCCTCATACATTCTCAATATTAGGACAGTTCAAAATGTAGTTATTTCTCTAACTAAACTCATCACTCTTTGTGGTGAGCTTCCTGAGGTGAGCTGGAACTTCCAGCTCTTTTCTCTTTTGTGTCTGAAAATTATTATTACAAGGGTGTCTTTCTTTTTTCTTAAAACCCATAGATGAGTGAGACCATTCTGCGTTTTTCTCTCTCTCTCTGACTTATTTCACTCAGCATAATAGATTCCATGTACATCCATGTATAGGAAAATTTCATGACTTCATCTCTCCTGACAGCTGCATAATATTCCATTGTGTATATGTACCACAGTTTCTTTAGCCATTCGTCTGTTGAAGGGCATCTTGGTTGTTTCCAGAGTCTTGCTATGGTAAATAGAGCTGCAATGAATATAGGTGTAAGGAAGGGGTTTTTGTATTGTATTTTTGTGTTCCTAGGGTATATTCCTAGGAGTGGTATAGCTGGATCGTATGGGAGCTCGATTTCCAGTTTTTGGAGGAATCTCCATATCGCTTTCCATAAAGGTTGAACTAGACAGCATTCCCACCAGCAGTGGATAAGAGTTCCTTTCTCCCCACATCCCCGCCAACACTGTTTATTCTCATTCTTTGTGATGTGTGCCATTCTCTGGGGTGTGAGGTGGTATCTCATCGTTGTTTTGATTTGCATCTCCCTGATGATTAGTGATGTGGAACATTTTTTCATGTGTCTTTTGGCCATGCGTATTTCTTCTTTGTCAAAGTGTCTGTTCATTTCTTCTCCCCATTTTTTGATGGGGTTAGATGTTTTTTTCTTGTAAAGTTCTGTCAGTGCCTTGTATATTTTGGAGATTAGCCCCTTATCTGATGGGTATTGGGTGAATAGTTTCTCCCACTCAGTGGGTGGCTCTTGTATCCTGGGCACTATTTCCTTTGAGGTGCAGAAGCTTCTCAGCTTAATATATTCCCATCTGTTAATCTCTGCTTTCACTTGCTTGGAGAGTGCAGTTTCCTCCTTGAAGATGCCTGTAATGTCCTGGAGTGTTTTGCCTATGTGCTGTTCTATATATCTTATGGTTTTGGGGCTGATATCGAGGTCTTTAATCCATTTGGATTTTACCTTTGTACATGATGTTAGCTGGGGGTCTAAGTTTAATTTTTTGCAAGTGGCTATCCAATTGTGCCAACACCACTTGTTGAAGAGGCTTTCCCTGCTCCATTTAGGATTTCCTGCTCCTTTATCAAAAATTAGATGGTTGTATCTCTGGGGAACATTTTCTGAGTATTCAAGCCTATTCCACTGATCTGAGGACCTATCCTTATTCCAATACCATGCTGTTTTGATAATTGTTGCTTTGTAGTACAGTTTAAAGTTGGGAAAAGTAATTCCTCCCATATTCTTTTTCCCAATGATTGCTTTAGCTATTCGAGGGTGTTTATTGTTCCAAATGAATTTCAAAAGTGTCTGATCCACTTCTTTGAAGAATGTCATGGGTATCTTTAGAGGGATGGCATTAAATCTGTATAATGCCTTGGGGAGTATTGACATTTTGATGATGTTAATCCTGCCAATCCATGAGCAGGTTATGTGTTTCCATTTCCGTGTGTCCTCTCTTATTTCTTGGAGCAGAGTTTTATAGTTTTTTTTGTATAGGTCCTTCACATATTTAGTCAAGTTGATTCCAAGATATTTGAGTTTGTGTGGTACTATTGTGAATGGGGTTGTTTTCTTAATGTCCATTTCATCCTTATTACTATTGGTATATAGAAAGGCCATTGATTTTTGTGTGTTAATTTTGTAGCCTGCCACCTTGCTATATGAGTCTATTGTTTCTAGAAGCTTTTTGATAGAGTCTTTAGGGTTTTCTAAGTAGAGTATCATGTCATCTGCAAACAGTGAGAGCTTGACTTCTTCCTTTCCTATCTGGATTCCCTTGATATCCTTTTCTTGCCTAATCGCTATAGCAAGTACTTCCAGTGCTATGTTGAATAGGAGTGGTGAGAGAGGACAGCCTTGTCTTGTGCCAGAATTTAGAGGGAAGGCTTTCAGTTTTTCTCCATTGAGGATAATATTTGCCACTGGCTTGTGGTAGATGCCCTTCACTATATTGAGAAAGGTTCCCTCCATTCCCATCTTGCTGAGAGTTTTGATCAAGAATGGGTGTTGGACCTTATCAAATGCTTTCTCTGCATCTATTGATATGATCATGTGGTTTTTATTTTTCTTGTTATTGATGTTGTGTATTATGTTGATAGATTTACGGATGTTAAACCAGCCTTGCATTCCTGGGATGAAACCTACTTGATCGTAGTGGATGATCTTCTTAACGAGGCATTGAATCCTATTTGCCAGGATTTTGTTGAGGATCTTTGCATCTGCATTCATCAGTGATATTGGTCTGTAATTTTCTTTTTTGGTAGCGTCTCTGTCTGGTTTAGGTATCAAGGTGATGTTGGCTTCATAAAAGCTATTTGGAAGTGTTTCTGTTTGTTCAATTTCATGAAAGAGTCTTGCCAAGATTGGCAGTAGTTCCTCTTGGAAAGTTTGATAGAATTCATTAGTGAATCCATCTGGACCTGGGCTTTTGTTTTTCGGCAGACATTTGATTACTGTTTTAATTTCATCAATGGTGATGGGGGTGTTTAGATATGCTACATCCTCTTCCTTCAACCGTGGAAGATTATAAGAGTCCAAGAATTTATCCATTTCTTCCAGGTTCTCATTTTTAGTGGCGTAGAGTTTTTCAAAGTAGTTTCTGATTACCCTTTGAATCTCTGTCATATCAGTAGTGATCTCTCCTTTTTCATTCCTGATACGAGTTATCAAGTTTCTCTCTCTCTCTTTCTTTGTTAGGTTTGCCAGTGGTCTATCAATCTTGTTTATTTTTTCAAAGAACCAACTTCTGCTTTCGTTGATCTTTCGGATTGTTTTTTGAGTTTCCACTTCGTTGATTTCTGCTCTCAGCTTTGTTATTTCCTTCTGTCTTCCTATTCTTGGGTCCTTTTGTTGAGCATTTTCTAGTTCTATTAGCTGTGTCATTAAGCAACTCAGGTAAGCTCCTTCTTCCTTCCTGATGTGTGCTTGCAAAGCTATAAATTTTCCTCTCAGTACTGCTTTTGGTGTGTCCCATAAGTTCTGAGAGTTTGTGTCTTTATTGTCATTTGTTTCCAGGAACCTTTTTATTTCCTCCTTGATTTCATCTCGGACCCACTGGTTATTGAGCATGAGGCTGTTTAACTTCCAGGTGTTAAAGTGTTTCTTCTGAGTCCCTTTGGAATTCACAAATAATTTCAGAGCCTTGTGGTCAGCGAAGGTAGTCTGCAAAATTTCTATCCTCTTGATCTTATGGAGGTATGTTTTATGTGCCAGCATGTAGTCTATCCTGGAGAATGTCCCATGTACATTGGAGAAGAATGTGTATCCAGGTTTCTGGGGATGGAGTGTCCTATATATATCCACTAGGCCTCTTTCTTCCATTTCTCTCCTCAGGTCTAGTATATTCTTGTTGGGTTTCAGTCTGGTTGACCTGTCCAGTGTTGACAAAGCCGTGTTAAGGTCCCCCACAATTATTGTGTTGTTGTTGATATTATTTTTCAGATTTGTCAACAGTTGTATTAAATATTTTGCTGGCCCCTCATTCGGTGCATATATGTTTAGGAGAGTGAATTCTTCCTGCTCTACGTACCACTTGATTAATATAAAATGTCCGTCTTTGTCCCTTACAACCTTCCTGAGTATAAAGTTTGCATTATGTGATATTAGTATGGCCACTCCAGCTTTTTTATGGGTGTTGTTTGCTTGGATAACTTTTCTCCAGCCTTTTATTTTGAGTCTATGTTTGTTCTGACTATTCAGGTGCGTTTCTTGTAGGCAGCAGAAGGTTGGATTGAGTTTTTTGATCCATTTAGCCACTCTGTGTCTCTTAACTGGTGCATTTAGTCCATTGACGTTGAGAGAAAGAATTGTCCTGGGATTTAACGCCATCTTTATTTCAAAATTTGGTGTGTCTTTTGGGTAGTCTTGTCTTAGATTAGGTCTTTCAGTTTTTCTCTTAAGACTGGTTATGTGTCTGTGAAGTTTCTGAGCTGTTTTTTGTCTGTGAAACCATGTATTCTTTCATCAAACCGGAAAGTGAGTTTTGCTGGGTATAGTATTCTGGGTGAAGCATTCATTTCATTCAGTCTTGTCACAATATCCCACCACTGCTTTCTGGCATTGAGCGTTTCTGGTGACAGGTCTGCTGTAAATCTCAGGGAAGCTTGCTTGAACATGATTTCCCCTTTTGATCTTGCTGTTCTCAGAATTCTGTCTCTATCTGTGGGATTTGTCATTGTGACTAGGATGTGTCTTGGGGTGATTTTTCTGGGGTCTCTTTTGGTTGGTACTCTTCGAGCATGCAGGATTTGATCACATATATTCTTTAGCTCTGGAAGTTTCTCTTTAATGATGTTCTTGACCATTGATTCTTCCTGGAAATTTTCTTCCTGGGTCTCTGGGACTCCAATGATTCTTAAGTTGTTTCTGTTGATCTTATCATAGACTTCTATTTTCGTCTGTTCCCATTCTTTGACTAATTTTTCCATTGTCTGCTCATTTGCTTTAAGTTTTTTGTCCAATCTCTCCTGCTGTATGGAATTGTTATGTATCTCATCTTCCACAGCACCAAGTCTATTCTCAGCTTCTGATACCCTGTCCCAGAGCTTATCCATTTTGTCATTCACTTCATTTACTGACTTTTTCAGTCCTGTTAGTTGACTTGTTATTTCAGTTTGGAGTTTTGTCATTTCTGCCTTCATATTTTCTTGGTTCTTATTAGTGTTCTGTTCAACTCGATCCATGGTTTCTTGGAGTCTGTTGAGCACCTTCCATATTGCTAGTCTAAAGTCCTTATCTGAGAGGTTGATTAGTTGTTCAGTCATTATCTGGTCCTCAGAATTGTCATCTTCATTCTCTATGTCTGATGCTGGCCTGCGTTGTTTCCCCATTGTCACACTTGTATTGTGGGTTTTTCTACGTGTTGTAGTGGTATTCATTGTCTATATGATTTAGGCAGCACACTCCTCTGGCCTATGTCATTTATAATCCTCAAAAATGTTTATTTGCAAGATGTTTTAATGAAAGATAATGGGAAAAATGTTTTTCATTTTGGAAGATAAACTGAAAGTATTCATTAATGACAATAATAGGAATGTTTCAGTAAATGATATTATAGGCAAATAGACATCATATAGAATTTGAGAAATACAACATATAGAATTTGAGAAACACAGAGATGCTCTTTCATAGATGTTGTTGCCAGGTAACCATGGTACTTTGGGATTAATTTTATATATACCTGACAGTGAAGACAGCTATTCTTTGTTTCATCTAGTTTAGTTTCCTTATCAGCTTCAAGAAGACTAGCAGAGCTAGCATGTGATATAGCTAAAAACGTTATGACAGCATTTAGTATGACTGTAATTTTAATAAAACTCTGATACTACATGGGTGAACATATTATAGCTGTGCAGAGTAAATTATTTAGTTATAGAAGTCAAATTTCTGGTGAGTATAAGATTGTATTATAGGAATAAAGCTTATCAAAGTTTGGCTGATTTTTAATACATAAAGCTAAAATGAATTCATTTTTTCTATTCTGTCTTAATCATCTAAATATCACTAATTTTATTTCTCATAGGCTGATCATTTCTTATAAAAATTAATTTGTACATAAAATAAAGTTTAAAAAATGACAAAATACATTTTTCTGAGTATTATATTTATTTTCTTACTCCTGTCTGAAGATACACAAGTGATGAAAGGCCTAAAGACTGCAAAAAAACCTCTGGAAGCTTGATACTAAATTGTTAATTCATTTCAGACATTGAGTGTACTTATTACAGAACATTGGCAAGTATTGATGGTAACAATTTGAATATAGTAGACACTAATTTGGAGTCCAGAAATTTTCACTGATGAAGAAGACAAACAAACATATTACAACAGTTCTCTCAGATTATATGACTATCACCAGAGTCAGCATTGAAATAGGAGCTAAGAATCACTTTCAAGACCTGGAACCATTAGGTACCCTTCAAAGAAGAAGAGGGAAATACATGAAAATTATTTTCTTTTTTCTTCTTGTTTTTGTTTTGTTTTTTGGGCACATCCAACAATCCTCAGTAGTACTTCTGACTGTGAAATCAGGAATAACTCCTGGAAGGTTCAGGGAACCATATGAAATGCTGGGGATCGAACCCAGGTCAGCTGCATATAAGACAAGAGCCCTACCTGTTATGATATCACCCAAACCCCATAAACTGAGGGTATTTTCTAAGTTTCTAATAATATAGGAGCAGAACTATAGAAGTAAAAGATTAACCATATCCAGTCTTCATGTATGATCAACGGGCTATTAGAAACTGCAATTTTAAGTAAAAGGTTGGTTTTAAGAACAGGAGGTCCTAGATCAACACTGTTTTAGTCAACATTAGCCAGGAATTTTTCTAATTTTTTCCTCTTGAAATATGACAAAATTACATTGAACAAAATAAAAGTTAAGGGTTCTCCAAAGCACAAAAGAATTGAAATTAAAAATCTCAAAATATTTCTGTACCCAGTTGTTCCCACATTCACCTCAGCTAAGATATGGATCCTCACTACATATTCATAAAAAGATGAATAAGATAAAAATATGACATATAAAGCTATCATACAGTCAGCTTTACATTTACACAGTAATATACATGAATTATTTCTCAAAATATTGAAAAGATAAACATTAAAATATGAAAAAAATAGATTGGGAATCTTTAATTAATCTAAACATTTTGAATAACAGTATTTTATATACTTTAAATGAGTAAATGTCACATAAGGCATCATTTTAAGATATAGTTCTAGTACTATAATCACCTCCATTATAACCACGGTAATATTTCTTTAACAGAATAAGAAAATGAACTTCTCTTCCATAAAACTAAGAACTTTGGTACAATGGAAGTTAAGGAATCATTATTCACATTTAGATGGGTTTTCTAGTCATCTATCTGGAAGTCATTCACTGTAAAATATTCAACTTAAAAGATAAGACATTGTCATAAACTCGTAACTCTAAACATAAAGCAAGAAGAAGCTTTTTATTTTTTCAGTTTTATCTAATCAGGTACGTTTTTACTTTTGTTTTTTTTAATAAAATATTTAAGCAACATGATTACAAGCATGATTGGAGTTTGGTTTCAGTCATAAACAGAACAACCCCCCCTTCACCAGTGTAATATTCCTACCACCAATGCTCCCCTGAGCTTTTTTAAAAGAGATGGACTACAAGAAATTTTACTAACAATGCCATTGTTAAAATAATAAATAGAAAATCTTTAAATAAATATATTATTGAGATAATATGCCCTAGAATCACTTTATAGCCTTAGTGAAAATATTAATAAATAAGTCTAATAAATTTTATGATTTGATAATCAGACATAACTAATTATAAGTAATTATTGATAAAAATTTTTTTTTTTGGTTTTTGGTTTTTGGGTCACACCTGGCGGTGCTTAGGGGTTACTCCTGGCTGTCTGCTCAGAAATAGCACCTGGCAGGCACGGGGGACCATATGGGACACCGGGATTCGAACCAACCACCTTAGGTCCTGGATTGGCTGCTTGCAAGGCAAACACCGCTGTGCTATCTCTCCGGGCCCGATAAAATATTTTTGCTTCAAAATGTAATGAGCTAAAAAAAGTTTAGTCTTCTAACTCTTGTGCTTAAGTTATATAGTGGTTAACTGAAACCCAACTACAAACATGTTTGTAATCATGGTACTTAAATAAAGGTATTTTAAAAAATAAAAATAATTCAATAAATTATATAATAGTACTCTCAGGGTGGAACGTTAAACCATGAAATCTTGAAAAAAGGAAAATGATTAAAGAATCTAAAGTAGGGGCTGGAGCAGTGGCACAAGTGATATGGCGTTTGTCTTTCATACGCTGACCTAGGACAAACTGTGGTTTGATCCCCTGGCATCCCATATGGTCCCCCCAAGCAAAGAGATATTTCTGAGCACATAGCCAGGAGTAACCCCTGAGCATCACCGGATGTGGCCCAAAACCAAAAAAAAGAATCTAAAGTAGGGACTGGAGTGGGGTAGCACAAGCCTCAATGCATCTGCTTTGAGCGCTCTAGAATAAGACGGATGGTGGTTCCATCCCCCAGCGTCCCATATGGTCCCCCAAGCCAGAAGAGATTTCTGAGGGCATAACCAGGAGTAACTGCTGAGCATCACCAGGTGTGGACCAAAAACCAAAATAAATAAATAATCTAAAGTAAACTTTGAAAAGTGATGAGTAGGGGTATTGATTGTGGGGGTGGGAGTGAAGAGTTACTATATTACATGCAATTATATCAATATATGCTATGGATAGTCATATTAAATAATGTTAGTTATTAAAGAGGAATATGATAGCACCTCCATCTCACCCAATAACTCTACCTCTTAATATCTACCCTCAAAACTCAAACTATTAATTCACAAATATATAGGCACACCTGTTTATTACAACACTTAGTACAACAGGCAGAATATGGATTCAACCCAAAAGTTTAATGACAGAAGGATAGATAATTTTTGCACATATATGCAAGCTAATACAATGTTTGATGAAGTCTTGCAATGCCTTCAATGAGATAGATTGTGGAAGGCATCATGTTAGCAAACTAAATCTGAGGGAAGACAAATATTAGTCTTTTTTTTTTTAATCTGTGGAACATAGAGAAATGAACAAAGGAATAGACAGTTTGAGGTGATAACAAACCCTTGGCTCTGCATTACAGAACTGAAAATACCAAGCAGAGAGTGGGGGAAATTTATGGGTTACACAGACATGGATTAAAAAGACACTTTTGCAATAATTCTCAGAGACAAAAGAGAGGAGAGCCGGAAGCCCTCATGAGCTCATAACATGAATCTCACCACAAAGAGTAATGAGTTCAGTTAGAGAAATAACTACATTGAGAACTATCATAACAATGTGAATGAACGAGGGAAGTTGAAAGCCTATCTAGAGTACAGGCGAGAGTGGGGTGGGGAGGAGGGAGATTTGGGACATTGGTTGTGGAATGTTGCACTGGTGAAAGGGGTGTTCTTTACATGACTGAAATTCAACTACAATCATGTCTGTAATCAAGTTGTTTAAATAAAGATATTAAAAATAGATACATAAAAATTAAAAATAAAAGTAATAAGGGCATTATTGGAGGGCCTTGGGATTTTTGTGATTTCTACAATTTCCCCTGAGAACATTATTTTATGAACTGATGCTTTTAACACAAAATTCCACATAGCTTTAAAGGAGTATTTTTGAGAGAATAACCTGAAGTCATGTTGCTTTTGACTTGCTCTGAAGTCTCAGACAAGGTGCAAAATATGACCAAAGCACATGACAGGCCATCCTTCTTCATTCCTTAGCCAAGGAAAGATAAGGAAGTAGGGCTAAATATTGCTCTTCACAGCCTACTTCTCTGACAACTCTTTTCAATTACAACGAACTATTCTTGGAGGTGTTTGGAATAAATATCCTCATTCAAAGTTCTATTACTAAAACAAAGAAAAGTGTTTAACAAACAAAAAATCATTATGTCCAAAAGGGTGTACCTTTTAAGGTGCTCAAGACATAATCCTTCACAATAAAGATGAAATAATAGTAAGAATCCTTCACTTAAAAATAATTTGTTTTCCCCCTCTCTCTACTGCATTTACAGAAAGATCTCAGCCAATGTAAGCAGAAGACCTCAGAGCAGTGTGAGAAAGCAGTGTGAGAAAGATGAAATTAGAGTTCACAAGTATTTACATCAAAATTAGTTATTTCCCTGTTGTTAAAGAATTTTCATTTTTTTATATTTTAAGCCAATTTACTAAGTATATATTATTTCTTTTTTTAAATCATTTAAAAACTGTGTCAAAAAGGTGGTTCATAATACAGTTGTTTTTTTTCTCGCAAATACATAGTTATTTGCGATTGAGTTTCAGTCATATAATGTACACTACTCATCACCAGTGAAGATTTCCAGCTAAAATATCCCCAGTTCTCCACCCACCCTCACCCCTGCCTGCCTGCCTGCCTCTGAGGTAGACATTCCCCCACTTCCTTTAGACACTTTGGTTTATAATATTGTATCTCCCTATCACTTTATCATCACTTTATCTCCTTTTAGCACACATCCCTTGTCCAGAGTGATCATTTTATTTACAACTATCATTGTAATAGTGGTCCCTTCTCTGCCTAGCTACACTCCTACACTCTTTGTGACAGGCTCTTACCATTGAATGGTTCTCCTGGCCCTCATCTCTATTATCTCTGGATAATATTACCATAATATTTTTTAAATTTTATTCTCACAAATGAGTGAGATTATTTTGTGAGTATTTGCGTTTCTTCAATTTCCTGGAAGAGCCTGAGAAGAAAGGCAGTATGTCCTCTTTAAAGATTTGAAAGAATTTAATAGTGAGTTCATCTGGGTCTGGGCTTTTGTTTTGGGGAAGTCTTCTGAATAATATTTCAATCTCATCAATAGTGATAGGTCTGTTCAGGTATTCCACATCATCTTGGTTCAACCTTGGGAGGTTATAGGAGTCTAAGAATTTATCCATTTCTTCCAACTTCTCTCATTGTATAGCATAAAAATTCTCAAAGCAATTTCTGATTACCCTTCAAATCTGTAGCAACAGTAGTGACATCCCTCCTTTCATTTCTTTTTTTAAGTTTTTCTCCTTTCTTTGTGAGTTTTTTAAATCTTATTTATTTTTTTTCAAAAAACTAACTGTTTTTATTGATATTTAGGATTTTTGAGGGTGTTCATTTCATTAATTTTTGCTCTAAAATTTATGATTTCCTTCCTCTTGCCTGCATTTAGCTCATTTTGTTGGTCATTTTCCAGTTTCTTAAGGTGTGCCATTAAATAATTTATATAGGCTCTTTCTTCCTTCCCAATGAATGCTTGCAAAGCTATAAATTTTCCTGTCAAGACTGCTTTTGTTTTTTTTCCCACAAAATCTGATAATTCGTTTCTTTATTCTAACTCATTTTCGGGAATCTTTTGAATTCCTCTTTGATTTTTGTCTCTGACCCACTGTTTCTTTAATAGTAAGCTGTTCATTCTCAAAGTTTTAAAGTTACTTCTCTGGTTCTGTTTGTAATTCACTTCTATTTTCACTGCTTTGTGGTCTGAGAAGATAGTTGATACAATTTCTATCCTCTTGATTTTATGGAGGGATTTTTATGGCCTCTTAGAGAGGTCTTCCATGTTCATTGGAGAATTATGTATAATCAACTACTGGGGAATAAAATTTCTATATATTATCTACTAAGTTCCTCTCTTCTGTTTCTATCTTCAAATTCAGCATATCCTTGAGTTTTAGCCTAGTTGATCTATTAAGAGATGTCCGAGAGGTATTGAAGTCTCCCACTACTATTGTGTTGCTATTAATATCTTTCTCAAATCTATTAGCAGTTGTTTTAAGTATTTTGCTGACCCCTCATTGAGTGCATTATTTTTTTCTTTTTTCTTCTTTTTTTTTTACGGGGAGAAGGGAAGGGGAGGGAAGGAGGTATAAAAGGAAGGAAGGGAGAGGGAAGGGGAGAAGCATGCTTGGCTCCAAGGGCTAGTCGACGAGGCTGCAAGAACGAGCTGCCTCCACCATCCTAGAGAGCATTATTTTTAAAGGATTTTGTATGACACAAAAGAAAGTTCTTAATATTTGAAGAAGGAAAGGGAAGAAAAGAGGAGGAAGAAAGTAGGAAAGTAATAAACTGTAAAGAAATTAGAATTTCATAGTTAAATCTATTATAGAATAATGCACAATAACCATTCTTGTTATAAAGATAGAATAAAATTATTTAAGCTCTTAAATCAGAGAAATATACATATAGAATATATTTATATATATTTATATTTATATACTTAGGCCAATTTGTTCAGACATATTTTACAGCTAAGTAATAAACAGGCATCTTCTGTTCTTAACAGCTATAGCAAATCTAAACCCAAAAGAAAAGATGAGCATTGTAGTTGACAGAATATTTTAAAAAGAAAAAAGAAATGGAGAGTTTTAATGCTCATAAAAATTAAGTTGAATAGTTTATATAGCCCATGGGGAACAAGAGGTGAAAGCATAAATGCAGTAAAATAACTTTAAAAAATCAGGGGCAAAATTCTACCTAATTTTTTTTTGTGTACTGTTTCTGCAGAAGGCACTAATCAGCTAATCAGAGCAAGTCTGATAGCAGAGCCTTGTCATAGATTTGGTACTATATGCCTAGGTATGTATATATATACTTTATATATGAATATATAATTTATATATAAATATTTTATATGTATACTTTATATATATTTATCTATAATATATATACTATACCTAAGAATAGTAGCAAAGGTGTTGTTAAATTATAAAGCTACCAAATAAAAAGACTTTTCTTTTTTTTTAAATAGATATTAATATATCTTGTTACTAATTTAGAGGCATTAGTATCTTAAATAAAAGAGCAATAGAGTTTATTAATGTAGGACTAAATTTGACAATGAAAATATAAAATATTCCTGACAAGCAAAATGGAAATGTTTCTCTAAAGAATTTAGATATTAATATTTAGCAATTTAAGAATTATAATAGCTATTCCAGGATCCTTCTGTCATATTTTATCCATCTTGTGGTTTTGAATGTTATGCCCAATTTTAGTTATCATGTTCACATTCCTCACCGTAAGGAAAATCATAGAGATATGGAGACCTTATTTCATTAAGAGCATTTCTCAAAGTTAGACTTTTCCCATTGGTCAGGCTTTGGTCAATTGGTCTCACAGAGATCTTAGAGAAGCTAGTCATCTGTCTGCTAGGCAGTCAATGCTCAAGACCCATAGAAAGAAGGCTAATGTGTCACAGAATAGAGGAAGGCAGATAGAGGCTACTCTCTCTTTGTCACAACCAGAATCATTTGTGTCTTCAGGAAGCATTCTAAGTGCATCAAAGCAAGGATGATCTATTAGGGAATGTAATTTCTGGAAAGGGAATTTTAAGAAAACTTTCAAAAGATCACACTGGGTAATAACAAAACTCCTATGTAAGACCATTTAGGATCCTGGTAACTTATATGTAGCTGGAAAAAATTTACTGGAGATGATATAGAATTATCCTAGTACATAAGGCTTTCCTCACAAGGTGAATCATTACAATCTATGGCATTTTCAAAAGATGCTGCAAGGTCATTCCTGACCTAAGCAGTCCTAATATGAGGAGGTCTAATTTACCAATAGGGCTTAATAACAATTGATAGAATATGGTGATCAAGATATTTTGAAATAAAAATGACTATAGAAATTTATTCAGGGAGCTAAATTTATAGATGAATCTGTCCCCAGGAAGATAAAATAATTGTATAGGATACAAGTCAAAAATGTAATCCCAAAGGAAATAGTTACAATCCGGAAAATATTGGATAGCTAGGGGAAAAAAGTCATTTAAAATTAATCTAATGAAACTATTAATTTTCTTTTTTTTTTCCTTTTTGGTTTGGTTTTGGGGCCAATTTAGCTGGACACAAAGCTTATTTCTATCTCTGCACTCAGGATCACTCCTGGCAGGATTTGGGGGACAATATGGATTGTTGGACATAGAGTATGGTTTGACTATGTGCAGGTCAAACAGCCTATTTGTTGTACTATTTATTGCTCTTCCCATTGTGAGATTTTACCTTATGTTGATATTTTTATGGTGCATAAAAGATAATATCGGGGTTAAGATGGTTGTCGTGCACTTAGCCAACCTCAGTTCAATTCCCAGCACCACATACAGTCCTCTGAACATAATTTGGTTTGTTTTTAATAATATTTTTTATTTAAACACCTAGGTTACAAGCATGATTGTGGTTGTGTTTCAGTCATATAAGAGGACACCCCCCATCACCAGTGCAACATTCCCAACACCAGTGTCCCAATTATCCCTCCTCCACATCCCGCCCCCACCTGTACTCTAGACAGGCTTTCTATTTCCTTCATACATTCTCATTGTTAGGATAGTTCGCAATGTAGTTATTTCTCTAAATAAACTCATCACTCTTTGTGGTGAGGTTCATGAAGTGAGCTGGAAGTTCCAGCCCTCCTCTCATATCTCTGAGAATTATTGCAAGAATCTCTTTCATTTTTCTTAAAACCCATAGATGAGGCCATTCTGCGTCTTTCTCTCTTTCTCTCTGACTTATTTCACTCAGCATAATAGATTTCATGTACATCCCTGCATTGGAAAATTTCATGACTTCATCTCTCCTGATGGCTGCATAATATTCCATTGTGTATATGTACCCAATTCTTTAGCCATTCATTTGTTTAAGGGCATCTTGGTTGTTTCCAGAATCTTGCTATGGTAAATAGTGCTGCAATAAATATAGGTGTAAGGAAGGGGTTTTTGTATTGTATTTTTGTGTTCCTAGGGTATGTTCCTAGGAGTAATATAGCTGGATCATATGGGAGCCCAATTTCCAGCTTTTGGAGGAATCTCCATATTGCTTTCCAGAAAGGTTGAACAAGACGGCATTCCCACCAGCAGTGGGTAAGAGTTCCTTTCTCTCCACATCCCCGCCAACACTGCTTGTTCTCATTCTTTGTGATGTGTGCCAAACTCTGTGGTGTGAGGTGGTACCTCATATTCGTTTTGATTTGCATCTTCCTGATGATTAGTGATGTGGAACATTTTTTCATGTGCCTTTTAACCATTTGTAATGCTTTTTTTTATTTTTTTCTATTTATTTGAATATCTTGATTACATAAATGATTGTGATAAGGTTTCAGTCATATAAAGAACACCCCTCTTCACCAGTGCAACATTCCCACCACCAAAGTCCCAAATCTCCCTCCATCCCACCCGACCCCCCACCCCCGGTACTCCAGACAGGCTTTCCAGTTCCCTCATTCATTCACTTGATTATGGTAGTTCTCAGTGTAGTTATTTCTATAACTGTGCTCACCACTCTTTGTAGTGAGCTTCATGGAGTGAGCTGGTGTTCCAGGTCTCCTCTAATTGTCTCTGATGATTGTTACAAAAATGACTTTTATTGTTCTTAAAACCCATAGATGAGTGAGATTATTCTGCGTCTCTCTCTCTACCTCTGACTTATTTCACTGAGCATGATAAATTCCATGTACATCCATGTATAGGAAAATTTCATGACTTCATCTCTCCTGACGGCTGCATAATATTCCATTGTGTATATGTACCACAGTTTCTTTAGCCATTCGTCTGTTGAAGGGCATCTTGGTTGTTTCCAGAGCCCGGCTATTGTGAATAGTGCTGCAATAAATATAGGTGTGAGGAAGGGGTTTTTGTATTGTATTCTTGTGTTCCTAGGGTATATCCCTAGGAGTGGAATAGCTGGGTCGAATGGGAGCTCAATTTCCAGATTTTAAAGGAACCTCCATATCGCTTTCCATAGAGGTTGTACTAGACGGCATTCCCACCAGCAGTGGATAAGAGTTCCTTTCTCTCCACATCCCCGCCAGCACTGATTGTTCTCATTCTTTGTGATGTGCGCCAATCTCTGTGGTGTGAGGTGGTATCTCATCGTTGTTTTGATTTGCATCTCTCTGATGATTAGTGACGAGGAGCATTTTTTCATGTGTCTTTTGGCCATTTGTATTTCTTTTTTATCAAAGTGTCTGTTCATTTCTTCTCCCCATTTTTTGATGGGATTAGATGTTTTTTTTTTTGTAAAGTTCTGTCAGTGCCCTGTATATTTTGGATATTAGCCCCTTATCTGAAGGATGTTGGGTGAATAGTTTCTCCCACTCAGTGGGTGACTCTTGTATCCTGGGCACTATTTCTTTTGAGGTGCAGAAGCTTCTTAGTTTAATGTATTCCCATCTGTTAATCTCTGCTTCCACTTGTTTGGAAAGTGCAGTTTCCTCCTTGAAGATACCTTTAGTCTCAATGTCATGGAGTGTTTTACCGAGTGTTGTTCTATATACCTTATGGTATCAGGTCTGATATCAAGGTCTTTAATCCATTTGGATTTTACCTTCGTACATGATGTTAACTGGGGGTCTATGTTCGCTTTTTTGCAAGTGGCTAACCAGTTCTGCCAGCACCACTTGTTGAAGAGATTTTCCCTGCTCCACTTAGGATTTCTTGCTCCTTTGTCAAAAATTAGGTAATTGTATGCCTGGGGAATGTTCTCTGAGAACTCAAGCCTATTCCATTGATCTGAGGGTCTGTCTTTATTCCAATACCATGCTGTTTTAATAACTATTGCTTTGTAGTACAGTTTAAAGTTGGGGAAAGTAATGCCTCCCATTTTCCTTTTCCCTAGGAGTGCTTTAGCTATTCGAGGATGTTTATTGTTCCAGATGAACTTCATAAGTGTTTGATCCACTTCTTTGAAGAATGTCATGGGTATTTTTAAGGGGATCGCATTAAATCTGTATAATGCTTTGGGGAGTATTGCCATTTTAATGATGTTAATCCTGCCAAGCCATGAGCAGGGTAAGTGTTTCCATTTCCGTGTGTCCTCTCTTATTTCTTGAAGCAGGGCTTTATAGTTTTCTTTGTATAGGTCCTTCACATCTTTGGTCAAGTTGACTCCAATATATTTGAGTTTGTGTGGCACTATTGTGAATGGGATTGCCTTCCTGACTTCCATCTCTTCCCTATTATTATTGGTGTATAAAAAGGCCATTGATTTCTGTAGGTTGATTTTGTAGCCTGCCACTTTGCTATATGAATCTATTGTTTCTAGAAGCTTTTTGGTAGAGTCTTTAGGGTTTTCTAAGTAGAGTATCATGTCATCTGAAAACAATGAGAGCTTGACTTCTTCCTTTCCTATCTGAATTCCCTTGATATCTTTTTCTTGCCTGATCGCTATAGCAAGAACTTCCAGTACTATGTTGAAGAGGAGTGGTGAGAGCGGACAGCCTTGTCTTGTACCCGAATTTAGAGGAAAGGCTTTTAGTTTTTCTCCATTGAGGATAATATTTGCCATTGGCTTGTGGTAGATGGCTTCAACTAGATTGAGAAAGGTTCCTTCCATTCCCATCTTGCTGAGAATTTTGATCAAGAATGGGAGTTGGACCTTATCAAATGCTTTCTCTGCATCTATTGATATGATCATGTGATTTTTATTTTTCTTGTTGTTCATGTTGTGTATGATGTTAATAGATTTACGGATGTTAAACCATCCTTGCATTCCTGGGATGAAGCCTACTTGGTCATAGTGTATGATCTTCTTGATGATGCATTGGATCCTATTTGCCAGGATTTTGTTGAAGATCTTTGTATCAGAATTCATCAGGGATATTGTTCTGTAATTTTCTTTTTTGGCAGCGTCTCTGTCTGGTTTTGGTATCAAGGTAATGTTGGCTTCATAAAAGCTGTTTGGGAGTGTTCCCTTTTTTTCAATTTCATGGAAGAGTCTGGCTAGAATTGGTAGTAGCTCCTCTTGAAAGATTTGAAAAAATTCATTAGGAAAACCATCTGGGCCTGGGCTTTTCTTTTTTGGTAGATGTTTGACTACAGTTTCAATTTCCTCAGTAGTGATGGGGGTGTTTAGATATGCTACATCCTCCTTACTTAAATGTGGAAGGTTATAAGTGTCCAAGAATTTTTCCATTTCTTCTAAGTTCTCATGTTTCGTAGCATAAAGTTTCTCAAAGTAGCCTCTGATTATCCTTTGGATCTCTGCAATTTCTGTTGTGATCTCCCCCTTTTCATTTCTAATACGGGTTATCAGATTTCTCTCTCTCTCTCTCTTTCTTTGTGAGTTTTGCCAATGGTCTATCAATCTTGTTTATTTTTTCAAAGAACCAGCTTCTGCTTTCGTTGATCTTTCGGATTGCTTTTTGGTTTTCCACTTCATTGAGTTCTGCTTTCAGCTTTATTTTCTTCTGTCTCCCTATTTTTGGTTCCTTTTGTTGGTCATTTTCTAATTGTTTAAGCTGCGCCATTAAGTTATTCAGGTATGCTCCTTCTTCCTTCCTGATGTGTGCTTGTAGAGCTATAAATTTTCCTCTCAGGACCGCTTTTGCTGTGTCCCATAGATTCTGGCAGTTTGTGTCTTCATTATCATTTGTTTCCAGGAAAGTTTTGATTTCCTTTTTGATTTCATCTCGGACCCACTGGTTGTTCAGTAGCAGGGTTTTTAATTTCCAATTGTTAAAGTTTTTCTTCTGTGTGGTTTTGTAGTTCACATCTAATTTCAGAGCCTTGTGGTCAGCAAAGGTAGCCTGCAAGATTTCTATCCTCTTGATTTTATGGAGGTATCTTTTATGTGTCAGCATGTAGTCTATTCTGGAGAATGACCCATGTACATTGGAAAAGAATGTGTATCCAGGTTTTTTGGGATGGAGTGTCCTGTATATATCTACTAGTCCTCTTTCTTCCATAACTCTTTTCAGGGCTAGTATGTTTTTGTTGGGTTTCAGTCTGGTTGACCTATCAAGTGTTGATAGGGCTGTGTTGAAGTCTCCCACAATGATTGTGTTATTGATTTCTTCTTTCAGATTTGTCAGTAATTGTATTAGATAATTTGCTGGTCTCTCATTGGGTGCATATATGTTTAATAGTCTGATTTCTTCCTGTTGTATATATCCCTTGATTAGTACATAGTGTCCATCTTTGTCCCTTACCACTTTTCTGAGTATAAAGTTGGTGTCATCTGATATTAATATGGCCACCCCAGCTTTTTTCAGGGTGTTGTTTGCTTGGATAATTTTCTTCCAACCTTTGATTTTGAGTCTATGTTTGTTCTGACTTATTCAGCTGTGTTTCTTGTAGGCAGCAGAAGGTTGGATTCATCTTTTTGACCCATTTTGCCACTCTGTGTCTTTTAATTGGTGAATTTAGTCCATTGACATTGAGGGAGATGATTGTCATAAGATTTAATGTCATCTTTGTAGGTAAGTTTGCTGTGTTTGTTGGTCTCTCTTGTCTTAGAGTAGACCTGTCAGTTTTTTCTTTAAGGCTGGTTTATCATCTGTGAAGTTTCTGAGCTGTTGTTTATCCGTGAAGCTGTGTATTCTTCCTCCAAACCTGAACGTGAGTCAGGCTGGGTGCAGTATTCTTGGGGAGGCATTCATTTCATTCAATCTTGTCACAATATCCAACCACTGTCTTCTGGCCTTGAGAGTTTCTTGTGACATGTCTGCTGTAAGTCTTAGGGATGCTCCTTTGAATGTAATTTCCCTTTTTGATCTTGCTGTTTTCAGTATTCTATCCCTATCTATGGGATATGTAACGAGGATATGTCTTGGGGTGCTTTTCTTTGGGACTCTTTTAGCTGGTATTCTTCGGGCATGCAGGATTTGATTGCATGTAGTCTTTAACTCTGGGAGTATCTCTTTGATGATGTCTTTGACAGTTGGTTCTTCTTGGAGATCTCCTTCCTGGTTTTCTGGGACTCCAATGATTCTTATGTTGTTTCTGTTGAGTTTATCAAAGACTTCTATTTTCATCTGTTCACATGCCTTGAGTACATTTTCCATTGCCTGTTCGTTTGTCTTAAGGTTCTTTTCCAATTTCTTCTGTTCTGTTGAGCTTTGCTGCATCTCATCTTCCAGTACTCCGATTCTCTCCTCAGCTGCTGATATCCTGTTGGTGATGCTATCCATTGTGGTTTTCAGTTGAGCAACCGTATTTTTCAGATCTGTTATTTCAGTTTGGAGTTTTCTGATTTCTGTCTTTGTGTTCTCTTCAGATCGATCTATGCTCTTTTTGAGTTCTACAAACATATTCCATATTTCTATTCTAAACTCCTTATCTGAAAGGTTAATCAGGTGGTTGGAATTTATTATATCAACCGAGCTTTTGTCTTCATTCTCTATGGATGGTGTTTGCCTGCGAGTTTTCCCCATTGTCACACTTGTAGTGTGGTTTTTCCTGCATGTTGTGGTGGGGTTCATTGATTAGGAAGAGTTCCCAGCTGCAAAGGGAAGCGAAGCCGCTGAGCTCTTCTGCTGCCTCTAGTTGAAAGTCCTCAGAGTGAACAACAGCACAGCAGGGCAGAATGTAGGCACTCACCGCAGCCCAGAATGTAGCCCCAGAATGTAGGCACTCACCGGCTTCAAAATGCAGTTTTTTGGGGGTGCGCTCCCTAGACCCCTGAGGAAACCTTCGGAAGTTCAGAAGCACAGTTTCAGGCAGACAGAGATAGTTTTCCCCGAAGTCCTCAGAGTGAACAAAGGCAGGGCAGGGCAGAGCGATCCTGCAGCCCCAGAATGCAGGCACTCACCGGCTTCAAAATGCAGTTTTTTGGGGGTGCGCTCCCTAGGCCCCTGAGGAAACCTTCGGAAATTCAGAAGCACAGTTTCAGGCAGACAGAGATAGGAGTTTCCTGAAGTCCTCAGAGTGAACAAAGGCAGGGCAGGGCAGGGCAGAGCAATCCTGCAGCCCCAGAATGCCCCATTTGTATTTCTTTATCAAAGTGTCTGTCCATTTATTCTCCCCATTTTTTGATGGGATTACATGTTTTTTTCTTGTAAAGTTCTGTCAGTGCCTTGTATATTTTGGGAAGTAGCCCCTTATCTGATGGGTATTGGGTGAATAGTTTCTCCCACTTAGTGGGTGGCTCTTGTACCCTGGGCACAATTTCCTTCGAGGTGCAGAAGCTTCTCAGCTTAATATATTTCCATCTGTTAATATATGTTTTAAATTGTTTGAAGAGTGCAGTTTCCTCCTTGAAGACGCCTTTAGTCTCAATGTCATGGAGTGTTTTACCCACGTGTTGTTCTATATACCTTATGGTATCAGGTCTGATAAACACCCTCGAATAGCTAAAGCAATCATTGGGATAAAGAATATGGGAGGCATTACTTTCCCCAACTTTAAACTTTAAACTATTACAAAGCAATAATTATCAAAACATCATGGTATTGGAATAAAGAAAGACCCTCAGATCAGTGGAATAGGCTTGAGTACTCAGAGAATGTTCCCCAGACATACAATCACCTAATCTTTGATAAATGAGCAAGAAATCCTAAATGGAGCAAAGAAAGCCTCTTCAACAAGTGGTGTTGGCTCAACTGGCTAGCCACTTGCAAAAAAGTGAACTTAGACCCCCAGCTAACATTATGTACGAAGGTAAAATCCAAATGGATTAAAGACCTCTATATCTGAGCAGAATTTGGAGTAATCCCTGTGCACAGAGCCAACATTAATTTCTAAGCGTCACAATGTGCACTCCCCTCAATATATACCCAAAATGGTGAAAACTGACCTAGAAGAATAGAGAAAATTAAACAACATATAGTAAAAAATGTATGACAAATAAATTCATATAAATGGACTCTGGCAAATATCAATTTAGTTAAGTTCTAGAAAAAAATTGATGGGCTCTGACTCCCATTAATTAACAGGTCAAGTATTAGAATTAAATTTATACATTTACATATACTTAAGGCCTAAATAAATTCTCTGCTTAAGTAAGTTATCTGAATAAGTTACTGTTCCTCTCCCTTTTATATCACCATTATAATCACCACTTGATTATTCCAAATTTAGCTAGTCTATTTTATTATTTAAAAGTGAAACTTTCACTAAAATGTACATTTGTAGTACAGACATTTCTCATTTTATATATTAAAGTAGTAATAGGTGACACAATTATAATGCTTTAGTTTTAGGACTATAATTTAATACTTCTAAAATATGCTATCACAAAACCATAAGGACCAATAATTCTATATCACAACTCACTAGACCAGGGGTCTCAAACTCAATTTACCTGTGGGCTGCAGGAAGCAAAGTCAGGGTGAGGCAGGACCGCATAAGGGATTTTGCTTACCGAATATTCGCAATAAAAAAATCGCATTAAACATTTGCATACCCAGAACGGAACTGCTCGGGGTATGCGAATGTTTAATGCGATTTTTTTCTTATTAATGCGATTTTTATTGCGATTATTCAGTAAGCAAATAATTGCGAATACTGTGGGCCACAAAATGTTGTATGGAGGTCCACAAACGGCCCGTAGGTCACGAGTTTGAGACCCCTGCCCTAGACCCTCTCCCATTGACATCTCTATCCCCTCTTTGATAATTAGAGCTCTGTGGTTTGAATTCAAGAATCTGTTTCCACTGACTTGGTCAGTCATCAAGTTTTGCTTCTCTATATTTTATATATGAGTGACATTGTCCAATATTTTGTCTTTCTATTACTAATTTTATTTAGAATAACGTTGTCCAATTCTCATGCTGAGTAACAAAAGCATGCGCGCACACATACATATATATACATACACACAATAAACTTTTCTTATCTATTATTTCTGATTGGCACTTGCATTGTTTCTTTTTTTTTACGATCCAGAAGTTTCACTTTTTAATTTATATACAAAGTCACCCTGAGGAGATATTTGCACACCCGTGAGTATACAAGCATTGTTTACAATAGCCAAGACCAAAAATATTTGTGTATCTATCAATGAATGATAGATTGCACAATGGAATATAATTCAAACCATGCACTCTCCTAAGTGCAGAGCCAGGAGTTAGCCCTGAGCATTACCAGAGCTATGATTTCACATATGTGAAGTATATTAAAAAGTCAAACTTATATAGAGTGAGATGGTAGTACCAGGAGATGCAGAGAGAGAAGAATGAAAGATTATGGTCAAATTGTGAAGATTGGATTTGGTAGAGACTCAGGTGGAGTCAGTCTCTTTTGAAAGATGTGGGGCAGATCTAGGCCAGGACTTAAGCAAGTCTTGGCGCTGGTAGGACCCGTCTCCTCTCTGTCGAAGCTCAGAGTGCGCTTCCTTTTGCCCAGCAGTGACTGGGCCGGGGCTGGGCTGAAGACGGGCCGATGCAGGGGCCGATGCCGGGGCCAAGCTGCCCCCCGGGACCCGCTGCAGGCTGCCCAGTGGCTCCGGTGTGACCGCTGCAGTCCTCTCTGCCACGGAGGACCTCGAGTCTGTACTCCGCAAAGCTTCCCTGGACGAGCACCCAAGCGGTCGGGGGCGGCAGGAACCAAGTCCACCTGCGGAGGACGGCAAAGGAAGGGCCATGGCGGCAAGTGCCAGAGCCCCCTGTGCCCCACGGAGAGCGGCTGCATCCCGTGGGTGGAATCCAGGCCGGAGGGCTGGCGGGCGCTGCGTGTGGGTTGGTCCGGTGGTCCGTGTCCGTTGGTCCGGTGGTCCATTGGTCCTGGCAGCGGCTGCTCGGGCCTCTGCGTGCCGCCTGCCCAGCCGGTGATGGTGCGGAGGTGGAGGCTGTGGCGACCAGCAGATGAGGGCCACCACTAGACGCCCTGGGCCCGCTGTCCGCGGGAGGAGTGATCTGCACACCGGCATCCAGGCCCACGATCCTCTGCAGCTGGACGGTCGAGGACAAGGCCTCAGCGTGGCCCTGCGAAGGGACCAATGCCGCCACAGCACCTGAAGGGCCCGAAGAGGTCCAGGGAGCCCTTCCAGGAAGGGAGCCACCATTGTGGCCGGACACTATTGTCCAACTGAAGACTGCGGCACAGCAAGACACCTACTAGCGAGGTGAGGAAATTCCCCATCACCAAGTGAATGAGCTTCAGGACCCCAGCTCCGCTCGGCCTCTAGAAGCGGACAGTGATTGCGACATCCCTGAGCATGTGGCCATGCACTTTGAACAATCACAATTGATTTCAAAACAATGGACTGGTGTCTCTGCGCTGGCTGCTATTGCATTGGGTAGAGACTCAGTTGGAGTCCGTCTCTTTTGAAGATGGAATGGGGATGTTGGCCTTGACTTAGCCAAGTCTTGGCTTCTTGCCGCTGGGAGGGCCCGTCTCCTCTGTCTCCTATCCCTCGAAGCTCCTCTTTCTTTTGCCCAGTAGTGACTAGGCCGGGGCGATGTTGGGCCAGGCCGGAGCAGGGGCCTCCAGAGGCTCAGCCGGACGCTCGACTGGCGAGAACGCGGCCTCAGCCTGGCCCTCCGAAATGGCCGATGCCGCCACAGCCACCTGAAGGGCCTGAAGAGGTCCAGGGAGCCGTCCCAGGATGGGCGCTGCCGTTGTGGCCGGACACTATTGTCCGACAGAGGGTTGCGGCACAGCAGCACACCCAGAACTGAAGTGATCAAATTGCCCATCACCAAGCTAATGAGCTTCAGGACCCCAGCTCCGCTCGGCCTATATAAGCGGACAGTGGTTGGGACATCAGCCGCATGGGCCCCCAAAGCTGTCACAGGGGCCCAGACACCACGTCCAGGGATGAGGTCAGCAGCCTGGACTTGGGTTGTCCCAAATGTCATCCCCTCCGTCCCAGTGGAAGCTAAGATGAGACTGCTGCTTTTGCCCAGCAGTGACTGGCTGGGGCGATGTTGGGACCGGGTCTGGGTCCGAGCTGCCCTAGGGCCCGGGTCGCTGCACTCCTTTCCTCCGACCACATCCACCCGGTACTCGAGCAGAGTTTTCCCCCACCCAGACCCGGGTGGATGGGGGCGGCAGGAGCCACCTGTATCCCCGCTGGGGAGCGGCTGCCTCCTGCGGGTGCAAGTCTGGGGCAGTGGAGTGGGCGGGCAAGATGATTTGTAGGTGTTTCTTCTTAGATTTCTCAGCACATAGAAAAGCATGTGTTTTCTGGCACCAAACCCTTGTGTCTGCAATATTAGCCTTCAATGTCAGGCAACTGATCCATATATTCTATAACAAGTGTGCTTTTTGTGACTGTGTAAATCAATAGTTGTCTTAAGTTACAGTATTTATGCCACTCATCCAGCCTCAGCTAAAGACTCTGTTCTTATCAAATCAAGAGCATGGGCCAGTCAGTGTTAGATCTAGGAAGTCCACACAGAACTACTGTGTGCTTCCTTGTCTTTCAGTATATTGTTGCCCCCTCTAATGCCTTTCTTCCTGGCATCAAATAATGGTATTAGAACCCCCACTATGAGACAGATAGGTGCTGAGCATTTGGGGGACTGACACCCCATTCAGCATTACTTCCCAATGTGGCCCACTCCTTGCTTATATTCCGCAAGGTCATGTCCCTTGCTTTTGTCTTCTCCGTATGCTCAAATCTCACTTGGTCCTTTCCCCACTGTCTGATGAGCTATGGAGATTTATCTCAAACTCCCAGTCCCACCTCACTCCTTCCTCACATAGATGCCTCCTCCATTCCTCCCTACCCCCCTCACAGATCTCACAAAACTATTTTTGACCAAGGTTGTTGTTTATTAGTTCAGCACCCTTTTGTAGGAAACATTGGCATCTAAAGTTTGTCAGTCGTGCAATTGGGTTGGGTTCTTTTGCTTCTACTGTATGTAACCCATCTGGCTGCTCAGAATCTTCTTGACCTGATGTTACAATGTAGGAGAGCTCTCTGATCTCTCCCCAGGAAGGCTGAATTGCTCAGCTCTTGAAGTGGGGACATTCTCTGGAGTAGTGGAACTCTCATTCATCCTAGGGCTGGGCCCTGCCTGGAGCAACATTAGACAATTCTGGCACACTAGTGGTCCGCAAATAATGGTTATTGATGGAAGAGAGATTACTTTCAGGGGTTCTTTTCACCTTCCCTTGAAAGGACCTCTTAGTTCTCCTCTTTTGTTTGGATACCTGGAACGAAAACAGCACAAGAATAAGGCTCTAGTATGGTCGGGCTCCAGGGGCCTCATGAGAAGGGTGGTGACTGTGGAGGGGGTGGGAGTCAGACAACAATAGGCAGGAATCCAGGGGGTCAGAGCACCACTGAGGAAGAGGGGGATCTTGGGTGGCATCATCTCACCTTAACTCTCCTGGGCTGCTCTTCTTTCCCTTTTGGTCTTCGAAGTTGTTGGCTCCATGACTGTGGGCCTTGAGTTTCTTCTGGTACCTTTATTTTCTGGTGGTCTACCCAGGCCTCTGTACCTGCCTATATATACCATCCCAGAACAATGGGGGTGGGGATATCACAATGCTGTGTGGTCAGTGCCCTCAGCCAAAGGAAGGGGCTCTGAGGACACAATGCACCATTCTGACATGTCCTGTAGGAGTAAGCAGAGCAATCAGGATATTTTGGTTAGATAGGGGCTATGGTGTATTTCTGGACTACCCCTACAAAGTATTTTTTGCTATCTGAGCTTTCACTCTGCTTATTGCCTTATGTCAATTCTGCAATTATGGGTCATATGCCTGGGTAGAGGATGCTTCCTTTAAGTCATTTGTCCTAGTAGGTTGAATATCACTCCAATTGGTTGTCAGGCCTCTTGAACACTGCTTAGGGGGCATTGTTCTCCCTCCAAAATATAAAAGTGCTAAAATTGTTTATTCATTTTTATTAAAATACTTTATTATAAAATGATTATAATCTGAAAAAAATTGTGAAGATTATGTTCAGTCTTAATTGTGAGACAAATAAGTTTTGAGGATATCATGGACTTTTAAAAAATTAGTATTTTTTAAATGTATCATAACTTTTACTTGAAATTCTGATTATATCTGTGTATACATATGTACAAAGGCCCAAGGATACCAGGGTTCCAGGGCTGCATGCAGTAGAGCCCAACCTTTCCAGGGCCTAGTGTTGCAAGGCTTGGAGCCCAGGTGGGACCTCATGTTCACCCAAGAATGCCAGCATGTCATGATCACCTGTCTGGGACTAACAGAGAGACAAGGAGAGAAACCAAGTATCTTTTTTGTTTTTGTTTTTGGGCCACACCCAGTGATGCTCAGGGGTTACTCCTGGCTATGCGCTCAGAAATCCCTCTTGGCTTGGGAAACCATATGGGATGTGGGGGGGGGGGAGGGTGTCGAATCGCGATCTGTCATAGGTCAGCCGCATGCAAGGCAAATACCCTAAAGCTGTGCCACCACTCTGGCCCAACAAAGTAAATATCTTTTTTATTTTTTTTACTTTGACTTTAATGATTAACTTTAATGATTATATTAAAATATAATAATACATACAAAGTAAGATTTAATGCAATCATGTTTACTTAATTTTTTCTTTTACATTGCTCTTTTTTCCCCTCTTACCAATTTTTTTTTGTTATTTTTATTTTAGTCAGAGTGGTTTACATATCATTCACAGCAATATATACAAAGCACTCAGAAAGCTGAGTCCCCCAAAACCAAATAAAGCCATAGAAAAATGGGGAGATGAAATGAATAGACACTTCTCCAAGGAGGAACGAAAGATGGCCAAAAAACACATGAAAATATGCTCACCTTCATTCAGCATTAGGAAAATCCAAATCAAGAGAACAATGAGGTACCACCTTACACCAGTGAGGATGGCTCACATCAAAAATAATGGAAACAATCTGTGTTGGTGGGGATGCGGTATGAAAGGCACTCTCGTACACTGCTGGTGGGAATGCCCCCTAGTCCAACACCTATGGAGAACAGTCTGGAGAGTGCTCAAGGAACTAGAATTGAGCTCCCATTTGACCCAGCAATTGCTCTCCTAGGTATCTACTCCCAAGTCGGAAGGACATTCATCCCAAAGTATGTGTATACCCCACTATTTATCACAGCACTCAGTATAATAGCCAAGTCTTGGAACCAAACTCGATGTCCAACAACAGATGAGTGGATCATTAAGATGTGGTATCTAAACACAATGGAATACTACATGGCAGTCAGAAATGATACAATCACAGACTTTGCAGCAAAGTGGATGGACCTAGAACATATTATGTTAAACGAAGCAAGCCAGAAGACAAAAGATGAACACAGAATGATAGCACTATTCTGAAGTACCTAGAATATACACCAGATATACAAACAATAGCCTGAGATTAAATAACAGGGTGAAAAAGGATAGAAACCTCAAACACTGTAATATTCACCATATACTGGGGAATAGAGCCCAAAACAAAGGGGACAGAAACAACACATCATATCATAAAAAACAGGAACAACAGAAACAACAGTGTAGAGAGAACAGGTATATAATTATCGTTTCTACTACAAAGGCCCATAATAATTTACTAGGGATCTTATACAGGATTACAGGTAAAGATTATGATGGGAAATTACTGAGTCTAAAGAAAACACTTCAAAACATTATACTTGAATGCCTTAACCTTCCTACATTTAAAATAACCTCTCAGTTCTTCTGTTCATAGGGGTTCCTGGATACAAAGTGTGAACATCGGTGCTCAGTCACACGATGCACCATACTCTGCTTGAATCATGGAAATGGCTGGATAAAACTCTTTAACATACCCTTTATCTCTAGATTATGCCTTTTTTTTAGGACCTGAAGCACATGACCAGCCAGATCACCGAAGCAACAACTGAGACCTACAGATTTTTACCACAGGGCCTAAGCAACGAACACGTTCAACCAAACTAACATGCCTCTGCTCTTATACCCTCTCTTCTCATTACTTCGTATTTTTGTTGTTGGTGGTGTTTTGATTGTTGGTTTGGTTTGTTTTGTTTTTCCTATCCTCTCTTCTTGTCTCCCTCATCTTCCACCTTCTCCTCCTCACTATCATCAATTCAATCTAAGTCAAATAAAATCTACATGGTTACCTCCTCTATAGGAAAGGAAAGCTGACATATAGGGTGCTGTGAACAAAGCTGAAAAGGGTAAACACCTATATAGATAGACCTCACTAACACAATGGTCAGTTCTCGAGACACGAAACCTATACATACCCAAAAGTTGACCTATTAGTTTCCTTTTCTTACATGTACTATACTTAGTACTCAGCGCACCTCTTGCCCTCCACACTTCTCTACATTAATATACACCTAAGCTAACCTATATGTTTATATGTGCGCAGGAGCATACAGAGATAGGAACCCTCCTTGAGGGACAAACCTAAACCGCAAACAACCCAAACCTATACCCTATATAACCCCTCCCATATACTATTCCCTCTCCCTCCTCTAGAAATCCGACTATTCCTTCACCCCTCAATCCCACCCCCAATATCCACACCACACTGTAACTCTTCACCCTCAGTTCTTAATCCAGTAGGCATCAAGATCAACTTCCTGCCCCAACGAGCCAGTACCCACTACCCAAGTGAAGAGACACCCACTCAAACTCTCACCTCGCTCCCGGCAAGAAAATAAAACCAACACCCCAGCTGACCCATGCAGTGTGGCCCTCCTAATCACCTCTCCCTAATGTGGACTGTGGCTTGATATCGGAACTAGCTCCAAAGGACCCCCACTGCAAGAACTCTACCCAAGCCCTCCCTGCCTGGACCCCACACCTCACAAGGAAATCTCAAAAGACAATGGGGAGGAGTATACTTTCATTATAAATATAGACATATATAATACAACCTGTTATCCTGTTTCTCCCCAAATGTAAAGTGGTCTCTGGTATCTCTTTCTCCCTTTTTCTTTGTTTTGTTTTATTTTTTATTTTCTTTTTTATTCTTGTTAGTTTCTTTTCTTTGTTTTGTATTGTTTTGTTTTAGTTTTTGTTATTTGATTTGATTTGTTTTTGCTTCTGTTGGGTCACTCCTGGTGGCACTTGGACGGTGCTCCTGGCTGTATGTTTGGAGAACGCCCCAGGAGGGCACGGGGAACCATGGGGGATGCCGAGATCTGAGCCACCGTCCTTCTACAGGAAGGACAGACGCCTTGTCTCCATGCTATCTCTCCCGGCCCCACTTTATTCCTTTAATTACGTCTTTTTTCTTATAACTACGTCTTTTATTTAATCTTTTTTTAAAAAGAAACTTTTATTCCTTTTAATATGTGTGAGCATATATATTCTTAGTTTTTGCCAGGTGTCTGTTTTTCTTCTCTCCACCCCCAAATCCACCAGCAATATAATGTAGCACCACTTCCTCCTGCAAAGACATATTAAATAAAGGGGAAATTGTACGTGTAAAATAAGCTCTTATCTACTAGGAATAAGAACTCATACTTGTTTAAAACACAGGGACATCTCCCACCCTGAATGTATGTCATGTGGAAACAACTTAGGAAACAATCCCCTCCAGGGCATTCATAATGCTGCTCTGATGCCACCATGCACCAGTTCCAAATTGATAACCTGACAATGAGGAAATGAGAACAAATTGATCTAAGAGCAAGTTGTCCTTCCTCAACAGCTAATGATAAGACAAAATCAGAAAACATGTTGCCCTTTGATCTGTGCAAAAGCCAAGATTGCTATATACAGACAACTGGTTGTTATAACCAGGACTGGACAGTACGCATCCTGGGACCAACAACAACAACAACAACAGCAGCAGCAACAAAAAGCTCTAGCCTAGCTTTTGGTCTACGATTTGTTCAACAAACAGGATCTCCGATTTCAGAGGTCTGACTGAGACAACCGCATCTGAACGGGTCTTCCGGAAACATAATGGAAGACCTTATCCCAGGCTCCATCCTAGTAGCAACATAATGACCAAGACCACCAACTACTGAAGATGGATTAAAACAACACTGAAGAAGCAGAACTGCTGGAACCACAAAGAAAGACTTCATCATAAGCTCCATTACTTGAGCTGCAAGTCACCAAGATCACTAGATACAGTGGTCTGATGTTACCATCCAAGACAAAGCAGAAGTCTTCTATACACCACGAAAGCACCGAGGGGAGAGTAAATGATCATGCAAGGAGTCTATAGTTAACCCCATGACAATATACTTTAGGGGTAGAGAAACCCTGTATCTCCTAGGACAAGGGAATTCCCTCTACAATATCCCCAATATTTACTGTGCCTATGCAGGGGGAAAAAGAAAAGGAAAAAAAAGCACAAAACAATCATTTTTCCACATATTTAATTATTGATTGATTGATTGATTTTTTTTGACATCTTTATTTTGGTGTAGAGATTGAAGTTGATGTCTCCAATATTTTATTTTATCATCTTTCTCTTTCTTTTTGCACTCCAGCATGATTTGATTTCAGAACTGAGACTATTGAGTGGTGCTTGTCCTTATTGCTGTAGTGCTCACTGGATATTTAATTTGATATTTCTTTCTGTATTGTTGTGGTGTTTCAATTACCTTTTTCACACCCTCTCTCAAACTGAGGCTGAAAGCCTCTAGAAGGACTCCGCCCATTTTCAGTGTATTTGACTTCTTTTTTTTTCTTTTCTTAATTTGTACCCTAATCTATTGCTTGTCTTTCCTTCAAACAAAACCACATAACTCGATTTATTTAGCTCCACCTCTTAAATAGAAGGGGAAACAAGGGAGGGTAACAGGTCCAGACAGATATATGATCACTAATAGTAAGCTAGACAAGGAGGGGACCACCTACTCTAGCAGCCCCGGGGGTGATGGTGAGGGATATGGGTTGCAGAAAGGGAACTGGGATGAGGGGAGGACATATTTGGTGAATGGTATTCCCCTGATCCAATGTAAATATGTACCTAAGATACTACTGTGAAAGATATGTAAGCCATTATGATCAAAAATAATATTGTGTTTTAATCAGAAATGTTCTTTGACTTACATGTATTATTATATTATATTAATTATATTATATGTTATGTTATGTTACTATATTATGTTATGCTAGTTCACCTCAATATGTTAATCAATTTTGTCTCTTGAATAAATTCTTACAATAAAATGATGATAAAAAAAAAGATCTATTCCTTTGACCAATTACAATGAGGACCTTTAAGGGAACCTTCTATGAACCAATGGCAGTCCTCATAAGACACTGAATTCCAGTACCATAATTTTGGATCTTTCAGTAATAAATTTATTTCTTTTTTTTTAGATGGAACTAAGTCTGTGATACTATTTACAATCTCTTGACTATACTAATAGATGAAATTGGGAATGACTATATTTAACCAATAAAATAGGCATCTTACAACTCTGTTTTGAGAAGTGAATACCTATGGAAGTTCTGAACTCTTTTTCATTTTACTAGAAACTTTTAAAATACTATAACTAAATTTCTACTTTTATTTGTCTAGTAGCAATATTTCAAATAAAACCAGGACACTGACCAATTTTGTTTTCTTTTTTGTTTTTGGGTCACACCCAGCGGTGCTCAGGGGTTACTCCTGGCTGTCTGCTCAGAAATAGCTCCTGGCAGGCACGGGGAACCATGTGGGACACTGGGATTCGAACCAATCACCTTTGGTCCTGGATTGGCTGCTCACAAGGCAAACACCACTGTGCTATCTCTCCGGGCCCGGAGATGACCAATTTTAAGCATTTTATTCATTAAAGTTCCCCAAGGACTAAACCTATTTTGTAAGAATTTTATATGTTTTGCCATATTTGAAATGTGGGGTTTTTTCCTTATATAACTCTTTCATTAGACTAAAGTATTAGTTGCTTATTTGTATAAAATAAATACAGTATTTTATGGCTATGAATCAATCTCATATTTCTAACCGGTGGAAAAACATTATGTATAATCAATTTACTATGGGTTATTTATTGTCATAAAAATTCTTGGGAACCACAGTTATTAAGTCTTCAGTATACCCTGATATTTTTTAGAGTTATGAAATGAGGCCATGTAAAACCCAAAATATATATTTTAGTCAATGTGACAAATGACAAATTACAGGATGCCAATGATTTTCCTCCCTCTTACTAAATTATTTCTGTGTGTGGGTGGCGGAATGAGGGTAGGGTGGTGGAAGAGAAATACAGAGAGTTACATACATGCCAATTTCCAGATATTTCTGGACAGTAAAGGATTACTTACTAGCTCCCTTAATAAAATAAAGTTCAATACTACAAAATGTGTAATAGTTAGAGACTGTAGTTCAAACTTTTATGCAGATATTTACCTGTTCCAACCCAATAGATTTGGGGTTCACTTTTTTGGAGTAAATATACTCTCCCTGCTTCTGGTAGTAGAGTAGAATACTTTCTGGGGAGAATATAATACAGGTACAGCAAGCCAAAGATAATTAAAGCAAATAATAAAGCCATAATATAATGACTGATTGTGTCTATGTATTGCTCTTATTCTTTTAGAATTTTAGTGAGTTTAGAATATTTCCAAGTAAATATTCTAACTACCCTTTCTGTGTGTAAGAATTTCACTGACATCCACTCACCTAATTTAGTGGTGAGCGTATCTAGCCCAATCTGGACCAATGGCATGAATGAAGAAAATCCTGCAGGCTTTCTTGGAAAGAGAAATTACTCTCACATTATTATACACAAACAAAGTTAATGACCACTGAGAACCAGCAGGCAGTTATAAGATGAGGAAATCATACTAATATAAAGTTTACACTCATGTGGCAAAGAGAAGATTAACTTTAGTACTCAAATCAAATTGCTATACATTAACTTCACATTGTACTTTTGGATTCTTCTCAAAGTATGGACTTTATATAAATGAGAAAAAATGTTGTTCCTAATTTTAACCACTAAGGCCAGCAGTTTTTATTTATTTTAAATCCCAAATTATAAGTGATATGCTAACCATAGAAGACATAGTAGGAGTAATAACTTCCTTATAAACTAAATAGGAAACATTATTGTCATTATTGTCTCCCCTAATTCACCTAACAATAGTACTAACAGTGATGATATCAGCAATAATTCTAAAGTAAAAACAATCTTGAACTAACAAAACAAAGTGTTTTCACAGAGTATACTTGCATTGGATTTTATTTTTTAACCCATGGGTTCACCAACTTGATTTTTAAATGTGGATCTAGTTGATATTAAGAGAAAACTACTTGTTATTCTAAGCAAATGTTTAGCTCTGGTGGTGCCAGTGGATTAGAGACCCGTGTGGGCAAATAAGCCACCTTCATGCACCAGGGCCCGGCTGCTCCTAGCTAAAATATCAAAGGATAAGCAATAGAAAAAGGTCTTTAATCATGTGTATGTGTGTGTTTTATTTTAATGTCAATCAAGCAAGAAATATAACATTGCACAGATGGGGAAAGAGGGTGGGAAACAGGAAACAAGACTGTCTGTGATGTTCAGATACTGTTGTTCTCGCTTAGAAAAGCATCAGTGTTGGGAAGGAAATATTCAACACAGAAACAGTGACCCTTTACGAGTAGCTGGAATAAGCACAAAGAAAGAAGACTCAGAAACACTCTGTTTGGCACCGTGTTTTAAAAAAAATAAATGTTTAGTTAAAGTTCAATGTCCAAACCTAACTCAATAACTCCCTTAAAAAGAAATAGTGTGATGAGCATGTAAATTAAACTACAACTGATGGATAACATTTAAAATGGTTAAACTTTTTATAGTTGCAATTTTTGTAGGAATGTTGCTTGTACCTGATATCAATCTAAAGAACTAACTTCTAATTGGGAAAATATTGTCAACAGTATTCAATAGCATAAATCTTGGAAATATAGAGAAATAACTTTTTGAATATTCTACCTGCTACTAATAGTCATATAAAAGGGATTTTATGGAAGAAAGCATGCAAATAAATTTGAAGCAAGCAGATGAGGTATTGTTCAAACTCTGGTCTTTTATCCTTTATTATAAACATTCTGATTTATTTTTTTGAAGCAGGTTTACTCATGTGTATCATCCAGGATAGTCAAGAGAAAGCAGTAAGGACAGTGATGTCACCGAAATTCAGTCAATGTGAGGGGATCAAAGTTGATTGAACTACTTATTTAATCCTACTCACTAGAATTCATGCTACTTCTTTGTTTTTTGTTTGTTTGTTTGTTTGTTTGTTTTTGCTAAAGTACATGGGTTAACGAAAAAACTGTCCCAAATAATCTTTAAATGTTTTGTAGGACATTTTAAACCTCATAGGAAATTCATGACTCCTCTTTCCAACATATAAATTTTAAAAGCTGAATGTACTAAGAATAGTTCTGAAAGCATGCATATGTGTGCAGTTTGAATTAATTTTGAATTAGAAATGTATATTACAATTCAAAAATTTTAGATAAAAGAAAATATATTTTTCTGATCCTCCAGCCTACTCCATTCTATGTAGACATGTAACAAAAGATTAAGTTTTTAAACTATAAGTATTCTTACAAAGAATATATGTACCATACATGCACTTCCTTATATTTGTTTCATTGCTAAGTTGGTAAAAGACTAATATATTGTTCTTCTATGCTATTTTTACTTCATGTATATTGTGGTCTTTCCATAGCAATGTACAGTTATTTTGCTTTTTAACTGCTGTTCAGTTTTCTGTTACCATCTAAGTAGTAGAATTTACTTAAAACAACACACCTTTATTTCTGTAAACAAGTTTCAACTGCTTGACAATGTACTTAAAAATCTTTTATTAGCACAATGAAAAAAACATAGATTCTACATTCTATAAATATTTATGTCTACAAGACAAATTCACAGGTTTTGGGTAAATAGATTCAAGCAGTGGTCCTCAAACTATGGCCCACGGGCCACATATTGTATTTGTATCTGTTTTGTTTCTTCATTGCAAAATAAGATATATGCAGTGTGCATAAGAATTCATTCATAAGTTTTGTTTTTACTATAGTCAGACCCTCCGATGGTCTGAGGGGCAGTGAACTAATCCCCTGTTTAAAAAGTTTGAGGACCCCTGGATTAAAGGATATAAAATCTAATATGTAGTCTATATATTTTTTCTCAAATGTAATGGTATCATATTCTAATATAAATACTGGTTTAGTTGTAATTCATTCTGGTATGAGTTCTTCCTGTTGTTTTTGTCATACCAGGGATTGTACCCAAGTCTCCTGAATGATAAGACCTACTAAGTCACATCCTTAGCCCATTCTGGTTGAAATACAAAATTTGTTTTGTTTTGTTTTGTTTTTTTCCATATGACCCCTGACTCATCCCAGCTCAACTTTTTCCAGATGGACATTTCTACTTTTGTGGGGATATAAGAACAGAAATAGAGGGGCAAGGGAAATTGAGAGACAGTGCAGGGGTTAAGGTGGTTGTCATGCACTTGGTGCTACATAAAGTCTCCTAACCCTGCCAGGAGTCATTGATTCCTGAGCAAAGTCAGCAATAAGCTTAAGTACCACAAGCTGGGCCCAAAATTAAAAATAAAGAGAAATAGTTATTAATTGCAGTATTTGTCAATCTGTGAAGTAATGTCAGTTGCATTTTAATTTTTTATTAACTTAATTTAATTTATTAAATTAATTTTTTAATTTTAATTGCTTCATGAGAAAAGAACAGTGAAGAGAATATTCATAATAAATCAAGAGAAATAGCAACATTGTTCATATGTGTGCACTGTAAAGTGAGTTCAAATAGCCAGACTCTGAGCTATGTCTGGTGTTGGGATTACTACTGCACTTTACAACTACAGATGCAAGGAGATCTACACAGCATAAACTGAAACCTCCACAGAAAACCCAGATTTTCATCACCTTTGTCAATCTAATTTTTACTTAAAATTCTCAAAGCCCTGGTCTTTTGGGGGGGCAACAATTTCTTTATTGAAGGTAAAACAAGAAGAGTGGTGGGTTTGCTTTGCTACCTGCTTCAGCAATTCTCCAAGACCTTCTCCCCTATTTTAGTCCCTCACCCCCCCCATCATATCTCTGTCTCTGTCTCTCTCTGTCTCTCTGTCTCTCTCCTCTGTCTGTCTCTCTCTAGATAGCCAACGTTGGTAAGAGCTAAGGGTGGTGTCAATTGGGGAGATGGGAAAAGAGTTTATGAGAGCGAAGAGAAAGGCAAGACCTTTGGCAGGTGGAGGAAGACCTGGAAACAGGATTGGAAAAGAAAAGAGGGTTTCTCCTAAGTCTAGGATGCAATGGAATTGAAATAGGGTGGAGAAGCCAATGCCTGAATCATTGCAGATGGGGCCTGGGGAATTCCTATGTCGGTGTGTCGAGAGCTGAGAGAGCTTTCGGGGGAGGATTCAGGGTGCTAGGTGGGAAGGCTTGAGACATGCTGAATGAGGTCTTGAGACATGCTTGAGACAGTGAGGTCACCTAAGCTACTTCTTCCTCCAACTCCTCCTCAAACTCGACCTCCTTGGCAGTGGGGTCCTGGTACTGAGAGTACTCAGACATCACGTGGTTCATGTTACTCTCGGCCTGGAAGAACTTCATCTTGTCCATGCCCTTGCCATGTACCAGGGAGGAAGGCTTTGCACTGGAAAAAGAATAGAAAACTTTGTCAAAATTTTATTGCTTACTGTCTCGAGCTTTAACTGCCCAAAATCTACTGATACTGAACTGTAAATTTAGTCTTGAAACAATAAGC
Source organism: Suncus etruscus (assembly GCF_024139225.1). Lineage (NCBI taxonomy): Eukaryota > Metazoa > Chordata > Mammalia > Eulipotyphla > Soricidae > Suncus > Suncus etruscus. Next base: position 153,900,214 of record NC_064849.1, on the reverse strand, counting down.
CAGTAATCTAGAAATCATTAAATTTATATTTTACTGAAACAACACTCCATCCTACCTTAATCAACATTTAAACATAACTAAAATAATGAGTAACACTAAAAAGTGTTTCATCATTAGAAGACATTTTTATCCCTGAAATTTGTAAGGACACAAGTTACTTTCTTTGTTTTCTTTATCCTTTTGTTGTTGTTGTTGTTGTTTGGTTGGTTGGGTTATTTTTGTTTTAGGGCCACAACCGGTGCTTAGGGATTACTCCTAGCACTGAGCTCAGAAATACTCCTGGCAAACTGAGGGAACATATGATGCTGAGAACTGAAGCTGGGTCAACTGTGTGCAAGGCAAACACCCTACCCTACTCCAGCCCCACAAGTTGTTTTTGCAATATCAAAGACTGTTTCCCATTTAAAGAATATTTTGATGCAGTACTCAAAAGTTCAAAAATCATAGAACTAAAAGGAGCTTTATAGCTTTCTTATTCCTTTGAACTGTTTTGAGATTCAGGCAATGATTTGGCAATCAACTTTCAAAATATTTCATTAGACAACAGCAGTTGATCTTCAAAATGAACAAAATTCTGGATTCCTAGGAAAAGAAAGAGAATGGCATGTAAAGGTTGCAGAGGCTACTGTGAAAGTATTTGAAGGTTAAGTAATAAAACTGAATATCATCACATTATTCATGAGCTCCAGCTTTACCACCATTTGGGATCTTTTTTTTACGCCTTTAATAAAAAAAAAAAGATAATAAAGAAGCATTTCTATGACTGTTTTACTACCACAAAAAAGTGGGACTTTCAAAAGTGATTTCTAGAAGCAAAAAAAATTTGTAGAATTATAAATTACCAGTGTGTTAAATGAAGACAAGTTTCTCCCTCATTTGACAGTCACTTCCTGTTCATAGATTCACAGTGGAGCTAGGAGAGCAATTTTTCGTGTTAAGCATCTCAAAATGAGCAGTTAAAACTAGTACCTTTGCTGTTGATTTTCTGATGGAGTCAAAGTGTCAAGTGCATCTTGAATGTGTGCAGCATTGATTTCTAAAACTCAAGAATGTTTTTAAAAGTATCATACCTCTTTCAGGTTTACAAAGAAGTAAAGAATAGCAGCAGAAGGCAGAGGAAATATTTATTCACTGCAGAATGTGTCTGATTGACAGCTGAATGCTAGCAAAACACAGAAAATTGTTAGCTTTGGAAGGATACGTTTACCTTTGAGAGAGTTCAGTGAAAATTAAGTTTTCAAGTATCTGTTTGTATAAGTCATAAAACATGTCTTTATCAGGTTTGGTATTCTTATCGTAAAAAATAAAAGGAGACATCAGTTAGTTGTGAAAAATAAAATGCTGTTTTCTAAAATAATAGTTTACTATCACTATTTGATTTGCTATTTGAACATCTTCATTTGATAAGCTAAGTACAATGCCTGGTGTATAATATACCATCAAGTTTGCAAAATTCAAAGAAATAATATGTTATAATCAATATTTTAACTCCATGGGTTTTATTTCTTTTCTTTTATTATAGAATTTTCTTATATGCCAAAGGAAAATATTATTGACTCAGTAATGACAGTATTTTTGATCATTTGAAGGAAGTTAAAAATAATAAATGAAACCTTCTACAATTCACAAAGATCAGATATTTTTCACAGATTTTCAAAGAGGTTGATATGCTGATATTTTTGAGCATGAAGCTAACAGATAACCACTGCCATGTTATAGCAAGACTGGAATAAAGACGTGAAAAAAAGAAATAGAAGCATTTGTTTCCTTCTACCTAGTTGCTTTTTGCAGACTAGTATCTCATATGAAGATTAGAAAAGAATAGATGCCAGCAAGTTTGCCAACAGGACCCTCAATGCCATGGATTTTCAGGTAAAGAAATGGACCAAATGTTAAAAGTAAATCAACATTGTCTTCAGGAAATAACTTTCCCAAACAGAAATGAAGAGCTGTAAAGACAACAGATGTGCTGTAGCTGTTCTAAAGAGGATACAGTGAAGAATAGCACCTCTCCCTGAGCTCACACAGTTCAGTGGCCAGCCTTTCCCAGTACTTGTTCACACTATGAACACCAAAATGCACCCATAGATAAACCCAGAACTGCTGCTTCCCAAGATGAGTAGCTAGAGGAAGGGCTCAACACAGATATGTAAGCACACCTACAACCTGGAGATATGAAAAGCACTCTGGCATCTTCAATGCCTCGTGTAACTCTTTGGGGAAACAGAGAAAATTCTGTCTACAACTTTTTTCTCATCTTTAAGTTGCTCAACTATATGTGCGTACCTGGAAGACACTGGGGTAAGAGAAAATAGATTCGCTAAATAATCCTTCCATCAGTCTTACTGTTGGAAGAGACTAACACTATGTTTTTACTTTTCCTACTAGATTACTTTTATTACACTTATTATTTTAACTGTATTTGTTTAGCTTCTTTTTGTTTATTTGTTTTGGGTCACACCCAGCAATGAACAGGAATTACTCCTAGTTCTGTGCTCAGAAATCAACCCTGGTAGTTCACATAGGATGAGTGGAATTGGCCTAATGCAAAGGAAACATCCTAAGCATGATACTATTTCTCCAGCTCATAATTATATTTATTTTTTTTATTAATTATTTTTTTTATTATTTTAATTATGACAACAAAGATGCAAAGAAAGAGGACAGGGTAAAGTTACAGTGGAAGCCCAATCACCCATAAACAGGATTCTCAGTAGTTCCATCGATGATATCCCAGCCTTGAACTTTCAGCCAAAGAACATTAAGAAAAACAAAACTGAACCCATGTACAATACAATTACTTTGTCCCTCAAATCCCCAGTTGTAGTACATATTGTTTCTTAGCAGCACACCATATAATCTAAAGATATTAGACTTATGTAACTCTTTAAACATTGAGGGCAAAGTACATTTATCTAGTTCCATGCACATGCTTACTAGTTTAAGTTAACCTCAAAAGTTTTAATGGGTTGTTTTTCTTAAGGATTGGAGTCAAGAGAACATAGTAAAAAACGATATTAAAGTGGCATTTGTTTGCATAGGCCCACCAAAACATAAGGGACATGGAAAGACAAATTATGGTCTAAATACATGGAGACCCTACCCCTGAAGTTTCCTGGCACAGGACTGACTCTAGGCTCCAGGCAAACTAGTTTGTCCAATTCAAGTCATAGTCTGTAGTGGCAATACACCTCCATTCCTCACATAGTCTCTGTTGTTGGTATCATTCTTCTGTATTAAAGATCCTGGAGTCTGCATATCCCATATTGCAGTCAGGATGGTGCAGAGCATCCTCTCGTTTCACCTCACACTTAAGGGGCAATAGAGAGAACCATGTCCTGTAGAGCAGGTCATCGTTGTTGTCATGTCTTCTCGCAGGTCATTGTTGTTGTCACGTCTTCTCAGTGTAAACGGAAGTGTCTTTTTAGGAGGTCGATGTCACACCCTTGGTAGTGTCTTTCCTGGTAGAGGACTGCTTCCAACTGTTGCTATAAAAGACCTTGGATGTTTCGTAGATAGCTTGCCTGGTTCCAGCGTGAATGGAGAATGCCCATTCAACTGGGGCCTATGCCAGGTCATTATATCAATATTCAGGGTGTAAGGTACATTGTAATGAGATTTATTAGATAATAACTAATCTGTATGTATAGTGTTTTCCCATTTTAATGTGTCTATGCAAACAAGGATCAATGCCACGAAGCGTTATTGGTGCATCTGGAGGCAATAGGAACAAGACCAGCAATTTCCATGACATAGTTCAATCATAGGCATCAAACTGAGGGACAGTTCCACCACAATCCTTACTGAACAGCTTACAAAGAAAAGACAAGATGAAAAGTGGATAGAAACATCATGGTAGAAGAATATATAGAGAGTTACAGCAGTTAAAGAAAATAATCATAAAATATTCAAAAGATATATGTGTTCAATATGTGTTCCATTTATGTCCTTCTAAATAGTTCTGGGATTTGTAAGATCTACTGTATGTCTTTGGTCAGAGATTGAAGCTGTGTGTTACTGAAGTTAAGAAGGGTAAATCTGGGGTACTGATGGTTGGGAGGAGCATATGATCGCGCGGGGGGCTAGCCCCCGCGCGGTTTCAAAATGTAGACTGGTATGAAATTGCCAGTGACAGCCTGAGTATAGCTGAGAAATTATCTGCCACCCCCCAGATCAAACGCCAACCCCTGATCCAACCTCTGGAGCCGGCCTGGGAGTGGGGAAAACCCAGGGTGCCCCATGAGCTCCTCCCAGAAACCCACCTGGAGATCCGGAGGAAAGGGGGAGAGGGGGTTCGGGTGACCCAGGTCCGGGCCCCCCACCCTAGGCCAGGCCAAAAGGCCGCTGGCACATACGGAGGTCTGCCAGCTGCCCGCCCGTGCTGCTAAAAATCCAGCTCCAGGAAGGGAGAGAGACCCTCCCAAGCCCGAAGGACAGGGATTTAAGCCCAACCTAGGCCGGTCCCCAGACCCGGCCTGGGAGTGGGGAAAACCCAGGGTGCCCCATGAGCTCCTCCCGGGAACCCACCTGGAGATCCGGAGGAAAGGGGGAGAGGGGATTCGGGTGACGCAGGTCCGGGCCCCCCACCCTAGGCCAGGCCAAAAGGCCGCTGGCACATACGGAGGTCTGCCAGCTGCCCGCCCGTGCTGCTAAAAATCCAGCTCCAGGAAGGGAGAGAGACCCTCCCAAGCCCGAAGGACAGGGATTTAAGCCCAACCTAGGCCGGTCCCCAGACCCGGCCTGGGAGTGGGGAAAACCCAGGGTGCCCCATGAGCTCCTCCCAGAAACCCACCTGGAGATCCGGAGGAAAGGGGGAGAAGGGGTTCGGGTGACCCAGGTCCGGGCCCCCCACCCTAGGCCAGGCCAAAAGGCCGCTGGCACATACGGAGGTCTGCCAGCTGCCCGCCCGTGCTGCTAAAAATCCAGCTCCAGGAAGGGAGAGAGACCCTCCCAAGCCCGAAGGACAGGGATTTAAGCCCAACCTAGGCCGGTCCCCAGACCCGGCCTGGGAGTGGGGAAAACCCAGGGTGCCCCATGAGCTCCTCCCGGGAACCCACCTGGAGATCCGGAGGAAAGGGGGAGAGGGGGTTCGGGTGACCCAGGTCCGGGCCCCCCACCCTAGGCCAGGCCAAAAGGCCGCTGGCACATAGGGAGGTCTGCCAGCTGCCCGCCCGTGCTGCTAAAAATCCAGCTCCAGGAAGGGAGAGAGACCCTCCCAAGCCCGAAGGACAGGGATTTAAGCCCAACCTAGGCCTGTCCCCAGACCCGGCCTGGGAGTGGGGAAAACCCAGGGTGCCCCATGAGCTCCTCCCAGAAACCCACCTGGAGATCCGGAGGAATCATAATTATATTTATTAGTTACAAGGACACCTGCCATCTATGCTCTGAGACACAAGATGTGACCATACCACCTGCATCTCCTTCCTGCAGACACAGAAAAAAGTCCTTCCTGCACAAGTTGATTCTGTTTACCAATCAGCTCCTCTTGCTCACTGAAAGCTCAGTTCTCTTTCCTCTCTGAATCTTTTCAACACTGCTGCTGGTTTTCTCTACAGATTAAACTTGTTCTCGTCCCTATTTTATTCTTGAAAATACAAATGAAGCGATCCCATCTATGATTCTGTCCCCTTTGCAACTTATTAAAATATTTTTCTTCTTTATTTTACATTTTAAATTTCCTAAAAACCATCCACCTTCCATCTGCTTTCTCTCTGCCTTACTGCTCATTTTTTAATTAAGCTTGCATCCCTGACACTTTTTAGGAATGTCCCAAACCTCTACCTCTGCTAATGATATAGCTTTTCTCCACCCCTCTGCTGATGAAATGATAGTTTGTACTACTTCTATTGATTGTCTTAAATTCCTTATTTAACATTATTCTTGCTAACAGTTGATTCTATTTACTAGCAGAGCAAATGAATATTGCAAAATGCGTGCTACAAAGTATAAGAGGAAGTTAAGACTCAAGTTTTATCTCAGCCTGATCCTCAATCTGCTGATTAACTGCAAAGTAATGCTCAGATAAACATGTCAGTCAAATGTATCTAGTCCATTTGTACCTCTGCCCAAATTCCTTTCCCTGCCCATGAGTAGCTGGAGTGAATGAGAAGACTCTATGAGTGACAGATGCAGTAGCCAGGCAGATGACCTATACCTGTATTCCTGTTAACACTGATCCTGTAAATGTGGTTCAGCCCAACAGGACTATGGGCTTACTTGAATTAGTTCTACCTGTAGCAGATGACAATACGTTGAATCCACATTCTAAGTCCCTGTAGAAACACATCTCCTTTTTTAGCAAAGAAAATAGAATGTATCCTCTGGGTTGGAAATAGCTAGAGGGAGGAGAAAAAAAGATGACTGTACAAGCCCTGACCCTTCTATTGGTCAGACTTGCACTTTTCTTGCAGGGAATGGAGCAAATTAAATGTATTAAATATATTACATCGAAATCTGACCTATCAAGCAAGAGCATGGACTCTAGAATAATATTCACTGGAGTTACAACTTAGCTATATTATAGCAGTTTTATTTTCTATTTTTCCTAATCTCTATATTTTCTCTAATATCCTTGTGACTCAGCTTTCTCATATCTGAAATGGGGACTTAAAGTCACCAACCTCATAATAGTGAGAATAACATTGAAGGAGGCAACTTTATGAAATATTTAAAGTGTCTAGCCTAAAATATAAACTGAAAAATTAAACCAAAACACACTTTAGAATAGCTCCCAGGAAAAACTATAGTATTTTCTCCATATCTACGGTAAACAAAGTAAAGGAATAGACAGAATAAAATGATGCCAAACCCCTAGATTTTGATTATAAAACTGAAGTTACAAAGCAATGGGGGAAGAAATGAAGGAAGAAAGAGGTGGACTAAAAGTTTCACAAAGACAGCGGTGGAGGGTCTTGGACCCTTTGATGGTGGTGAAGGTGCAGTAAGTTGTACATTAGAACTTCAAACATTAATGTTATTGTAAACATGTGAACTAAATTACAGTAAAAAGTATGCAGCTAGAAAATAGCATGTATGTTGTTAAGCTTTTATCCCATTAAAATTTGTCATTTATATTAAAATATTAGTATTTTGAAGTTTGATGCTATATTTTCATCTTTATGTCTATAGATCGTGATATAGTGTATATTCTGCTGTTAACTGAATTAATAAATGCATTAATTTCAAATGTCCTACCATTGTCAGTTTTTCTTCAAAAGAATGACAAACTTGGTTTATGACTTCAAGAAGTAGTTCAATCAAATCTGTAATTGGAAATGCTTGATGGAAATTAAATTCTGTGAATAAAACATTTAACAGAAGAAGGATACTTTTAAAAAGAATCAAGGTAAAATGAATGCATCAGGTCATAATGGCAGCATAGTAAATTAGAACAATTAAAAGAATTTTGAAAAAACTGTTCTCTTACTTCTCAAAAGGACTGAGGCAGAACACAAGGAGAGCAATAGTAAAGCTGCTCTCATCTTGAAACCAGAAAAAATTAGCACAGGAGTAGAAGCACTTCCAGAACCAGTAGAGAGTCACATAGAAGGATATGTTTAGAAAGAAGGAGCAATTTTCACATGCATGACAGTAAGCACTGAGCAAGTTCCTAAAAGAAGCCATGGTAATGCATATTCCAACAGCACTTGCATTCCATAGCATCTCCACAGGTCAAATACAACCAGAAACAAGAGAGCAAAGAATCTTATTGAGTTGACCAATTTAGCTTAATATTTGAGTAAAAATAAAGTAGAAAAATTTGAGGGGTGATTCTCTGAGCAGGATGTGGGGCTTGGGGGGAAACATGCAGTGTAATATTATAAAAGCTTTCAAAAATTTGATAAAAAACAATTTGAGGTGGGAGATAGTTCAAAGATTTGGAGCACATGCTTTTGCCTAGAGGAAAATCAGTTTAGATCCTAGAATTCCATAGCCCTTGAGCACCAGCAGGTGTGGCATAAATGTGTTTTTTGGGGGTTTTTTGAGGGGAGGGGTGTTTTGTTTTTGAGCCACACTCATTGACTCTCGGGGCTTATTCCTGGCTATGAGCTCAGAAATTGCTCCTGGCATGGGGGACCACATGGGATGCCAGTGTGTTGAACCGCTGTTCGTTCTAGGTTAGCACGTGCAAGGCAGACAGGTGCCTTACTGCTTGTGCCATCATTCTGGCCCCATAAATGTGTTTTAAGAGAAAAAAACATTATTATTCCATCTACAGTGCTTCAACAAATAAGTAATTCATTATCTATTCAAATTAATTTTAGTCATCAACTATTTCTTGAGCACTTAATGCAGAAAATAGAATATATGTTACTGAATCAAAACTAAATGAGCTGGATTTCCTCCTATAATAAACTAACTTCCTCACAGAATATCAACATGGTGCAATGCAGTAATGTTAAAATAAATACAATAGATAAAACATTTCAATTTTGATTTTGTTTGGTTTGGTCAATTTTGATTTTTAACGTCATTGAACTTACTATAATTTTTACAGAAATCAAATAGCATATAAATTTTCATCTTAATAATAAATTTTAATTTTAAAAATATCAAATATTTAAAAAATGTTATTTGTTGGAGACAGTGTCCTGTCAGAGATCAATTTTTCTGTCTTCTGTCTTTATGCAGCCTTTTTCATCTAAAAGCTGCCTACGTGCAGTTTCTGCTGTGCGTCCTTGAGCTAACAGGAAAGGTATTTTGCAGCTGCAGGATATTCTCTTTGAAGCCCCGGAGAGAAAGCAAACACCCCAATACCATTCCCAGATTTAGGCTACTCCCTTTAGCTTCATTCCGGAGTTAATGGCTATGCTACAAAACTTGCCCCATCACAAACTGCTGATAGTTCCGGGTAGTGAGCTGCAGACCCCACTTTAGGGTCATAGGGCAATCCTTTGAAAGCTGCTGACTTGGGAATAATTGTAAAATTGTCACTCCTTCTCCCTCCCCTCTGGAAGATGATTTACTGCCTTTGTCTCATGGCTTTTGCGCCAAAATGTATGATTGACACCGTCTTTTTACCTGCCCATTTCTCCTCCTCTATATAAGAGATGCTGGACCCCAATAAAGATTGCCTTAGACCGGTTATATCGCCTGAGGCCATTATTACTAACCTCTCTCAGATTTTTTACAGGTGTGGTTATTCTTCTAACCCAGCCAAATAAAGGTGCGGACGTCCGAGAGCCTCCCAGCCGATTCCCGCTGGCCGGGCCCCCCCCCCCCCGGGGGGGCTTATAGGACCCCGCAGTTATTAGGTGCTATAAAAGTAATAATTTAGTGCTAGAAGCATAGGATGAGAAAGTATAATACTAAAAGTATTACAATTCTAGGAAAAACCTAATGTATATTGCTTCTGAACCACCATAAGTAAAAAAATGGGAAACAGCTCATTTTTTATCAAGGATTGTTTGTGCTTTCAATTAACAGTACTAGTTTTTATCCAGTAACGTAAAACTTTGACTTTATTCCGGAAATAAATTATTCTCAGTACAATATTTTCTAAGTAACAAAGGTAATTATCAACCAAAACTTGGCAAAAAAAAATTACAGTAAAAACAACCACTGACCTAACACAAACTGTTTTTACTGGTCAGAAGATGCAATGAAATAAAAGTAAATTTTTATATTTTAATAAATGTCACAAACATAAAATAAAATATAATTTATGCAAGTATTCGATGGTATTTATTTGACTTATAAACATAAAACAGCAAGAAAACCAGAAATCAATCACTTAAAACTGTTTATTTTACACATGTGTTTAGTTTTATTTAATAATAAAAGATTTAACAAAATAAATTTTATTTGGAACTAGTAGACAGAAAAAGTTCTATATACAAACTTAAAACATATTTTGTACCTTATATGTTGAAATAAAAGAAGTAATTTGTGCCATTTTCCCAAAGTGCAATTAATAGAGGAAGAATATTTTGTTTCTCAGAAATATTGTGAGAGTCATTTTCATTATGCTACTGTCAAGATGTCTGACGTAAGTATTGCAGTTTCAAAGAGAGGCAAAAAAGCAATGCAATAAAATTCTGATGACTACATAAATTAAAGATTTAGAAGTTATATTATTCTTTATTTTAAATATTTTCTTCACTTCTTACATAACTTGGAGCAACCTCTGCTCTCCAAGGTAGGGGGAGCCTGCTCATGTGTAAAATAATGTCATATACTATTTAACATCATTGCTAATGAATAACAAATGTGCTCAAATATATCTATTTACACATGATAGGAGCACAATTATACAAAAGTAAACATTTTGAATTATTATGCTAAGATAGCATAGATTAATCATTTGTTTAATTCTGGAAACAACCATAATATCCTGTAAATGGAACAATGCATTATAAAGGCCTGAATGTACAGAGCATGTTGTGGACATTCTAGTTGCCTTTTTCAATTTCCTCTGCAGTTTGCTTTAAACTTGATTTATTTTCTTATCTTATTTTCTGCCACTTAGGGTTTAATTTGTTCTTTCTCTAGTTTCTTAAGTTATAAATGCAAACCTTTTGTTTTAACGTTTATTTAGAGGCAAGCATTTTTTAAAATATATTTTTTATTTAAACACCATGGTTATAAGGTTGTTCATCATTAAGGGTTTTTTTTGGGGGGAGGGGGGCACACCCGCTGTCACTCAGAGGCCATTCCCGGCTATGCTCTCAGAAATCGCTTCTGGTTTGGGGGACCATATGGGATGCCCAGAGATCGAAACTCAGTCTGTCCTAGGCTAGCCAGGCCAAGGCAGACACCCTACTCCTTGCGCCACCGCTCCGATCCCAATAATACAGTTTTATTCACAAATAAGTTGTTCGTGATTGAGTTACACTCATACAATGTATAACAACCTTCACCAGTGCATATTTCATGCCACCAAGATCAGCGGTTTCCTTCTCACCCTCCCTGATGCCCTCTTCTCTCCCACCCTAACCTCTCCCGTCTGCCTCTGAGGCAAGTATTTTACTTGTTTTACTTTCTCTCTCTTTCTTCCTGTCTTTTTCTCTCTCTTCCCTCTCTCTCTGCCTCTTTTTCTCTCTCACACACTTTTTCTTCCCCGTTTTCTTTTGTGACAGTGTGGTTTGTACTACTGGTAATAAAGGGATGCCATGAATGTCCTTTTCATATTAGACCTACTCTAACTGCACTCTCCTAAAGGCAAACATTTTTTTAAATATTTTAGAAAAATATAGTTTTATACTTAAGTTTATTTTGCTATCAAACAGCAAGGATTTTTAAAATTTAAGTACCATAATTTACAAAGCTGTCGATGCTAGTTTCAGGCCGTTGATGCTAAAACTCCAATCCCATTTGACCAGTGTTAGCTTCCTTCCATCAATGTCCCATGTGTCTTCCCACTACCAGGTCTGCCTCAACTAACACATTTTTAAGTTTGATTATTACAATTTGGGTCCTATTATTACGTTATCTTTGGCTCTTGGCTTTAAGATATATACAGATACCTCACATCTACTTTACATATGTGTCCAAGGCCCCATCACTCTTGCTCCAGTATTACCTCTAGATTACATTTTTCTATTACCTTTTCCATTTGTCTCCTTTCCTGCTGGCCTTTTTGTTTCTATAATCTTGAGCCAATGGTTTACCCACCTTAAATACCTTCATTTCTCTTGTCCTATGGTTCTATATACTAAATGTAAGGGAGATCATCATAGATAAGTGAGATTGTCCTTCTGATTTACTTCACTTGACACGTGTGAATCTATAGTTTTAAGCCAGGCTAAAACAATGCTTCCTAATTTCTTATATCTCAAAATGCCTTTGGCTATTCAGTGTAATTTATAATTTCATAGAAGTTAGTGGCAGAGCTAAGTCCTGAAAATATGTCATTGAGATTGCATTAAAACTATATAAAAATTTAGGCAGGTAGATTGTGATTTTGACCATGTTGATTTTTCCAATAAGTGAACATAGGATATTTGTCAACTTCTTTATTCCTTTTACATTTATTTTATAAGTGATTTATTTATAAGTGATTTAAGTTTTCCAGTATGTCATTCACATAGCATGTCAAATTGATTTGTAGGTATTTCTAATATCTGGACACATTATAAATGAAGCCATATTTTTATCTCTTTTCTAGCTCAGTATTTTCATATAGGAATACAACCAATTTTGTATATGATTTTGTAACCTGATACTTTGCTATATTGGTTTATAATTAATGAAAATTTTGTTGGAATACTTAAGGTCCTGTATGTATATTATCACATCATCTATAAATAATGACACTTTGAATTTTTTCAAAATTAATTCCCTTTGAATATTTTTCTTGCCTAATTTCTGAAGATAGAACTTTCAAAACACTATTGATAATAGTGGAGAAAATAGACATCTTCACTCTGTGTTTGACCTCAGATGGGAGGCTTTAATATTCATCATTGATTATAATACTGATTATAGTTTTATTTGTTGGGGGTTGGTCATGACTGGCGATGCACAGGGGTTACTTCAGGTTTACATGCAGCAATCACTCCCGGCAGTGCTCAGGGGCCCATATGTGATGTGAGAGATGAAATCTGGGTCAGCCACATGCAAGGCAAATGTTGTACTCTCAACTATCACTCAGGCCCACTAACTATAATTTTGCTGAAAGTAGCTATTATTATCTTAAGGAAATTTCCTTCTATTCCTATTTGTTGAGAGTTATTATCATAAATGGCTGTTGGACTTTGTAAAAATATTTCTCTGCATTGATTTATATACTAATATGGCTTTTATGTTGAATTGTGTTGATATGGTTTATTTAATAACTGCTTTGCATACATGAACAATCCTACATCTCTAGTAAGATCCTTGCTTGCAACAACAGAGATATTTGATCCCAGATGTTACTAAACCAACCCAGTGAAGCCACTGACTTAGCCACTTTCCATATTAGTGATTCAATCTAGCATCTCTAGCAAGACTACACAGTCTGCCCTTTATCCCTCTAGAGAGCCCTCCCGGTTGTTCCTGATAGCTACTAACAGAACACTATGTACTCAAGTGCTTTGTTGGCCTTAATGATCACTGTCTCCTCTAATCTTGTTTTTCCTTGGTTGGAGAAAATCAGTAATTATTAAGAATAATATATTAGTAATTTTTCATTTGATTTTAATTTGAGGTGTTCAGGAACCACTCAGCGAACTGGGTCAGACAATTCAGTGCTAGAGCTGGAGGATGAGCAGCTATTTTGGACATGGAGTGTTAGAAACCACCAGGGCCATACAAAACCTCCAGGTTACACACAGAAATGTTCAGAGAAATTTAGTTTTTATACAATTATGTATGCATATCGATTAATGACATATTAAGATTCCCTACAATGAATAAGAGTAATATCCCAAACCGGTTTTCTTTTCATTTGAATCATCTTCATGAGCAGATTTTTTGTTTGTTTTCAATGACTCAAAGTGTTTATGAGTTATGCATATTCATAACTATGTATTCATAGTGCTTATGCATCCATACCTCTTTACCACCAATAGAAATCTTATTGAAGGCTAAAATCGATATGAACAAGGCTGCTTGCTGAGGTTCTAAGATTAATCTCTCTTTTAGTGTTGTCTGGATTGAAGGAACACCAGCCTTCTTTACTTCCTCCTTTCTTCTTCTACATACTAGCAGTACAGTGTCAGAGCTTGATGTGGGCCTTTGCTGAGGCCCCACAGCTGCGTCCCTGGCATGAGCAGTCCTACCCCTCTACCCTGTATGAGTCTTGGAATTGGGGCTAGAGAGAGAGTGCAGTGATGAAGGTACTTACCTTGCATATAGCCAACTTAGTTCAAACCTCAGCACTATATATGGTCCCCAACTACCACGAGAGTAATCCCTGAGCACAGTTGGATAAGCTCTGACCCTGAACCAAAAATAAGTGTCTTGTGATTACTTTGGACTCATCAGGCCAATTGCCTATTTCCAGAAGTTTCACTGCATCACATCTGCAAGCCCCTTTGCCAAAGCCCAGAACACCATCTCAAGTTCCAGGGATCAGAATGGAGACTTGGGGTGAGGGAGCAGGTAGGATGGAGAGAAGGGTAGGCAGGCAGGCATTGTTTCACCTAACAACACAGAGATCATGTAAATATTTTATATAATATGACTGTGTGCTCACATGGCAATACCATGATTGCACTCTCATTTGCTATATAATTTTGGTACTGTTAATTATACTTTGCTCTCTGATGAATTTTCTATTGACGTTAATATTTCTCATGTCTGTTAGAATAATAAAACTCTAAATATGTCAAACACTTTGTATAAACTGTTAGTTTCTGTTATGATTAATTTTATACTACCTTGGTTAGGCCAAAGTACCTAGATCTTTGGTAAAAATTATTGTTGATATTTCTGTGAATAATAACAGCAATGTTAATAGGCTTTGATTAAAGCAGATTGCCCAAGAATTGTCAGTGGATGGATGCTACCTAATTTACTAAAACAATAATTAGAAAAAGACCACTTTTTCCTGAAAGTGTGAGAATTCTCTTGCATGTTGCCTTTGGCTCACATCACATCTCTTCCTGAATTTCCAAATCTAATAATGTCCCTTACAAATATACATTTTAAGATAACTTACAAAGATACCTTCCAATATTTTGTTGACATGGTATCTAATACTTTAAAATCGGCCTCTATTCACTGCTTTAAATTAATTGCATGTCACTTATATATATTAAGTTTTTTTTTGGTGTTTTGGCCCACACCCAATGACAAACAAGGGCTCTGCTCTCAGACATTGCTCCTAACTCGGGGGGAGGGGGGACGACCATATGGAATGCTGGGGATCAAACCCGAGTCCATCCTGTGTCAGACACTTGCAAGGCAAATATCCTACAACTGTGCTGTCACTCTGGCTCCTATATTAAGATTTAAGCTAAGATTGATAAGGGAAAAGTTATGTAAAGTAGATGAACCATGAGCGATATAATTTTCTGAGTAAATTTTTAAATGTTCTATGTTTATATGGTTGGGGAAATGGGAGAACTTAGTTTTTAAATTCTGGTTTAAAACTTATTGTTCTTTCCACGATAATTGTTTTATTTCCCATATTAAATCCCTCCAACCTTTTGAATTAATATATTAGGTTTTGAGCACTCCATGCCAGTTTAAGTAGTGACCAAAGAATATCTTTTCCCAGGGTATGTTTCCTCTGAAAAAAAAAATATGCCTTACAACAAACATATTTAATTTCATCTGTCACTGCCAGAAGACTTGGTCAACATCTTTAACTGCAGTGGAAATGAGGTTCTGCTGAGAAATCATTCTCAAAGACAGAAAGTGTTATTTCAAAATAATAGCTTGTAAAAGACAAAGTGTTTTTCAATTAACTTCTTAGAGCAACATATTATATACTTGTTTTAGCAGTCTTTCTCCCAACTGTGAAAAGAAACTGAGTAACATTCTAATCTTCTGGTAGTAGCAAGACATAAATTGGATAATGTGGACTTAATACTTGTCACAAAACTGCCATGAAATTTGACTAATTGGGGAATCTCAAACTTGTGAAACCCTTAGATTGAGAGATAAATAGCAAGGATTTAATTAATGCCATATTCCTCTGACATTAGAATAAAGAGAATTGACTGTTGGAAAAATGTAGGCATTTTCTAATAGGCTTCAGCTCGAAACGGTGCTAATGTTTAACACTAATTAAACTTTTCAAAGATCTCTCTTTCAATGTAAAGTTAAATAGCATACCTAAATTGTTGAATTTCAGTTTGAGGGTCAATAGGAGTATGTTAAATGTTTTAATGAGATTTACACTGCTTTTCATATTATATATGTGTGTGTGTATATATATTCACCAGAGAGATAATACAAATAAATATTTTCCTTCATATGACACCGTGATTGGAACCCCAGCACCATATGTGCTCCCTTGGCCTTGTTAGGCATAATTGCTGATAGCAGAGCCAATAGAAGCCCTGAAGACCTCCAGGTGTGGTTGAAACAACAACAAAATTTTAAAAAGAAAATGTTTATGTAACTCAAGTATATTTTCTTCAAATTCTATGTTGACTTCCTTTTTAAATAAATAACAAGTAAGATGGCATGATAATTAATCCTACTCTAATGCGCCTACATAAGCTTCCAGTTTAGAAAGATGCTATTGTTTTAGTTCATCACTTATTCATGTATTATGCTAACAAATAAAATAAGCAATTTCATATTTGCTTCAATAATTCAGAGACATGAATATAGGTCTTAACCTATCCCTATTTATTACCATTAGCATGCTATGTGATGATTCATCCTTATTTTTATAAATATTATTTATTATTTAAATATTATATTTATTACATAATCAATATTTGATATTTAAATCCAGATACAAGTACTGAATTACTTGAATAAGAAAGAGTATAAATAATAAAACAGGCAGGGTGACCTGGGTTCAATCTCCAGCCCCTCCAGGAGAGATTCTAGTCCAGAGTCAGGAGTAATCCGTAAACACTGTTGGATTTTATCCAAAAACAAAAGAGATAGTAAAATATCTGCTGAAAAAATTTCATTTATTTTTTAAATATTTTTCATCATAATATACAAATACAAAACTGTTCATGTTTGAGTTTCAGTCATTTAATGTCTAACACTCTTCCCTTCACCAATATTTCTAGTTTCCCTCTTGCCCTCCCCCTATCTCTCTCTTTCTTCCTTTTATTCCCTTTACTCACTGTGGTTTGCATATTGTTACCAACAGGGTATGATTATATCGCTAATATCCCTAGTTTCCCTCTTGCCCTCCCCCTCTGCCTCCCACTATGGCAAACATTTCCCCCCCCCTCTCTCTCCCTCTCTCTCTCCCTCTCTCTTTCTCTCTCTCCCTCCCTTCCTCCCTCCCCCCTAACTGCCCTCCCCTTCTCCAAGCTTTCTACCATGAACCAGTCCTCCTAGTCCATATGGTTTTCTTTTTTTTTCTTGTTTTTGTTTTTGTTTTTTTTTTGTATTTTGGGCCACACCCGTTTGATGCTCAGGGTTACTCCTGGCTATGCGCTCAGAAATCGCCCCTGGCTTGGAGGGACCATATGGGACACCGGGGGATCGAACCTTGGTCCATCCGCTTGCAAGGCAGACACCTAACCTGTAGTGCCACCTTCCCAGCTCCCCCCCCCTTTTTTTTCTTATTTTAGATGTAAACTTTATTATTACCTCAAAACAAAAAATATTTAGAAAAACCTAAAGATTTTCAGATAGAACCCAATCTCTTCACAAGTTTGTCAGAGCAAAGTAATACAATAAAAAATGAACAAAAGAAATGTAAAAGAGGGTCTGGAGAGATAGCATAGTGACGTTTGCCTTGCAAGCAGCCGATCCAATACCTAAGGTGGTTACTTCAAATCCCGACGTCCCATATGGTCCCCCGTGCCTGCCAGGAGCTAAAATTTTTTTTTTTATTTTTATTGTGACCAAAGTGCATTACAAAACATTCACTGCATCATTTATGGTACATAGTGACAATGAATGAGGGGCATTCCCACCATCAGTGCTGTTCTCCCTCCGCCCCTGTTCCCAGTATGCATCCCATATCGCCCTCCTTTACCCCCCAGAATGCTAGTGCAACTGGTCTCCACTTTACCGTTTGTTGTAGATTGAGTATCCATTCCACCGTCATTGGAGATAAAAAAAAAAAGGATAATAAAAAAGGGAGAGAAAAAAATTTGGTGACAACTACCAAAAAAAGAAAGAAGAGAGAGAGAAAAAAAAAGAAAAGAAAAATGGAAAAAAAATGGATCCGGCAAATAAAAATAAAAATAAATCTCTAAATAATAACCACAAGAGTGAAAAAAAAGATAAAGGTGGAAGAAAAAAAGAGAAGGAAAATAAAGTCAAAAACTAACAAATCAAAACAAAACAAGAAAAAGTATGGGTGCTGGAGTGGCAGGGTTTGGCGTTCCCCTCACTTTTTTTTTTTTTTTTTTTTTTGCATAGGCACAGTAATCATTGGGGAAGAAAGGGAATTCCCATGGCTTAAGAGATTCAGGGTTTTTCCATCCTTGAAGCATACCATCATGGGATCAACCCCTGGCTCCATAGGTATTCATTACCCCATCCCAAAGGCTTTTTTTTTTGATGCCAGGAAAATTTCCTCTCAGTTGTGTGTGAGAAAATCAAGCCACTGTAGCTAGCGATCTTGATATTTGCGCGGGTTATAGGTCAGGGTCTAGGATAGAGTCTCTAGGTTCTAGAGGTTCCTATCCATCGTTGTTGTGGTGTTCAGTCTTCTGGAATACTTGCTCCCTGTTTTCGTTCAGTCCCTAAGCCAAAGCCGAAGATATTATGGATCCAAAGTTTCTGTTTTGTGTTTGTAGGACTTTATTCTTTCAGAATAAAAACAAAGTACATGGGACTTTTGTTTATTTGTTTGGTTGACTATGGGGACACATATCCACCAGTATTCAGGGCTTATTCTGGGCTCTGGGCTCCAATATCACACTTGGTGATGTGTGGGGGTCCATAAGGGTTACCAGGAATTCACAAGTAAGCAGCATGAAAGGAAGCACCCTATATCCTTTGCTACTCTCTAGCACCATACTTAGACTTTTAAACAGCCACCACCATAGATCAAACTGGCGTAATAACTAACCTGAAGTGATCTTTATATTTTCCAAATAACTGTACCATTTAATTGCAATTAGTCACATATTATATTGATGACAGTTGCTTCTGAATTCAACTAAAATCTACTACAACCTTGTTACTTTTATGACTTTTCCTAATTGCATTGTAGTTTTAAAAAATTTAGTCATATTTTACCAAAAGAGTTTACATTTTTCCTTAGTATCCATTCAACAAATATACAATGATTGATGAAATAAAAGCAGAGAACTGGCTTTCTGTCAAACATTTTTTTTAATTTTTAAAAGATGCCCATATCTCAGAAATGAGATATTCTCCACCTTCAAATAGCTATTTCACCTTCAAATAGGAATTTCACACTCTCTGCGAAGAAGTGGACTCTTAAAGCATCTGTCTAAGCTTTTGCTTATTGCCTCTGCTAGATGTCTGGTTTATTCCACTTCCTAAATCATTGATGACATTTCAGGTCACTGGGGGTAATTGCCCATCACCAGAATGACCCAGTTTTGTTGGCTGTAAATATGAATTTCACTCTTTCTGATGAAACTTATAAAAAGTTAGATTGGTTTGAGACTTGTGTCTACTGCCTTATTTAAATCTATAAATAAGACTTCATTATTAAAATTCATCTTGATAATAACCTTATGTGGCCATGTTACAGATGAAATAATGAGAATAAGAGAGCTGGTTAAGGTCACACAGTTAAAAAGGGTCAAAGCATTTGTCTTTGTTTAATTTAAGTCTTGCTAAATGTGGATATATCTTTCTTTTAATATAATGTATAAACAAAATTATGGAAGATACGTAATGCTTGAAAAAATACTAGTAAAAGTGTCTTTTATCTGGAAAGCAAGTTTTGTTGCTATTTAATAGTAATTTTAAAAACTGGGCATACTTTACATGTATAAGCATGCTGACATTATGACGTGGTGAAAGTAAATTATTGCAGTTAAACACTGGTACTTAGGAACCTAGTGAGAGGATTCCAGTTATCCTTTCTCACCACAATCCACTTACACCTCCAGAACTGGACCAAACTTAATAGAAAAGTCTTAAGTTTGCTTTTTAAAATAAAGTGAGTGCTGAAATCCTGAAATATATACCCTGAAACAGCTAATGTTGCTTTTTCTTAGCATATGTCATGTATCTGACACTATTCACATGCAAAACATGGGCCAAGCACTGCTGCAGGTTTTTTCCACATATTAGTGTTACATAGAGCATTAATTTTTTCTTTGAAGCACAAAAATAAAGAATAAATGTTTAAAAGATCTTCTTGGAAATGATAAGGAAATACTGTGTATTTAATTTAATTTTTTAGTCTACTCCAATTCTAATTCTCTAGAGAGAAACAAAGAACAGCTATTTCGAATCCTCAGAGTCAGCACTGAATCTTCTCTCAACTGATGATATGGAAGACTCTATGGGGGGAGCTAGGCAATAGACCCCCAGAACTAAGCCTTCCAAGAGGACCATAGGCAGACATCCCACTTCAGCTTAACATAGATTGGTGAGTCCAGGGGTGGGATTGGGAGTGGAGAAAGCGACCACCAGCCAGTCTCTCCTCGTGGGAGCCAGGCTCTCTAGGAGACCTTACACAGCAGGCCCCCAACCTTCAACTGAGAATGGGGAAGTCTCTATGGGAGGAGCTAGGCAACAAACTCCCAGCTTTTTATTCCCATCAAGCCTTCTGTCCCATATCATCTGGGTCAACTTTTCAAATGTAATCCACGGGTCAATCCTCTATGGCTGCCAATGTATGCGTATGAGTGCATGTGTTCACCATACCAATGTCAGTCTTATGTCCATCTATAATATATATATAATGTCTATGTTGTATAGTGTTCTCCCCCCAATATTCAGTAACCTCTCCTTCCCCCGCTTTGCTCACCATCTTACAAACTCTTTTCTAGCCCTCCATGTTATTTCCCCACATTTAACTTTTTTCACTTCCATAAAAGCTGAACATTTGCCAACCCCAGCCAGATGCCAACCAGCTCCCAAAGTGAAAAGATGGATTCTCAACATGAAAAGAAACTAACACTCAGCTGCTACTACTGACTTGCTCTCTGCAGCCCCTCTCCCTTTACCTCCCTTCACTGTGAACTGAGAAGTCCCCCGCTTGAGGATATTTCTTGATATGTGACTGCTAGGAGCCATCTTCCCTAGACTTCACAAAACCAAATCACAGGCTGAAGCTGCTCTCCGATCTTACCCCTTCCCTGCCTACTTCCAAAGACTTAAAGAGGACATATAAATCTCCTTTGAATATCTCTTCAGATAAATTCCTTTAATACGCATAACCGCTATTGAATATCTTCTTATGTGGCAGTAATTTCCCCCATCCGAGGGATCTGTTTAGCATGGAATTCTAGTAAACAAGTCTTTGTTTAGAGGCCATGTAAGAAAACAGTTATGCAGATTGCTGATCTTGATACCTCGGCCCCCACATATACCATATTATACCTTGTGGCATTGTTCCTTTTTGCACAGGCACATTAAAATGGGAAAAGTTTACATATACAAACAAGTTCTTCTCTAATAGAGATAAGAAAACAACATTTTATACTGCAGTGAGATCCTGAACACTTGGCATAGTGGCTTGGCTTAGACTTCTGTTGATCAGTCTTTTACCAGTCAACCCTGAACCATGGATACCATCCACAGAAACAAACAGGGTCTCCTGCAACATCACCAGGAATAAAAACTCTAGCAAGGAAGGCCCCACTACCGCCAAGGAACTGATTTACTCCAAAGACACTTCTTATAATACCCTGACAACCTAGGAATAGCAATAGTCTGCTTTCAGGGCAGAGTTCTCTACAATGCTGCCTAATGGTGAGATGAAACCAGAAGACACTACATGCCACCTGTACTTCGACATAGGACCTGTACAGAAACTAGGATCTATGATAGCAACAACTGTGATGGTGAAGAGCTGTTTCTAGGACCACCAAGAATGACTAAGGGGTTTGACAACAAAATAGGCCTAGAGCCTAGAGTTGGTCTTATGTCAAAATACTTCAGGGGTAAGATCTCCCTGTTTTTAGGCCAAAAGTTTTATTATTATTATTATTATTATTATTATTATTATTATTATTATTATATTATTATTAAATTTATTTAAAGAAAATGCATCACATATTTGGCATTACTGATCATTAATACATTTGTTTCAAGATGACCAAAAACAAAGTTATTAAAAAATAGAAAATAAAAGGAAAGACTAAAGAGATGAAAGAGAAAGGAAAGAAGTTCAGTAGCAAGAATATTTTTGAAAATTCTTAAATCATCGATGAACTCATTAAAGCACTAGCAGAAGGTTTAATAAGCTCTTCTTATTCTTTTTTTTGTTATTGTTGTTAAGGATAGGAGTTAAAGAAATACAGTAAAAATGGTGTGAGAGTGGCAAATATAGGCCCAGCAAAATATGGGGAAAATGAAAAGGAAAAGCCTTGGCCTAAATACAAGGAGACCTTACCCCTGAAGTTTTCTGGCATAAGTCCAACTCTGGGCTCCAGGCATACTGGGTTGTCCTACCCTTGAGCCATTCTCTGTGGTCCAGTACAATTTTTCCCGCACAATTGCTGTTGTTGATGTCAGGTTTCTGTAGTTAGAGATCCTGGTTTCTGTGCATATCCTACAGCGAAATCGGGATGACTAAAAGCGTCCTCTAGTTTTACCTCACCATTAGAAGACAATGTGGAGAGCCTGCCCTGAAAGCAGGTTGTTGCTATTGCTAAGTTGTCTGGGTGTTAAGAGAACCCTCTTAGAAGGAAGTCAACGCCAGGGAAGCAGTAGTGTCTTCCCTGGTAGAGATTTGCTTTCTGGTGATATTGTAGGCAACCGTGGTTGTTTCCTTAGATGGTATCCATGGCCAAAGGTTTTTCCTTTCAATTTCTTCCATATTTTACTGTGCCTATGCAAACAACAGTAACTGTCACAAACACACATAATTTTTAGTGTATCTCCAATCTTTTAAAGTGTTTAAATCTTTGTTAAAAAAGCGTTCTTAACCTTCTGCTATTGTATTAACGACTTTATTGGTGATACAACAATTTTCACAAATATAACTGCTAATGAACCCTCCTCTTCTTTTCCAAGTCTTCTTTTTATAATTTCTAATTTATTTCTATTTTAATAACTTTGCTTTCTGTCATCCTGAAACAAATGTGTTATGATCAGTTATGTCACCTATGTGATACATTTTCTTTAAATAAATGTATTAAAATTTAAAAAATAACACTCATACACGGTAGCCGGGAGCTAGATAATTTATCACAAAAGGAACCTCAGTTACACTCCCGATCCCTGTTCTTTTGTATTGCAACCAATTGCAGTCACAATTGCCACTTTTATACGTTTTGATATGCTAAAAATGTTGCATTACCCAGTAATAATGAAACCATTTGAAACTAATAAATGCAGTAAATACTGCCCATATGCTTCAAATTATTTGCTAAACAATTCAATCTTCTGTTATCTCTAGACAAAAGGAAGTTTTCCAAAACTTTCTAAGGATCCTCTATACTGGAATAAATAATAAGAATATAGCATGCTTATATATATAGATGCTTATAGACCATCCTAAGTCCTAAGTGTCTGTTAAAAAGAGACAGGTTTACTCCCAAAATGTCAATAAAGTTATAATTTGTTATGAATCATAAATGTACTTCAAAATGATTAATAAAATTTAGATATCAAAAAAGATATTTCATTATTAATCATTAAATTATGTATTAATTTATATAATAGAAACTTTAAAATTAGATATATGAAAGAAAAGTGGGATAAATAAAAAGAAACTCTAAAACAGAACATGGTATTATGCAATATTTCAATAATTAATCAATTTTAACTTTTTCTCGACTACACTTAATTTTACTTATTTGGAAGTTACTATAGAAAAACCTGAAAACAGATATAGTACCTGACCTATACTAAGTTTTGAGCATGAAAAAATAGGATAATCCACAGAAAATGCAAATCCTTTATTAAAAAATTTTAAAATGCATTTCAAAACCAGGAAGACAGACCAAAGCTCACTTGCCAAGGATTATATCATTGCAATACATAGCTTGAATATTCAAGGAGTAACCAGTCTGGCTTTCTCACACACTCTGACTGAGACATCAATAACTTAAACATCCCAGATTAAACAGTTCAGACCCTGACTCAATTTAAGCCATGGAAGGCAATAAACCTTCAAGATAAAAGACAAATAAAATGGCAGAGTTTGCTGAAAAGCCATGTGCAAACCATGTTTATATTTGATTTATTGAACAAAGTATTCATGCAAAAAGTCCTTTTTGTTACCTTCTTTGGTAATATTAATACAGAGTTAAAGTTCATATACTGTTTGGTGTTAAGAAATAAACATTATCAATTTTCCTGACACTGTAGCATGTAGGATAAACTCAATTTAAAGTTTATCGGAAGAAAAGCTAATAATCACAAGAGGAATAAAATGAGATCAGAATGTAATACAAATCTGCTTTATTACTTTACATATGTAGGCATGCTGACAGCTCATAATTATATAATACTTAATGCTTAATTTTATTTTCTATGCTACCACTATGAGCCATCAGTTTTGAAAAATATTAAAGAGCACACATTTCAGTAGCATATAATTAAAATAAATGTTGGTCTCTGTATTTTGCTTACTTTGCATTTGTGATTTATGTATTATCCAGAAAACACAGTTAATTCAATATATGCTCAGCAAGAGAAGCAATATCACCCCTGCATGCCACACAATTCATCTACCAAAGTGTTACGTGTTCCACCATTTACTTAGAGCAAATGGCTGTTTTTCTATAAACACATTACTTATGAGAGGATAAGATGCAATCTGCATACTAATAAAGTCTTGCATTTCATAGAGTTTCTCACAAGGTTTAAGTGGTTTCTGTCTTTTCTCTCCATTACAATTAGTTTCTTGCACACTTTGCTCTCTGTCATTCAACTATCTACTAGATAGAAATAAAAAAAAAAACTGCCATCTAGAAATAACTCAAACCACAGAAACATTCTAAATTGTAACAATTCTAATCTTTATTTCATCAATTTATCATCCATTAATTTATCACCTAAGCAATGTTAAAGGCCTCCAGAATAGATCTATAGAAAGAAAACTGGTACAAAGACTGTACAAAGTAGGTCAAGAAATCTGTTTACTAAATTCAAATGATTGCCTTCACATAGCAACACAAAATATCATACATATAAGATGAACCCACATTATCTTCATACATAGATAATATATAGGATAATACACTTCCTTTGCATGTAACTGATCGCAATTCCATCCCTGGTAACACATACGATTCTCCTGAACAGAGTCAGAAGTAAGCCCTGAGCAGGACACTGTGTGACCCAATAATTCCACTACACACACACAGCCAGGTACCTAAAATAAATTTAAATGAGAAAATATTCATCTGCTTAATATACTAAAGCCCATTTAAAATTTTATAATAAATAAAAAAGATAAAAACCAATATACCTTAGATCCTAAGTGATAGGTAGAGCTATTCAGTGTAAAATAGCTGGTTTTATTTTTAATATAAGATATCCTTGTGAGCTGTTTTTGTAAAAATTGTGATCCCACAAAATATTTATACCATATAAAATGTACCCAAAAATAATGTTTAGATTGCCAGAGAGATACAACAGTGATTAAGGCACTTACCTTTCACGTGACTGCCCAGGATTCAATCCCCAGCATCCCATTGAGGTTGTATACTTGAAAATACTGAGAAATATGGTAGTGAGAATTTCCCTAATTCACTCTGACTATGTATCTTAAATATAACTGTGAAAGACTTATAATTCATATTGACCTCAATAAAAATGATAAATACTGAGAAATATTTCTCTATAAATATTCTTATATGATTCTGAGTGAGCTAATTTATTAAGAAATATGCATGATCATGTAGTAGTATCACTAATAGCAAGCATTAGATACCATATTTATAATTATCTTTATTTAAACACCATGATTACAAATATGATTATAGTTGTATGATTACAGTCATGTAAAGAACATCCCCCTTCACCAGTGCAACATTCCCACCACCAATTTCCCAGATCTCCCTCCTCCCTACCCCCCACCCCGACACCTGTACTCGAGACAGGCTTTCTACTTCCCTCATTTATTCACATAGTTATGCTAATTTTCAGTGTAGTCATCTCTCCAACTGCACTCAACACTCTATGTGATGAGCTTCATGTCATGAGCTGCACCTACCAGCCCTCATCTCTCTTGTCTCTGAGATACTGTTAAAAATATCTTTCATTTTTCTTAAAGCCCATAGATGAGTGAAACCATTCTGCGTCTTTCTCTCTCCCTCTGACTTACTTCACTCAGCATAATAGATTTCATATACATCCACGTATAGGAAAATTTCATGACTTCATCTCTCCTGATGGCTGCATAGTATTCCATTGTGTGTATGCACAACAGTTTCTTTAGCCACTCATCTGTTGAAGGACATCTTTGTTGTTTCCAGAGTCTGGCTATTGTAAATAGCGCTGCAATGAATATAGGTGTAAGGAAGGGCTTTTTGTATTGTATTTTTGTGTTCCTCGGGTATATTCCTAGGAGTGGTATAGCTGGATAGTGGTATAGATGGAAGCTCAATTTCCAGTTTGTGAAGGAATCTCCACATCACTTTCCATAAAGGTTGTACTAGACGGTATTCCCACCAGCAGTGGATAAGAGTTTCTTTCTCTCCACATCCCCGCCAACATTGCTTGTTCTCATTCTTTGTGATGTGTGCCAATCTCAGTGGCGTGAGGTGGTACCTCATAGTAGTTTTGATTTGCATCTCCTTGAGGATTACTGATGTTGAGCATCTTTTCATGTGCCTTTTGGCCATTTGCCTTTCTTTTTCAAAGTGTCTGTTCATTTCTTCTCCCCATTTTTTGGTGGGATAAGTTGTTTCTTTCTTGTATAGTTCTGTCAGTACCTTGTAAATTTTGGATATTAGTCCTTTATCTGATGAGTATTGGGTGAATAATTTCTCCCACTCAGTGGGTGGCCTTTGTATTCTGGGCACTATCTCCTTTGAGATGCAGAAGCTCCTCAGCTTAATATAGTTCCATCTGTTTATCTCTGCTGTTTCCTCCTTAAAGATGCCTTTAGTCTCAATGTCCTGGAGTGTTTCACCTACATGTTGCTCTATATACCTTATAGTTTCTGATCTGATATCAAGGTCTTTAATCCATTTGGATTTTACCTTTGTACATGGTGTTAGCTGGGGATCTGAGTTTGCTTTTTTGCAAGTGGCTAACCAGTTGTGCCAACACCACTTGTTGAATAGGCTTTCCTTGCTCCATTTAGGATTTCTTGCTCCTTTATCAAAAACTAGGTGGTTATGTGTCTGAGGAACCTACTCTGAGTACTCAAGCCTATTCCACTGATCTGAGGGTCTGTCTTTATTCCAATAACATGCTGTTTGTATAACTATTGCTTTGTAATACAGCTTAAAATTGGGGAAAGTAATGTCTCCCATATTCCTTTTCCCTAGGAGTGCTTTAGTTATTCGAGGTTGTTTATTGTTCCAGATGAATTTCTGAAGTATTTGATCCATTTCTTTGAAAATGTCATGGGTATCTTTAGAGGAATCACATTAAATCTGTACAATGCCTTTAGAAGTATTGCCATTTTAATGATGTTGATCCTGCCAATAAATGATCAGAGTATGTGCTTCCATTTCTGCGTGTCCTCTCTTATTTCTTGGAGCAGTGTTTTATAGTTTTCTTTGAATAGATCCTTCACATCTTTAGTCAGGTTGACTCCAAGATATTTGAGTTTGTGTGGCACTAATGTGAATGGGATTGTTCTCTTAATGTCAATTACTTCCCTATCATTATTAGTGTATAAAAAGGCCATTGATTTTTGTGTGTTAATTTTGTAGCCTGCCACTTTGCCAAATGAATCTGTTATTTCTAGAAGCTTTTTGGTAGAGTCTTTAGGGTTTTCTAAGTAGAGTATCATGTCCTCTGCAAACAGCGAGCGCTTGACTTCTTCCTGTCCTATGTGAATTCCCTTGATATCTTTTTCTTGCCTAATCGCTATAGCAAATACTTCTAGTACTATGTTAAATAGGAGTGGTGAGAAAGGACAGCCTTGTCTTGTACCAGAATTTAGAGGAAGGCTTTTAGTTTATCTCCATTGAGGATAATATTTGCCACTGGCTTGTGGTAGATGGCTTTAACTATATTGAGAAAGGTTCCTTTTATTCCTATCTTGCTGAGAGTTTTCATAAAGAATGGGTGTTGAATCTTAGCAAATGCTTTTTCTGCATCTATTGATATGACCATGTGATTTTTATATTTCTTGTTGTTTATGTTGTATATTACATTGATAGATTTACAGATGTTAAACCAGCCTTGCATTCCTGGGATGAAACCTAGTTGATCAAAGTGAATGATCTTCTTGATGAGGCACTGGATCCTGTTCACCAGGATCTTGTTGAGGATCTTTGCATCTGTGTTCATCAGAAATATTGGTCTGTAATTTTCTTTTTTGGCAGTATCTCTATCTGGTTTTGGTATTAAGGTGATGTTGGCTTCATAAAATCTATTTGGAAGTGTTCCTGTTTTTTTCGATTTCATAAAAGAGCCTGGCTAGGATTGGTAGTAGTTCCTCTTGAAAGGTTTGAAAGAATGCATTCGTGAATCCATTAGGGCCTGGACTTTTGTTTTTGGGCAAATTTTTGATAACAATTTTAATTTCCTCAATAGTGATGGGGGTGTTTAGATATGCTACATCTTCTTTATTCAACCGTGGAAGGTTATATGAGCTCAAAAATTTATCTATTTCATCCAGGTTCTCATATTTAGTGGCGTAGAATTTCTCAAAGTATTCTCTGAATACCCTTTGAATCTCTGCAGTATCAGTAGTGATCTCCCCCTTTTCATTTCTAATATGCATTATCAAGTTTCTCTCTTTTGCTTTGTGAGTTTTGCCAATGGTCTATCAATATTGTTTATTTTTTCAAAGAACCAACTTCTGCTTTTGTTGATCTTTCAGATTGTTTTTTGGGTTTCCATTTCATTGATTTCTGCTCTCAGCTTTGTTATTTCCTTCTGTCTCCCTATTCTTAGTTTCTTTTGTTGATCATTTTCTAATTCTATAAGCTGCGTCATTAAGCTATTCATGAATGCTCCTTCTTCCTTCTTGATGTGTGCTTGCAAAACTATAAACTTCATCTCAGTACCACTTGTTCTGTATCTCATAGGTTCTGATAGTTTGTGTTTTCATTTTCGTTTGTTTCCAGGAAAATTTTTGATTCCTTCTTTGATTTCATCTCAGACCCACTGGTTGTTCAGTAGTAGACTGTTTAATTTCCAGGTGTTAAATTTTTTCTTCTGTGTCCCTTTGTAGTTCACATCTAACTTCAGAGTCTTGTGGTCAGCAAAGGTAGCCTGCAAAATTTCTATCTTCTTGATTTTATGGAGGTATGTTTTATGTGCCAGCATGTGGTCTATCCTGGAGAATGACCCATGTACGTTGGAAAAGAATGTGTATCCAAGTTTCTGAGGATAGAGTGTCCTACATATATCTACTAGGCCTCTTTCTTCCATTTCTCTTTTCAGGTCTAGTATATTTTGTTGGGTTTCCATTTGGTTGACCTATCAAGTGTTGACAAGCCTGTGTTGAGGTTTCCCACATTATTGTGTTATTATTAATATCCTTTTTCAGATTTGTCAACAATTGTATTAAATACTTTGCTGCTCCCTCATTGGGAGCGTATATGTTTAGGAGAGTGATTTCTTCCTGCTGTACATATCCCTTGATTAGTACATAGTATCTATCTTTGTCCCTTACAACTTTTCTGAGTATAAAGTTTGTGTCATCTGATATTAGTATGGCCACCCGTGCTTTTTTAAGGGTGTTGTTTGCTTAAATGATTTTCCTCCAGCCTTTGATTTTGAGTCTGTTTATTCTGACTATTCAGGTGTGTTTCTTGTAGGCAGCAGAAGGTTGGCTTCAGTTTTTTGATCCATTTTGCCACTCTGTGCCTCTTAACTGGTGCATTTAGTCCATTGACATTGAGAGAAATAATTGTCATGGGATTTATTGCCATCTTTGTGTAGAAGTTTGGTGTGTTTTTTGTTCTGTCTTGTCTTTAGAATAGATCTTTCAGTTTTTCTTTTAAGGCTGGTTTTGAGTCTGTAAAGTTTTTGAGCTGTTGTTTATCTGTGAAGCCATGTATACTTCCTTCAAACTTGAAAGTGAGTTTTGCTGGGTGCAGTATTCTTGGCAAAGCATTTATTTTGTTGAGTTTTGTCACTATATCCCACCACTGCCTTCTGGCCTTGAGTGTTTCTGGTGACAGGTCTGCTGTAAATCTCAAGGATGCTCCCTGGAATGTAATTTCCCTTTTCAATCTTGCTGCTTGCAGTATTCTATCTCTATCTGTGGGATTCATCATTGTGACTAGGATGTGTCTTGGGGTGTTTCTCCTGGGGTTTTTTTTAGCTGGTACTCTTCGGGCATGCAGGATTTGGTCACATGTTTTCTTTAGCTCTGGTAGTTTCTCTGTGATGATGTTCTTGACTGTTGATTCTTCCTGGAGATTTTCTTCTTGGGTCTCTGGGATTCCAATGATTCTAAAGTTGTTTCTGTTGAGCTTATCAAAGACTTCTATTTTCATCTGCTCATATTCTTTGAGTAATTTTTTCATTGTCTGATCATTTGATTTAAGGCTTTTTTCCAATCTCTTCTGCTGTGTAAAGTTGTTATGCATCTCATCTTCCAACGCACTAATTTTATCCTCAGCTGCTTTTAACCTTTTGGAAAGCTCATCCATTATGTTCTTCAGTTCATCTACTGAGTTTTTCATGACCTGATATTTCAGTTTGGAGTTTTCTGATTTCTATCTTCATATTTTCTTGATTTTTATTAGTGTTCTGATCTATACTTTCTTTGAGTTCTGTGAGCATTCTTCATATTTCTTCTCTAAACTCCATTTCTGAAAGACTGCTTAGGTGGTTGGCCATTGTTGGGTCATCAGAGTTTCCATCTTCATTCTCTATGGCTGAAGTTGGTCTGCATAGTTTTCCCATTGTCACGCTTATGATGTGTTTTTCTACGTGTTGTGGTGGTATTCATTGGCTATGTCGAGTGCACAGCTGCTCCGCTTCGCTTCAGGGCCATGCTCCTCTGCTTTGACCCCTTATAGGTGGGCTTAAGGGGGCCACCAGAGTCAGCTTTTTTCTGCAATTCTGGCCCAGAAACACTCACCTCAGCTGAGGCACGCCCTCAGGGGATTAATGCAGGAGAAGATCAAAGTTCCCAGGTTGAAGCAAGCTGGGGGAGGCCTCAAAATGTCTGCCGAGCCTACGGGGCCCAGCATTCAGCTTTATCCACAACTCCTCCCGGAAACACTCACCTCAGCGAGGCAAGCTGTCAGGGGATGAATGCCAGACTAGATACCATTTTTATAGTTTCATCTCTAGTTATTTTTTGAGTCCTCAAGAAAAAGATATTTAGAAAAGTTTTATCTCTATTGTATCAATTAATCCTAGGTGGTAGATATTTCATGAGACTTCATTTATTTTCACATATATATTTTCTTATTGCTCTCCAAATTACTTATTGTAGCAGTTTTTTAATTTTTCATATATAGTATGTATATTAAATATATTGACAATATATATTGGCAATAATTGTGGAAATCATAGTATCAGGAAACATAAATACTCCAGGAGTATTGAATGACATTCACCTAAAAGCATAAACTCCCACTTTATGAACCTCACCACAGAGTGATGAGTTTAGTTAGAGAAATAACTACATTGTGAACTATCCTAACAATGAGAATGTATGAGAGAAATAGAAAGCTTGTCTAGAGTACAGGTGGGGGCGGAGTGGGGAGGAGGGATATTTGGGGCATTGGTGGTGGGAAGGTTGCACTGGACATGGGGGTGTCCTCTTATATGACTGAAACACAACCACAATCATGTTTGTAACTAAGGTGTTTAAATAAAAATATTATTAAAAAAAAAATAAAAGCACAAACTCATTTTACTAGTTATAACCGGTTCAATGCATTTATCTACAAAAAACCATGTCCAAATATATACTCAACCAAATGGAAATAGATTATCTGAAATAGAAGCATTTATTGAGAAAAAGAATATCTATATGAATGAAACAAATATCTTCAGACCAGATACTCTTTGAATAGCTTAGCCAATTTCAACTATACACCTTAACATTTAGTATCACGTTTAGATTACACTTAAGAAACAGATGCTGATGGTGTCACATATTGGTGACAGCTGTCAAGTAACGTTGATACAACAATGAATTGGTTTTCAACTTTTCTTTACTCACACTTTTTTCTCCTCAACATATACTCCTAAAGAAAGTCTGGTAGTTAGGTTATACTAACTTAATATTAACATTTTTAACTGAACAAACCAAGTTTCTTTTTTATTTTTTTATTTAATAAATATTCTTTTTTAATTATATCTTTATTAAACACCATGATTACAAAAATGATTGTACTTGGGTTTCAGTCATAAAAATAACAACCCCTTTACCAGCACAACCTTCCCACCACCAGTTCCCCCATCTCCTACCTCCCCAAACCCCTGCCTGTATTCGAGAAAGTCCTTCTATATCCCTCACTCAATGACATTGTCATGATAGTTCTCAGCATAGTTA
This sequence comes from Suncus etruscus, assembly GCF_024139225.1. Classification (NCBI taxonomy): domain Eukaryota; kingdom Metazoa; phylum Chordata; class Mammalia; order Eulipotyphla; family Soricidae; genus Suncus; species Suncus etruscus. The sequence continues at coordinate 153,867,939 of NC_064849.1, read as the reverse complement.
TTTCTCCAAATACACTCACCACTCCTTGTGGTGAGCATCATATCCCAAGCCAGTCCTTCTGGCCCTAATCTCTGGAAATTATTTACATGTCTTTAATTTTTCTTAAAACCCATAGATTAGAGAGACTATTCTGTGTCTATCTCTCTCCTTCTGACTTATTTCACTTAGCATAATGGATTTCATGTACATCCATGTATTGGAAAATTTCATGAATTCATCTCTCCTGATGGCTGCATAATATTCTATTGTGTATATGTACCACAGTTTCTTTAGCCATTCATCTGTTGAAGAGCATCTTGGTTGTTTCCAGAGTCTGGCTATTGTAAATAGTGCTGCAGTGAATATTTATGTGAGGAAGGGATGTTTGTATTGTGTTTTTGAGTTCCTAGGGTATCTCCCTAAAAGTGGTATGGCTGAGTCAAATGGGAGCTCAATTTCCAGGGTATTTTTTTTTGTTTTGTTTTGTTTTGTTTTGTTTTTGAGGAAACACCATATTGTTTTCCATAAAGGCTGGACTAGACGGCATTCCCACCAGCAGTGAACAGGAGTTTCTTTCTCCCCCCATTCCCGCCAGCACTGATTGTTCTTGTTCTTTATAATGTGTGCCAGTCTCTATAGTGTGAGATGGTACCTCACTGTTGTTTTGATTTGCATCTCCCTGATTATTAGTGATGTGGAGCATTTTTTCATGTGCCTTTTGGCCATTTGTATTTCTTCTTTGAGAAATTATTTGTTCATTTTTTTCTCCCCATTTTTTATGGAGTTAGATTTTTTTCTTTTTCAGTTCTGACAATGCCTTGTATATCTTATATATTAGCCCCTTAGCTGATGGGTATTGGGTGAATAGCTTTAAATATTCTATTTCTTTTGATTACTTAAACATCATGGTTACAAAATTGTTCATGATTTAGTTTCAGTCAAACAATGTACACCACTGATGCACATTTCCCATTTCCAGTGTCCCCAATTTTACTTCCAACTTTCCCCCTGCCTACCTCTGGGCAACATTGCACTTCTCTCTCTTTCTCTCTCTCCCTTTTCCCTCCTTTTTGACACTTTGGATTGCACTATTGTTAATGAAGGGAGACAATATTTTTCAGTTTATTCCCTTTAAGCATCCCAGTTTTGTCCAGAGTGAACACTTCCCAACAACTATTGTCATAATGGACCCACTCTATCCTAATAGCAATCCCGACACTTTGTCACAAGCTTCCTGCCAATGACTGGTTTTCCTGACCCTCATCTCTATTGTGTCTGGATATTATTATCATACAATTTTTTATTTTTCTTATATGTTAGAAATGAATGAGATTATCTATGTCTTAATAGAATCAACCAAGCTCCCATTTTAATAGCAAAAGAATTTAGCTCTAGTTAATATATATATCTGTGTGTGTGTGTGTGTGTGCACAATAAATAAGAGTTTATTGTAAAAATTAAATAAATAAAATAAACATACTTTATTATAAGATTTTGGTAGAAAGAGACATTCATCACTAATAGCAAATTTATTTGGGACAAAATCTACAGGGCAGGCTTGATAAAGCTGAACTCTCATTGCTGAAATTGTCAGGAATATAGATGACACTGGAACATTTGCTTTAAGATGCTACTGCTTCTTAGTTAAGATATTTATGATCACTTCCTCACCCTCCAAAGTCTTAAAATCTCTAGATACAACAATTTAAAAAGGCAAAACATCAACCCTGTTTATGTCTTCACTATCAGGATAAAGGACTATAACTGAGCACCCTAATGGAAAGGGAATGATATCAAAAAGATTATCAGGACACAATTAGGAATAAGAACACCTGCTTAGGTAACCAGCAATGACTTCTTTAAGTGCCTCACATGCAACCTCTCTTGAATTATTTTTTTTTTTACACCCATCACCAGTGCAACATTCCCATCACCAATGTCCCAAGTCTCCCTCCTCCCCACCCGACCCCCGCCTGTACTCTAAACAGGTTCTCAATTTCCCTCATACATTCTCATTATTAGGACAGTTCAAAATGTAGTTATTTATCCAACTAAACTCATCACTCTTTGTGATGAGCTTCCTGAGGTGAGCTGGAACTTCCAGCTCTTTTCTCTTTTGTGTCTGAAAGTTATTATTGCAAGAATGTCTTTCATTTTTCTTAAAACCCATAAATGTGTGAGACCATTCTGCGTTTTTCTCTCTCTCTCTGACTTATTTCACTCAGCATAATAGATTCCATGTACATCCATGTATAGGAAAATTTCATGACTTCATCTCTCCTGACAGCTGCATAATATTCCATTGTGTATATGTACCACAGTTTCTTTAGCCATTCGTCTGTTGAAGGGCATCTTGGTTGTTTCCAGAGTCTTGCTATGGTAAATAGAGCTGCAATGAATATAGGTGTAAGGAAGGGGTTTTTGTATTGTATTTTTGTGTTCCTAGGGTATATTCCTAGGAGTGGTATAGCTGGATCGTATGGGAGCTCGATTTCCAGTTTTTGGAGGAATCTCCATATCACTTTCCATAAAGGTTGAACTAGACGGCATTCCCACCAGCAGTGGATAAGAGTTCCTTTCTCCCCACATCCCCGCCAACACTGTTTATTCTCATTCTTTGTGATGTGTGCCATTCTCTGTGGTGTGAGGTGGTATCTCATCGTTGTTTTGATTTGCATCTCCCTGATGATTAGTGATGTGGAGCACATTTTCATGTGTCTTTTGGCCATCTGTATTTCTTCTTTGTCAAAGTGTCTGTTCATTTCTTCTCCCCATTTTTTGATGGGATTAGATGTTTTTTCCTTGTAAAGTTCTGTCAGTGCCTTGTATATTTTGGAGATTAGCCCCTTATCTGATGGGTATTGGGTGAATAGTTTCTCCCACTCAGTGGGTGGCTCTTGTATCTTGGGCATTATTTCCTTTGAGGTGCAGAAGCTTCTCAGCTTAATATATTCCCATCTGTTAATTTCTGCTTTCACTTGCTTGGAGAGTGCAGTTTCTTCCTTGAAGATGCCTTTAGCCTCAATGTCCTGGAGTGTTTTACCTACGTATTGTTCTATATATCTTATGGTTTTGGGGCTGATATCGAGGTCTTTAATCCATTTGGATTTTACCTTCATACATGATGTTAGCTGGGGGTCTAAGTTCAATTTTTTGCAAGTGGCTACCCAGTTTTGCCAACACCACTTGTTGAAGAGGCTTTCTTTGTTCCATTTAGGATTTTTTGCTCCTTTATCAAAAATTAGATGATTGTATGTCTGGGGAACATTCTCTGAGTATTCAAGCTTATTCCACTGATCTGAGGGCCTGTCTTTATTCCAATACCATGCTGTTTTGATAACTATTGCTTTGTAGTAAAGTTTAAAGTTGGGGAAAGTAATTCCTCCCATATTCTTTTTCCCAATGATTGCTTTAGCTATTCGAGGGTGTTTATTGTTCCAAACAAATTTCAAAAGTGCCTGATCTACCTCTTTGAAGAATGTCATAGGTATCTTTAGAGGGATAGCATTGAATCTGTATAACGCCTTGGGGAGTATTGCCATTTTGATGATGTTAATCCTGCCAATCCATGAGCAGGGTATGTGTTTCCATTTCCGCGTGTCCTCTCTTATTTCTTGGAGCAGAGTTTTATAGTTTTCTTTGTATAGGTCTTTCACATTTTTAGTCAAGTTGATTCCAAGATATTTGAGTTTGTGTGGCACTATTGTGAATGGGGTTGTTTTCTTAATGTCTATTTCTTCCTTATTACTATTGGTGTATAGAAAGGCCATTGATTTTTGTGTGTTAATTTTGTAGCCTGCTACCTTGCTATATGAGTCTATTGTTTCTAGAAGATTTTTGATAGAGTCTTTGGGGTTTTCTAAGTAGAGCATCATGTCATCTGCAAACAGTGAGAGCTTGACTTCTTCCTTTCCTATCTGGATTCCCTTGATATCTTTTTCTTGCCTAATCGCTATAGCAAGTACTTCCAGTGCTATGTTGAATAGGAGTGGTGAGAGAGGACAGCCTTGTCTTGTGCCAGAATTTAGAGGAAAGGCTTTCAGTTTTTCTCCATTGAGGACAATATTTGCCTCTGGCTTGTGGTAGATGGCCTTAACTATATTGAGAAAGGTTCCCTCCATTCCCATCTTGCTGAGAGTTTTGATCAAGAATGGGTGTTGGACCTTGTCAAATGCTTTCTCTGCGTCGATTGATATGATCATGTGATTTTTATTTTTCTTGCTGTTGATGTTGTGTATTATGTTGATAGATTTACGGATGTTAAACCAGCCTTGCATTCCTGGAATGAAACCTACTTGATCGTAGTGGATGATCTTCTTAATGAGGCATTGAATCCTATTTGCCAGGATTTTGTTGAAGATCTTTGCATCTGCATTCATCAGCGATATTGGTCTGTAATTTTCTTTTTTCGTAGCATCTCTGTCTGGTTTAGGTATCAAGGTAATGTTGGCTTCATAAAAGCTATTTGGAAGTTTTCCTGTTTTTTCAATTTCATGAAAGAGTCTTGCCAGGATTGGTAGTAGTTCCTCTTGAAAGGTTTGAAAGAATTCATTAGTAAATCCATCTGGGCCTGGGCTTTTGTTTTTGGGCAGACATTTGATTACTTTCTTAATTTCCTCAATAGTAATGGGTGTGTTTAGATATGCTACATCCTCTTCATTCAATCGTGGAAGATTATAAGATTCCAAAAATTTATCCATTTCTTCCAGGTTTTCATTTTTAGTGGCATAGAGTTTCTCAAAGTAGTTTCTGATTACCCTTTGAATCTCTACCATATCAGTAGTGATCTCTCCTTTTTCATTCCTAATACGAGTTATCAAGTTTCTCTCTCTTTCTTTCTTTGTTAGTTTTGCCAGTGGTCTATCAATCTTGTTTATTTTTTCAAAGAACCAACTTCTGCTTTCGTTGATCTTTTGGATGGTTTTTCTGGTTTCCCCTTCATTGATTTCTGCTCTCAGCTTTGTTATTTCCTTCTGCCTCCCTATTTTTGGATCCTTTTGTTGAGCACTTTCTAATTCTATGAGCTGCGTCATTAAGCTATTCAGATATGCCCCTTCTTCTTTCCTGATGTGTGCTTGCAAAGCTATAAATTTTCCTCTCAGTACTGCTTTTGCTGTGTCCCATAGGTTCTGATAAATTGTGTCTCCATTGTCATTTGTTTTCAGGAAGGTTTTGATTTCCTCTTTGATTTCATTTCGGACCCACTGATTATTCAGTATGAGGCTATTTAACTTCCAGGTGTTAAAATTTTTCTTCTGTGTCCCTTTGTAGTTTATATATAATTTCAGGGCTTTGTGGTCAGCAAAGGCAGCCTGCAAAATTTCTATCCTCTTGATATTATGGAGATATGTTTTGTGTGCTAACATGTAGTCTATCCTAGAGAATGTCTCATGTACATTAGAGAAAAATGTGTATCCAGGCTTCTGGGGGTGGAGTGTCCTGTATATATCTACTAGGCCTCTTACTTCCATTTCTCTCCTCAGGTCTAGTATATTCTTATTGGGTTTCAGTCTGGTTGACCTGTCTAGTGTTGACAATGCCGTGTTGAGGTCTCCCACAATTATTGTGTTGTTATTGATATTATTTTTCAGATTTGTCAACAGTTGTATTAAATATTTTGCTGGCCCCTCATTCGGTGCATATATGTTTAGGAGGGTGATTTCTTCCTGCTGTACATATCCCTTGATTAATACAAAATGTCCATCTTTGTCCCTTACTACTTTCCTAAGTATAAAGTTTGCATCATCTGATATTAATATGGCCACTCCAGCTTTTTTTTGGGTGTTGTTTGCTTGGATGATTTTCCTCCAGCCTTTTATTTTGAGTCTATGTTTGTTCTGACTATTCAGGTGCGTTTCTTGTAGGCAGCAGAAGGTTGGATTGAGTTTTTTGATCCATTTAGCCACTCTGTGTCTCTTAACTGGTGCATTTAGTCCATTGACATTGAGAGAAAGAATTGTCCTGGGAGTTAGTGTCATCTTTATATTAAAGTTTGGTGTGTCTGTTGGTAAGCCTTGTCTTAAAGTATGCCATTTAGTTTTTCTTTTAAGAATGGTTTTGAGTCTGTGAAGTTTTTGAGCTGTTGTTTGTCTGTGAAACTATGTATTGTTCCTTCAAACCTGAAAGTGAGTTTTGCTGGGTGCAGTATTCTAGGCGAAGCATTTATTTCATTGAGTTTTGTCACTATGTCCCACCACTGCCTTCTGGCCTTGAGTGTTTCTGGTGACAGGTCTGTAGTAAATCTCAAGGATGTTCCCTTAAATGTAATTTCTCTTTTCGATCTTGCTGCTTTCAGAATTCTGTCTCTATCTATGGGATTCGTCATTGTGACTAGGATGTGTCTTGGGGTGTTTTTTCTGGGGTCTCTTTTAGTTGGCACTCTTCGGGCATGCAGGATTTGATCACATGTATTCATTATCTCTGGTAGTTTCTCTTTAATGATGTTCTTGACTGTTGATTCTTCCCGGAGATTTTCTTCCTGAGTCTCTGGGACTCCAATGATTCTTAAGTTGTTTCTGTTGAGCTTATCATAGACTTCTATTTTCATCTGTTCCCATTCTTTGAGTAATTTTTCCATTGTTTGATCATTTGCTTTGAGGCTTTTTTCCAATTTCTTCTGCTGTATGTAATTGTTATGTATCTCATCTTCCAGTGTACTGATTCTATCCTCAGCTGCTGTTAACCTGTGGGAAATCTCAAACATGTTTTTCTTCAATTCATCTACTGAGTTTCTCAGACCTGTTATTTGATCTGAAATTTCCGTTTGGAGTTTTCTCATTTCTATCTTCATATTCTCCTGATTCTTTTTAGTTTTCTCTTCTATACTTTGTTTGAGTTCTTTGAACATGTTCCATATTGCAACTCTAAACTCCTTATCTGAGAGACTGACTAGGTGGTTGATCATGTTCAAGTCATCAGAGTTGCCATCTTCATTCTCTATGTCTGGCACTGGCCCATGTTGTTTCCCCATTGTCACACTAGTACTGCGTGTTTTTCTACGTGTTGTGATTGTATTCATTGGCTAAATGCTGTGCACCGTCGCGAAGGGGAGCGGAGCAACCGTGCTCCTCTGGCTTCTCCCTTTCTGGGCGTGTCGACTCACCTCCACGGAAGGCTCACAGGAAGGCAGGCTGGCAGATGGGCCGCACCCAGGATGAAATCAGGCCAAAAATGCAGGACAGCAGAGTAGAGAGGCAGAAGGGTGCTGGCATCTGAGATCCAGCGAAGTTCAGTGGCTCCTCCCTTTCTGGGCTTGTCGACTCACCTCCACGGAAGGCTCACGGGAAGGCAGACTCCCCGGAAAGTTCACAGGAAGGCAGGCTGGCTGATGAGCCGCACCAAGGGTGAAATCAGGCCGAAAATGCAGGACAGCAGAGTAGAGAGGCAGAAGGGTGCTGGCATCTGAGAACCAGCGAAGTTCAGTGGCTCCTCCCTTTCTGGGCGTGTCGACTCACCTCCACGGAAGGCTCACGGGAAGGCAGACTCCCCGGAAAGTTCACAGGAAGGCAGGCTGGCTGATGAGCCGCACCAAGGGTGAAATCAGGCCGAAAATGCAGGACAGCAGAGTAGAGAGGCAGAAGGGTGCTGGCATCTGAGATCCAGCAGAGTTCGGTGGCTCCTCCCTTTCTGGGCGTGTCGGCTCACCTCCACGGAAGGCTCACGGGAAGGCAGACTCCCCGGAAAGCTCACAGGAAAGCAGGCTGGCTGATGAGCCGCACCAAGGGTGAAATCAGACCGAAAATGCAGGACAACAGAGTAGAGAGGCAGAAGGGTGCTGGCATCTGAGATCCAGCGAAGTTCAGTGGCTTGAATTATTTTTTTTAAAATTAGTCCTCTAGAAGCTGAAGACTATAACATACCAGTGAGTCTTAAAATCAATTTGGTAGACTGTTTTTACTTACTTAAAAGCAGAATTTAGAACCAGAGAGAAAATATAAATTCAGGCACTTGCCTGTACCCTACCAACATACTTTAAATCCCAAGTATCACATAGGTCCACAAAAGCCACTAGAAGTGATTCCCAAGTCAGAGTTAAAAATAAGCCCTGAGTTGGAGCCGGAGAAATAGCATGAAGGTAAGGTGTTTGCCTTGCATGCAGAAGGTCGATGGTTCAAATCCTGGCATCCAATATGGTCTCCTGAGCCTGCCAGGAGCAATTTCTGAGCATAGAACCAGGAGTAATCCCTATGCAATGCCGGGTGTGACCCAAAGACCAAATAATAATAATAATAATAATAATAATAATAATAATAATAATAATAAAAAACCCTGAGTACAATCGGAAATTTCCCCTGAGCACCACTGTGTACCTTTCCAAAACTCATAACACTGAAAACTTTAAAAATAAATTAATTATGAAAATTATAAAATGAACATTTTAAAGGCAGGACTAAATTAGCATAAAATATCAGAATATAGAGAATATAGAAATGTCATATATGTATATGTCTATAAGGTATGTCAGGTACAAATCTTGTCTTTGTGCTTTTGTGTGACTATTGGTGGGATTAAAATGTGCCCTGGAGACCACTCACACACACAAGAATATCTCAAAAGACCTAATAGGGATACCTATATTTCATCTGTATGTTCAATAACTCTATAACAATACCTTCTAGTGAGTTTATTCCCAAATGTAAAGGTAGCTTCCTCCACCACTTATTCTCTTTAATTATTTTTTCAATTTATTTTTATTTCATATATATGTATATGCATATAATTATTTTTTTTATTAACCTCACCTGCTTTAGTTCTGCTTGGCACAAAAACCTACAAGAAAAAACTTGCCTGGGATAAGAGCTCAGGTCAAAACCATGGCACAGAGATTGTGTAGTCTGTCATTCTTACCCCCAAATGCACCAGCAATACAATTTGTCACCAACCCCTTTTGCATAGGCACTCTTAAAGGGGCAATCCTATGCACAGAAACAAGCTCTTATCTATTAGGAATAAGAATCCATACATTTTAATTTTGTTTAGTTTTGTTTTTGTTTTTTGGGGTCACACCTGGCAGCACTCAGGGGTTACACCTGGCTCTACACTCAGAAATCACTTCTGGCAGGTTTGGGGGACCATATGGGATGCCGGGATTCGAACCACTGTCCTTCTGCATGCAAGGCAAACACCTTACCTCCATGCTATCTCTCTGGCCCCGAATGCATACATTTTATAATCCTCCCAGTTTTTTTTTGTTGTTGTAGTTTTTGATTTTGATTTTCTTTCCAACAGAACCACATAACATGAATCATATTGTTCTGCCTCATGAATTGAGGGGGGAAAGTGGAGGGTACCAAGACCAAACAGTCGTATGAAGATTGAGTGGAAATAAAAAAAATGATTAGACTCGGGGCCGGGCGGTGGCGCTGGAGGTAAGGTGCCTGCCTTGCCTGCGCTAGCCTAGGACGGACCGCGGTTCGATCCCCCGGCGTCCCATATGGTCCCCTAAGAAGCCAGGAGCAACTTCTGAGCGCATAGCCAGGAGTAACCCCTGAGCGTCACAGGGTGTGGCCCAAAAACCAAAAAAAAAAAATGATTAGACTCAAACACCAAACCCAAAGTCAATGTCAACAGAATTGATACCCATTCTACAACAAGCTAGACTCAGAGAGGAGCAGTTAACACAGGCAGACTGGGGAGAGAGGAGGGCAAGAGAGGGAGATATGGGATGCATGCTGGGAATAGGGGTGGAGGAGAACAACACTGGTGGTGGGAATGGCCCTAATTTATTGTCACCACATATTAAATATTACCTTTACTTAAATATTACTGTTACTTTGGAAGATTTGTAATTCACTTTGGTCACAATAAAATTATTTAAAAATAAAACAAAATTTAAGATTTGCAAATAGATGTAAGGCAAATAGGGTCTCTTAACCCACTTTGAAGTGAGCTCCAATGATCAGTTTATAGTAAAAAACATTTAGCACACATATTTAAAATCCAAAATCCACAATATTTTATTCATTTTAAGTACAAGCAAATAAAGGAAAAAATGTCAATAGCACAGATCATCAAATGCTTGCAAAAGGATCTTGGACCTTCAAAGAGATAAAGATGTGTTTAGAATATTTTATTTAGAGAATGAAATGTTTGGAATTATTCTAGAAATCTTAATATCCATGATTTAAACTAAACTTAAAATTTTAAATAGTGATTAAAATTAAAATATTTTGAGCTGGAGCAACCAACCTAAGTTTGATCCACAGCATCTGATATGGTCTCTTGACCCTGTCAGGTGTGTTCCTTAATTGCAGTCAGAAGTAATCCTGCACAATGCCTGGATGTGACCAAAATATAAAAATTAAAATTAAAATATTTTGTATCCTTTGATTAATTGAAAATTTAAGTGTCCTAAAATGTTCTTTCTCCCAAACAGTTCTTTAGAGCGAAAAATCTACTGTTTTTTCATTGACTACCATTTTATTTTTGTGACTTGATTATAAACAATATATGGACAACAATAACATCTTAGACTTATTAACGGTGGTGCTTCACAAACAATATTATAAATGGAAAAGCATTAGTTAACACTATTGATGGAAAGGGAAAAAAAGAAGTAGGGTGAAAAGAATGGGTAAAGGTGTCTTTTTAGTGTGATGAGATAGTATAGAACTGCTGGTGGTGACTGTGGTGAGTCTCATATAAATATAGAAGTGCAAAGCTAACCCCTGAAGTTCTATACTATTGTAAAAACAATAAATAGTAAAATTTATGACAAACCAAAAATGAAGCATCAGATCCATAGAACAACAGATAAGACACTTGCCTTGCATGAGGCTAAACTAGGTTCATTGTCCATCATCTATCATCTTAGAGTGATTTTTCAGAGCAGAGCCCGGAGAAGCCCCTGAGCACCAATTATGACCCCAAAACAAAACAAAACAAAACAGAAAAGTGAAAGTCTCAAATATTAGTAAATGTTCATTGATGAATATACATGTTTTACAAAATGGTTGTAAAATTTGTGAGTAGTATCTTTCACTTGATCATTTTATTTTAATTAAAATATCAATAACAAAGACAAGTTAATGAGTACCATTGAGAATTTATAACACTAAGCATTAAATCTGTTTTATTAAACCAAGTTTAGCCTAAATTCATCTATGTAAAATGTGAACTAGATAAGTAAAACCTGGGATATTAAAATTCAGATGCAAATGCTCCTCCTGCTTATCAAGGACCCATCTGGCCTTTTAACTATATTTTAATGAACAACATAATTCAATTCCACAAATGGTTTATAACCACCCCAACCACTATTGTCATAAACAATTTATGCAGAGTTTCTTACTCAATGTATTATGGTCCTTAGACTTTTTGGATTACAGTTCTTAGAAAGATTATTCACCATAAATTTTAATAGAATAAGATAGATAGATAGATAGATAGATAAGTAAAAGAGAATGTTTTCCACTGTGTACATTTATACAAATGATAGCTATTTTATATAAACTGTCTATTTCAAAATATGTGATTTTAATTTTAATAATATTTGCTTCATTTAAATTGACTAGTTTTGAATTATAGTTTATTTATCTAAAGTTCAGCCCAGTAGCCCACATGGCTGACCTGTGTAAGGGGATTCTCCACATCCCATATAGTCCCCCGACGCCTGCAAGGAGGGATTTCTGAGCACCAAGCCAGGAGTAACCTCTGAGAGCTGCCAGGTGTGCCCCCTCAAAAAAGAAAAAAAAGAAGAAAACATTCTATTCAAAAATATTTGTGAGGATCAGAGTGATAGTATAATAGATAGAGCACTGCCCTTGCACATAGTTGATCCAGGTCAGATCCTCTGCACACATAAGGTCCTGCAAGCATTAACAGGAGTGATCCCTGATTCTACAGAGCCAGTAGTCATTTCTAGGCAACCCTGAATATATTCAACCCCTGCAAAAGGAATAGAATATTTGTGGATTTTCTTAGTTACTCAAATAATTAAGGGTTTTATAGTCTTAATAAGATACTATATTCTAATCTATATATATCAAGTTATATACAATTAAAAATAGAATAAAATATTTTATAACAATGCATGTCTATTTCTAAAATAATTTTAGCATGTCCTTTTTGAGTCATTGCTTTTGTCTATTTGTTGGTCACTCCCAACAGTGTTGTGAGATGCTTCCAGTGGTGCTGAGGAACCTGAACCATCTATATGTAAGGTTTATGCTAAACATCTTGAGGGATCTCTGTGCATTTCTGAATTGTGGCAATCAAGACACAGAATTCTAATTCCAGAAGCTCTGTTTACACACTGTCAATATCTTCTAGAAATTGTGTTGGGATTGAATATGCAGAGATTATATTTCTTCTAAAAATAATCTTAGATCATTGTCATGACTAAAATATAATTAAAATGTAAAATACGTTTTGCATGAATATATAAAAGTTCTTATTTCTCTTATAAATGTTACTGGCATGTTTGCATAAGATTTCTTTATTAAGAATCTTATCATGCGGCCCGGGGAGATAGCACAGCAGTGTTTGCCTTGCAAGCAGCCGATCCAGGACCAAAGGTGGTTGGTTCGAATCCAGGTGTCCCATATGGTCCCCCATGCCTGCCAGAAGCTATTTCTGAGCAGAATGCCAGGAGTAACCCCTGAGCATTGCCGGGTGTGGCCCAAAAACCAAAAAAAAAAAAAAAAGAATCTTATCATGCAAGATATATTTTATGAAAACAATAAAATGCTGATCTAGTGACAATCACAATCCCCGAAAGGGACTGGAAGTGAAAATATGCCTAAAGGAACAGGGGGAAAGAACCAGAATTGGCACTGTTAAAAGGAAAGTGACAACCTCTATTAGACAAATTTATTCTGTTTTACCTAAATATTAAATCCAGAGGGAATTACTAATTAATAGTTGAATTTTTACAAACAGCATATCTAAATATCGCTGAATATCACTACCAAGTGTTTGCCAATATTTATGACAGTATGGCACATGGAGAAATTATTTCTATTTATTTGTATAGTCATGGGCGATATTCCAATAAAATCATTGACTCCAGTCACCAAAGGGCTGCCTGAGAACTGAGAAGACAAGTACCTTAGTTCTTTACATAAAGAATCCTCAAGTACAAAGAGACCTCTGCCGTTACCAACTGAAAATAGAAATTTACTCTATCACAATATGCTAAATATCTTAGTTGATATAAATTGAGTTTCACATGCCATACAAAATTAATATTTATAGAATGTCCATTATACACAAGGTTCTATGATCAATGGTAGAATTAAATCATATTTCATTGAAGATAAAAAATGATTAAACCAGCAGACATATTTAAATAGTAGGCTAGGAGCTGGAAAGATAATCAGCAACTTGTGTGCTTACCTTGCATGTAGCTGACTTGGGTTTGATCCCAGGCACCACATATAATTCTCGAGGCTTGTCAGGAATAATCCCTGAACACTGAACCAGAAGTAAGCCCTTGAGCATTGATGAGTGTGATCCCAAAAACAAAAAATTAAATTAAATTAATAAACACCAAGCTAAGTTTGGCAAAACCCTTATAAGAACAAAATGCAATGCTGGATTGAACAGTGGACAGTAACTAAAAGTGAACACAGGTTTACAAAATTTCACATTTCAAAAATGTAAGGAAGGTTATCCAGTCCCCGTTTTATATCTTTTGCATGAGGGAAGAAAGGTGTTGATCCAATGCTGGGCTTCTTAAATTTTTTTTCTACCTAACAACTCTTTAGCTGAGAAATGCAACGAAGTCAATACTGTGAGATTTAACTACACAGTTAACTGTGTATGATTTGCCACATAGTTAATTTTGAATTAAATTTTTGGTCATTGTTCAGAATTCTTTTCCTATTGCCTTTTTTTTTTTTTTTTTGCAATCTCCACAATGAATAATGGGATCCCATATGAGGTTGTGTCCCACAGTTTGAGATGCAAGTATCTAAGGAAGTATTAAGTGGAGTGAGACCAAGGCGGTCAAACAAATAACTATGTTTGCTTCCTTCTGTGGTTGCTACAAAATCTGCGCCAAGGCTTGAAGTAATCAGAAAGTAAACCTAGGTAGTAGATAGTCCAGGGATTAAGCCATTTGCCTTGCAATACAGCAGACCTCTGTTCGTACCTTAATTATACATATGATCCATCATGCACCTCCAGGATTCACTTCTAAACAAATAACACCTGAGAATTTGTGTTGTATCTGTGTCTGTCTGTGTGTCATTCTGTGTTGTGACCCCAAAGCTCAAACACAATAAGCAAACAGCTCAAAAGAACTTCTAAGAAAAGACACCGTTGCAGGGTGTAAGGAGGGAATGACAATGCAAGTATGACATTGCATAGGTGATATTTTGTTTATTTGTTTGTTTGTTTGTTGTGGGGGGTTGGGCCACACCCAGCAGCACTCAGGGTTACTCCTGGCTCTACGCTCAGAAATCGCTCCTGGCAGGCTCGGGGGACCATATGGGATGCCGGGATTCCAACACTGTCCTTCTGCATGCAAGACAAACGCCCCACCTCCATGCTATCTCTCTGGCCCCGCAAAGGTGATATTTTTAAAGTCACCAAGTCACAAGTAGACAGGTCAGATCAGGCCTCAGTCAAGTCACTGGGTCCTAAAACTAAAGAACCACACAGCTACTTGAATCAGAGTAAATTTTATGAAACTTTATGACCAAGGGGTAGAAGGAAAACTCTCAAGCTGATAAGAGAAAGAAACATGTTCTTTCCAAGAAAGAAATCCAACCTCAGAAAACCAAGTTGATATTAAGCCATAATACGAGGCAGAATGAAGAACAGTCCGTCTTGACAGATAAAAACAAAATGAAGTAAGAGAGATAACACAGTGGATAGGGTGCCTTCCTTGCATGTAGCCAACAGGGGTTTGGTCCCTGGCACCCCAGGTATTTCATTGAGTTCTGCCAGGAGTGATTTAATGAACACAGAACTAGGAGTAATGCCTAAGCACAGCAAGATAGGGCCCAAAAATAAAAATAAAATGACCATCATATAAATATTATACCTAATTGCTATCAAAATTACATTTAAATTTCTCCAAGGGCATAAACAAAATATTACTAAGCTTTGAAACTAACCTTTGATTAGAACTACAAAACTGCCATACCAAAACTGTATCATGTTTGCAGACCTTAAACTATACTAGAAGAAGCTAGAAGAAGTAACAACCAAAATTGTATTATATAGAATAAAAGTTGACCCTCAAGACATGGAGTAGTATTAAGGACCCATAAATAATCCTCCTAATATAAGTATAGTTAATTCATGACAAATTATAGAAAAGCATAAAATATAGAAAGAAAAGTTTCTTCAACACATACTGCAGAAAAACTGGTTCATCACATGCAAAAGAATGGAATTAGTCCATTATATCCCACCTGCACAAGATTTACACTTTAATCCATTTGGCTTTTAAAGACTTGGAAATTAGAATCTAATTACATAAAATTCATAGGAAAAATACAGGATATTTGATTAATGATCTTCAGTGATATCTAGTTATTGAACTTCAATAGCAAAGAAAACAAAAATAAAAATAAAAACCTGGGATAATATAAAACAAAAAAAATCTGTTCTGTGAAAGACACTATCTCTAGTACATGATCGCATGTTAAATGGGAGAAAGTATTTGCACACCAATGCTATAATATCCAAAGTACATAAGAGCATCAATAAAACTCAACAAAAACAAAAACCTCTAACAACTAATCCTAAAGTGGGTAGAAAATCTGAACTCTTTCTTCTTCAAAGATAATAATAGCCAAAGGGTCACATGAAAAATTGCTCATGCCGATTGGCTGTCAGATAAACGAAACAAAATATGCAAACCAAAACAGCTATGCTCATACAAGTGATAATGACTTAAAACAAAAAGAGAAAAATATGTGCTGGGTATGGGAAAAGAACAACCCTTGATTTTCTTGGTGGGACTGTAAGAGTATCTATAATGAAGAAATTCCGTTCCTGCGTATAACAATAGAAAAAGAAAACATTTGAAAGAAAAGTGACAGGATATATTCACTTCAGCACTACCATAGTAGTCATTATCTGGAAACAAGTTAATATTCAATAAAAGATAATTTTATAGGGCCAGAGGGGATAGCACAGCAGTAAGATGTTTGCTTTATTCCTTTGTGCATAGATACACTAAATGGGGAGATCTATGTATAGAAATAAGTTCTTATTTAATAGGGAAAAGAATCCATAGATTTTACATTTCAAGGATGCCTTCCACTCTGAACATTTGTATGGGGATTTGACTGAAGCCTCAATTGATAGGAAATAACCATCCAACCTCAAACCCTAGATCCCAACCTTAGAACTGGCACAATTTCCTGAAGCAGCACCAGAATCAAACTCCCCCAGGAAAAGCCCTAATGTCTCTCTGGCACCAAGTTGCTCCAGGGTAGGTTCATATGACATCCAGATGACAAGGAAACAGCAACAACTTGATCTAAAAGAAGGTTGCCCTAGTTCAACATCTAACTTTGAGATGAAATCAGAAGATACTCTGAGACACTCTAGCTTTATCCTAGGATCTGTGCAAAAACCAAGATTACTAGTTACAGAAGACTGACTTTGATGACCTCGACTGAGCAGAACTATTCAGGGATGATAAAGACAACTAACATGAATGAAGCCTGTAGTCAGACTTGTGACAGTATTGCTTCCTGGGTGGAGAAACCTTGTGGTTTCTCCAAACCAAAGGAATTTTCTTTCTAATTTCCCCCAATGTTTACTGCGCTTATGCAAAAAAATAATCGTCACATCTGACCCCCCCCCCCTTTTTTTATTATTTGTATCTTCTAGACAGAGGCTCCTGCCTTTAGAACTTTAGAACATGAATCATTTTGTTCTGCCTCATATTTCTATGTCTTACTACAAATTGAGAAAAGAAAAAAAAAGTGGGAAGGACCCAGGAGCCAAGTGGTCTCAGGTGCACTGAATAGAAAAAAAAATCAGCTCTAAATACCCAAGCCAAAATCAACAATAATAGAATAAAGAGACCCAAACTATCACAAGCTAAACACAAAATGGTCTTGTTACACTGGTAGATCAGGGGGTTAAGTGCCGAGGTATGAGATGCATGTTGCTAACTATGGCTGAGAGAGGTCAACACTGATGGTGAAAATGGTCCTAATTCACTGTCACTATTGCTTGAAATTCACTGTGAAATTCACAATAATTCACAATAATCTCAATATAAAATTAAATAATAGTAAAATGAAAAATATCCATATTTTACTTTTCATCTGTAATCCATACTAAATTATAGAGCGTTTCTATGAGGATATGTGCTAATATTTGAATAGCAAAGAAACAAAAATAATAGTTCTTAATCTTAAAGATATTATAACTTAGTGCCACAGATATGCAAATCACATAGCATTTTATGGCTCACAAATTGCATTTATATATAGCATCTCATTTAATCTACATAACATCATCATAAGGGAAATAGGCTAATAGAGGCTTCGTCACTCTTAGTAGAAAACTAAAACCCACAGAAGTCTTGTTTTGTCCACAAATGCCCTGCTCAAGTTCAAAAAAGTAACTAGAGTGTAACTAAAGTTCAATAAGGCTAAAGTCTAATTGTTTTGGAGTAGAGGTATTTGGGTTATAGGAATAGTAGAATATAAGACTTTGTGTGACCAGTAACATACTATAGAGGCTGAGTCACCTGCCTTGCATGTGATTAAAGCTAATTCTGTTCTGGGAGCTGCATATGATCCTATGTACCTCCAAAGGTAATTCCTGAACACAGAGCCAGGAGCAAGCTTTGAGCACATATTTGAGTATGGCACCAAATGAAAAGGAAATAAAAAGCTAACCAGTATAAGTTAAAGTATTCTTTAAATCTGAGTACCAAGTTAGGTTTTCAGAATTACAGCTTGCCATCAATTTAGCCATAAATCTCTTAAAGAACTAAAATAACAATGTACAAAATATGTATTGAATAAGTACTAATAACATGATACATTTTATTGTAAGCATGCAATTTTAAATACCTTCCCCAAACTCTAAAGAGTTTATGTTTTGAGGCAGACAGCAGAACAGCATGGGTCTCACCTATGGAGCACATGGTTGTGGCTAGAATTTAAAGGATACTGCTGGAACACCAGTCCTAGAGAGGCCCAGGAGAAGACAGATATTTCAAAGGAGCAAGCCTCAGGAAGGGAACATAGATATCTGCACTTCAGCTGCAGATTTCAGACTAAGAAGCATAAACAGGGACTTATACCCACCTAATTGAACTGTAAAAAAACAAATAACTTTAACTTCTCAAACACAGTTGTCAATGTTCTTAACTGGGCCAGCTGCATAGACTCACTCCTCTTCTCTAATGAAAATGTAAACTGAGCCATGAAAGAATCATGGGTACACTGGCCCACCCTCACTGGCCATTTCAGGCCATTACCTTCGATCACCCACAATTACTGTTTCCCCAGTAGCCCTGACTCATCGCAGATGCTTTACCATTCCCTCTGTTTCACTGATCTAACTATATCATCCCTATAGGAACACTCAAAATTTAACAGAATGAACACTAACAACAAGAGCTTACTAAACTTTCTGTCACTGTATAATAACTTCATTGGATATATAACAATTTTCATACATGTGTTTGTCACTACACTCTTTTTTATTATAAAATCTTATATTAAGTACCATAATTATAAGCATGATTGTAGTTGGGTTTCAGTCATAATAGAACATTCCCCTTCACCAGTGGAACATTCCCATCACCGATGCCCCCCGATCTCTGTCCCCCAACCCCCATATTCGAGACAGGCATTCGTACTTCTCTAGTTTCATTAACTTTAGTACATGCTAGTTGTTTAGTGTAGTTTATTATCCCTAACAGCATTCATCACTCTTTGTGGTGAGCTTTCATATCATGAGCCGGTCCCTTCCATCACTGCACTTTTCTTTTTGTTTTATTTTCTTTTTAACTCTCTCCCCATTTTATTTTTTTGTTCTATTTTTTCAATAACTTTGCTCTCACTTATTGGAAAATTGTATTATAATCAACAATGTGAACTATGTGATGCATTTTCTTTAAATAATTTTAATTTAAAAAATTAAATTTTCATATTTAAATTTTAAATTTAATATATTTTAAATTTCATGTTTATATTTTAATTTTATATTTTAATTAAATATTTAAAATGTTTTAATTCCAAAATATATAAATTAATAAACTTTAAAAATAGTATATGCATACTATTTTGGAAGAATGCATGGGAATATTTTTCATTGTCCTATGTCTCTAATGAGTAGTACTGGTACGTAATTATTGCCTAGTGATTGAAGCTATTCATTTCATTCATGTCAGTGCTTCATGAGGTGTCTGAAGGATATCTTTACAAATTAATCCCATTTCTTGTACTATTTTTTACTTCATTCCTCCACTTCATATTCTTTTTAGGTAACAGCTTGCCTCCCCCTTTCTTCCTTCAGTATTATTTCTAAGTGCATGCTTTAAACGAGGCTGTTCCAATAAGAGTAAGATTACTGTTGCAAGCAGTTCGATGAAGTTTGTCCTGAAGCAATTGAACTAAAGGATATACAACAGAAGGAGATTCTACAGGTATCCTTTAGTGAGAATTTATGAAGATACTTTTACTCTACATTCTTAAAACCTATTTCATTTGGAGTATATGGTGTTTCAGTATACTCTCAAAATATCTTTAGATAAAAGCAATCTTATACATAAATATGCAATTCACCAAATATATAAATTATGTTGCAATTTAATTTTGTTTTTTCATTTCAAAATGAAACTGCCTTGACTTTGAACGTCAAGATCACTCTTTCAAGATAGATGGTTATTGATGACTAGTAATAGTGAAATATATATCTCTGATTTTATACACTTGAATCCCTCCTCATTATCCCTAGAATCAAGTATTCGTATGAAAATGATACACTAACTACATTTTAAAAACCTAAAATTACTCTGAAAATTAGTGTTTAAATTTTGCATATAAAAATTGGTTTATCTTAAGTCATGTAATTTCTATATATTTAAAACATCAAATTTAATCATATACAAAGTTCTATAGTACAGCTCATTTTTACTGCAAACATTATGTTTTATGTCTTGAAAATAAAGTCAATTATAGTATTCACAAAGCATAAATCACTTTCACACAATATATATTGTCATTTATTTTAACTATAGCATAAACAGCAGTAAAAATACTGTCTGGAAAAAAATAAACCAATGTCTGGGGAAAATGTCCAAGTTCAATCTATGATTAAATTTGTATTTGTCTTTCATCAGAATTTAGACTCTCTGGCCCCTTGCAATTTGTATTTAAGAAGGTAAGATTTAAAAATACCCATTACTTCTTTCAAAAATATAAACCACCATAATCATTCATATTTATCTTTTTATGCAATGTACCATCAAAGAGCTCATTAAAAATGTCCTTCCTCCCATCAAAAGGCAACCAGAGCTGTCTGCAGAGCCTTTCCTCAGCCTCCTTCAGGTTCTCATAGGTAGTTCTGATCTTTTTTGCCTCTTCAGCCATTTCAGGTCTGTGTCTGGGCAGACACAGAGGAACAAGATTCTCAGTCTCTTCCATCAATTGCCCTTTTCTCAAACTGCCCAAGTGAAGACATTTCATTTTCTATAGTTTTAGGCAGATTGGATCTAGCAATTCTCTCTCTTAGAAAATATACACCTCATAACTGAGCTGAACAAACCAATGAGCAAGTGTGCAATATTTTTTATTGCGCCGCCCCCACCTCCCGTCTGTGTGCAATATTTTTTATCATACTTAGATAATCTTACTAGTTTAGAAAAATAACATCTGAAGCAGATATGCCTCTAGCCCACTTCTATAAAAAAAAAGTTTAATAGGCCACTTTCTAAACCATCCTAAAACCCAGCATTCCAACCCCCTAAATGCAAAGAACCTTGGGGAAACTAAGGAAGACACTTGCAGTTGGGGTTATGCAGAAAAATCCTGGCAAATGTTCAAGTCCACCTAAATCTCTGAGCTTTATGATGAGGACCTGAAATCAGTACTTAATGTTTTAGCAATAGAAATCAAGGTATCACTAGCCTATAAAATTAAGATGAACAATTCAGCCAACGCAAGGAAGAACTCTTTCAAAAGATGAGAGAATCCATACAAATGAAACCGAAGGAACTAAAAACCATGTCAGCAAGCCATAGTAGCAGAATTACACTGGTAAAGAATTGCAGAGACAAACTTGAAGAAAAATTACAAGCCTGTAGTGATCTTCAAGGAGGAAACATCACTCTCCAAATAAGTGGAAGCAGAGATAAATAGATGAAACTATATTAAGCTGAGAAGATTCTATACCTCAAAGGAAATAGTGACTAGGATTCCAAAGCCACCCACAGAATGGGAGAAACTATTCACCCAATATCCATCAGATAAAATGCTAATATCTAAGATATACTAGGTACTGACAGAACCTAACAAGAAAAATCTATCAAAAAATGGGAACAAGAAATGAACAGACACTTTCTCAAAGAAGAAATACAAGTGGCCAAAAGACATGAAAAAGTACTCCACATCACTATTCATCAGGGAGATGCAAATCAAAATAACAATGAGGAACCATCTCACGCCATAGAGATTGGCACAAATCACAACAAACAAGGACAATCAGTACAGATTGGGGATGTGGAGAGAAAGGAACTCTCATTTACTGTTTGTGTGAATGCCATATAACTTCAGCCTTTATAGAAAATAATATGGAGATTCCTCAAAAAACTGGTAATTGAGCTCCCATATGATCCAGCTATATCACTCCTAGGGCTATACCTAGGAACATATGCACACAATACAAAAATGCCTCTGTACACCTATATTTATTGCAGTGCTATTTACAACAACCAGAATATGTAAACAACCAAGATGCCCTTCAATATATTGATGGATAAAGAAACTGTGGTACATATACACAGTGGAATATTATGCAGTCATCAGGAGAGATGAAGTCATGAATTTTTCTATACATGGATGAACATGGAAACTATTACATTGAGTGAAACAAATCAGAGGGAGAGAGAGAATGACACAGCATAGTCTCAATCATCTATGAGATTTAAGAAAATTAAAGGCATTGTAATAATACTCAGAGACAAGAGGATTGGAAGGACATCTCACAGTATGAAGCTTACTACAATGAGTGCATAGTGCAGTTAGATAAATAACTACGCTAACAACTATCATGATAATGTTAATGAGTGAGGGAAGTAAAATGCCTGTCTTGAATACAGACAGGGGGTGTGGAGAATGAAGATGAGGTGCATTGGAGGTAAGAATGTTGCACTGCTTGAGGGGAGGGATTCTTTTTTTATGACTTAAAACCAACTACAAACATATTTGTAACCATGGTACTTAAATATAGATATTACTTTAAAAAAAGTTTTTTAAATAAATCCAAGGGGCAAGAATGATAGTGCAGTGGTAGGGCATTTGCCTTTCACGTGGCTGATACAGGATGGACTTCAGTCTGATCCCCAGTGCCTCACATGGTCCCCAAAGCCAGGAGTGATTTCTGAGTGCATAGCCAGGAGTAATCCCTGAGTGTCACCAGGTGTGGCCCAAAATAAATAAATAGGTAAATAAAGCCAAAAATATAAAAGAAAATAAAAGAATCAAAACACTGGAAGAAAATGTAAGATACTTATTAAACAAAAGAAATAATCTTCATTGATTGTTGTGTGTTAGTTTTGTAGCCTGCCACATTGCTATATGAATCTATTGTTTCTAGAAGTTTTTTGGTAGAGTCTCTAGGGTTTTCTAAGTAGAGTATCATGTCATCTGCAAACAGTGAATGCTTGAATTCTTCTTTTCCTATCTGGATTCTGTCAATATCTTTTTCTTGCCTAATTGCTATAGCAAGAACTTCCAGTACTATGTTGAATAGTAGAGGTTAAAGAGGACAGTCTTACCTTGTACCAAAATTTAGAGGAAAGGCTTTTAGTTTTTCTCCATTGAGGATAATATTTGCCATTGGCTTGTGGTAGGTGGCTTCAACTAGATTGAGAAAGGTTCCTTTCATTCCCATCTTGCTGAGAGTTTTTATCAAGAATGAGTGCTGGACCTTATCAAATGCTTTCTCTGCATCTTTTGATATGACCATGTGATTTTTATTTTTCTGTTGCTGATGTGGTGTATTATGTTGATAGATTTGTGGATGTTAAACCATCCTTGAATTCCTGGGATAAAACCTATTTGATCGTAGCGAATGATCTTCTTGATGATGCATCGGATCCTATTTTCAGGATTTTGTTGAGCATCTTTGTATTTGTGTTCATCAGGGATATTGGTCTGTAATTTTTTTGGCAGCATCTCTATATAATTTAAGTATCAAGGTGATGTTAGCTTCATAAAAGCTATTTGGAAGTGTTCCTATTTTTTCAATTTCATGAAAGAGCCTGGCTAGAATTGTTAGTAGTTCCTCTTGAAAGGTTTGAAAGAATTCATTAGTGAATCCATCTGGGCCTGGGCTTTTCTTTTTGGGCAGATGTTTGATTACAGTTTCAATTTCCTCAGTAGTGATGGGGTGCTTAGATATGCATCATCCTTTTTTAACTGTGGAAGTTTATAAAAGTTCAAGAATTTATACATTTCTTCCAGGTTCTCATGTTTAGTGGCATTGAGTTTCTCAAAGTATGGCGTTTTTATCCACCAATAATGATATGAAAGAAATGGACATTAAGAAAACAACCCCATTCACATTAGTGTCATACAAACTCAAATATCTTGGAGTCAACTTGACTAAAGATGTGAAGGACCTATACAAAGAAAGCTATAAAACCCTGCTCCAAGAAATAAGAGATAACACACAGAAATGGAAACACATACCTTGCTCATGGATTGGCAGGATTAAAATCATTAAAATGGTAATACTCCTCAAAGTATTGTACAGATTTAATTTGATTCCTGTAAAAATACCCATGACATTTTTCAAAGAAGTTGATCAAACACTTTTGAAATTCATTTTTGAACAATCAACAACAATCAACCATATATCTGTTGAGAATATTATTACTTCAGTTTAAATATAAGATTCAAACAATTCAACAGTCTGTTCAAAATAGACCTACATATTAGAAAATATTAGAAAAATGACATTTTTAGAATTTGTTATTTCTTAGCATCCCCTTTGTCATATCCATTTTAACTTTTAAAATGCATAATAAAACGTTCAACAAAATTGTTTTCTTTTAAGAACTGAACTATTTGGTGTAAGATGATCACTCCTGAGGCTGGCAAGATAGCAAGGAGATAAGGCTTTTGCCTTGCATGCAGAAGGACGGTGGTTCAAATTCCAATATCCCATATGGTCCCTAGTGCATGCCTGAGGCGATTTCTGAGCTTAGAGTCAAGAGTAACCCCTGAGCGCTGCTGGGTGTGACCCCCCCAAAAAAAAACAAAAAACAAAAAAGATGATAACTCATTTTGATTTGCATCTCACTGATGATTAATGATCTGTAGCATCCTTATGCCTTTTGTCCATCTGTATTTTTTTTTTCAGGAAAATTCTATTTATCTCTTCTCCCATTTTTAGATTTTAGATGTTTTTTTTCTTGTTAAGCTCTACAAGTGCCATATATATATATATATATATATATATATATATATATATATATATATATATATTAGATATTAATCCCTTATCAAGGTATTGGTAAAGTTTCTCCCAATTTAGAGGTAGTATACCCTAGGGGCACAAAAATACAGTGTAGAAAAGCCCTCTGCATTCCTATGTTCATTGCAGCACTATGCACAATAGCCAGAGTCTAGAAACAACCTAAGAGCCCAAGAACATATGAGTGTATAAAGAAACTATGGTACATCTACACAATGTAATACTCTGCAGTGGTTAAAAAAATGAAGTAATGAAATTTGTTTATACATTAATGGATATTGAAAATATTATGCTGAGTGAAATGAGTCAAAGGAAGAGGGACAAATACAGAATGATTGCACTCATTCATAGGCTATATATTAAAATATATAGTATAGTAAAAAAATTCAAATACAATAGAAATGAAGGCCAGGAGGAAATCAAGAAAGTAAGTGTGGGGGGAATAATTGCCTCCCCTGTAGATTCTCTGGACTTAATATTCTTGTGTCTCACATGATATGCATGTTTAGTTTCCCCCTACTTACTTTGCTAATGACTTTCAACAACTTCAGTTGTACTAGGGCACATACAATACTATGGCACCTCTGGGTTCAGAGGTGACTAAGCCCACTAATAGAAATGCAGTGTCATACAGCATTTATCATTATCCAGGAGTGCATACAAGCACCCTGCATATATCAGTTCATGCAATGTTTACAACTGTCCTATTGCTGAGCCTGAGTCCAGAACCCAGAGTATGAACATGTAAGAGGAAGATGAAAATTCCCAAAAAGCATATAGAAAATGCGGTTGAAAGAGATGACAAAAAAGATAATACCGGGGCCGGTGAGATAGCATGGAGGTAAGGCTTTTGACTTGCCTGCAGAAGGACAGTGGTTCGAATCCCAGCATCGCACATGGTCCCCCAAGCCTGCCAGGAGCGATTTCAGAGCATAAAGCCAGGAGCAACCCCTGAGCGCTGCTGGGTGTGACCCCCCCCCAAAAAAAAAGATAATGCCAACGGCAAACTTCAATTATCACTATCTTTTCACTGGGCAACTAATAACACAATTCCCACCCACTTACAGTCTCTTCAAAAAGGTTTTATAAATTTCAACATTTAATTAGATAATTAATTAGCTGTGCTTTGCTGTCATGTTGCTAAATATATTTAGTCTCTTGCAGACTTTCTTTTAAAAAGATAAGAAATCAAAGATGAGAAGCATCTTCCATAAAAGGGGATCTAACCATATTTAGCATTCAAGGAAATTTTCTCCTTCTTCTGAGTGTGTTATCTGCTTGGATTTGCAAGTGAATGCCTCCAAGTTCTTCGTTTCACTGTGTTGTTTCTCTCAATGCACCCTGTCTATTGGACACATGATTGTGTTATATTGTGTTATAGAAAAGCACAAAATTAATTTAATGGTCTCTTTGAAAACAATATTCAGTGAAGCAATGCACAAAACTTAGAGATAGAATTTCCTCTTAGAGGATTGCATATACTTAAAATTAATTTTTGAATTGGTTCATTTTTTTAAACATGCCAGTAGTATCAAACTTAAACAAGTTACCTCTACTTCCCAAATAGAAAGGAGTCATTTTAGGATAAAAACTATTAAGAAAACAGATCAGTATCTTTTAATTGAGAAATTTTATTGAGATTTGAATATTACTGGAAACCTTTATTCATTCTCAGGATGACTATAAATACCAATCTAATAAATTTTAGGCTTAAGTACTAGAAAGAATTACTAATCATAGTCATTCATGCTAACATAATTCAGCCCAATTAAAGCATTACACATCCAATATATGTTAATAACACTGAAATCATATAAACTTAATTTTTAGATAATAATCAGGTTTATACTACTGACATCCATGAAATGCCTAGAATTCTAAGTAGCAACCTTGATATAGACAGCAAATAGTGTGCTCTATGAATACTCATTTTGTCTTCCATTCCTTTTGCATCATTTAAAATCTTAACTCTTCTTTGTTCTGTATGTTTAAAATACACTGAGGAAAATTTTACAAATCTTGAATCTCACACTGGCTTTCAGAACTGGTCATTTAGACCTATAAGTAATAATGTCAGATAAAGACTTAAACCAATATTTTTGGTTCTCTTTCTATTTAGGGGCCACACTCTACATTGCTCAGGGCTTACACCTGGCTCTACATTCAGGGATCTATCCTGGCAATCTCAGGGGATCTAAGTAGTTCTAGGGAGCCAACTGAGTCAGCTGCCTACAAGGCACTCACCTTACCCAATGTTCTACCACTCTAGCCCCAAAACTAAACTTTCAATGAATTTTGTTTCACCAGAAGCAAACAATTATATAAACTGCTTAGAAAAAAGTGACCAAAAGAAAAAAAAAGTCTTTATCAGTGCCAAGTCTCAGATTCAAGGCACACCTGGCATGTTCAGGGATGGGCATTACAGGGGCAAAATGCTTGACACTTTATCTCTAGGAATATTTTAAAAGAGAGGAATAGGAGGGCACAGATATAGTACAGAGATCAGAAATCTTGTTCTGCATGTGACAAACTGGGGTCTGATCCCTGGCACCATGGCAGAGCCTATAATAAGCCTTGAACACAGACAAGTATGATGACCAAAAACAAACAAACAAAAAGAAAAAAATAAGGGGAACCAGCTATGGAGCCCTGGGTGGCTTCTTGTTGGGTCATGCAGGAAAGAGAGTATTTGCTGGGAGAGTGTCGAGGCACATGTAAAAAAGCTTCATCAGGAACATTGGAACTTGGGAGACCAGAGGTGCACAGTCACTACCTTTGAGAGACAAATTCTAGCAGGCATGGTTACTGAATATCTGGCAAGCATCTAAAAAGGAAGGAATGGAAAAGAAGATGCTTTGCCTCTGAGGGGCTCCCTGGAGGTCCTACAGGTGATTTGACTGAGATCTAGAGGTAATGTGGTGAGACTTCTATCTAGGATGAGCTAAGGTCAGGGAGCAGGTCACTGGAGTTCAGCCTGGAGGAGAGAAGAGATTATGGCTCTTGTTGGAAACTGATTTACATTAGGGCAGCTTCTTGCCCTGCATCTGGCCTTGGGTTATGAGCCACACCTGTTCTATCCATGCCTGCCACCAAGGTCTTGTTCATCGACAGTGCTCCCTGACTATTCACAGCCTACTGATGTTCTCTGTTCTTTATAGTATATTTTAGTTCAGGACTATTATCATCTCCCAAAATGGATATCTCAGAATCATTGTCCCAATGAGTGCTTAACATACATAGGAATGTAGACATGAAAACCCAGGCAATTAGAGTCTTCATGTGTCTAAAGCAGACAGATGAGAACTGAAAATTCTTCTAATAATTAACTAAAGGACTTTCCCTCCAATAACACCTTAAACTTGGAACATTCTTGGCTCATAAAGATGATTCTGGGAGACCAACAGCCTTCAGAGAACCTTTAGAGCTCACTAGACACCACTCTAGGGTCTGTGCCCACTCTGGAAATCTAGACATATGGTATTTTAAAGGAGAAAAGGTGGACCATACTCAGCTGTGCTCAGGGCCTACTCCTGGCTATGCATTCAAGAATCATTCCTGGCATATCTGTAAGGACCATATGTGATTCAAGAGATGTAATCTAGGTCAGCTATGTTGTTCTATCAATCTGACCCAAAGTAATCCTGGGTATTGAGGCTCTACCCTACCCATATATATCCCAGATCAATGCAGGCCAATAAGGGAATTTCAGTGAACTCATCCCTTGTCTAAGAAATGGAGATTGAGAGAAGGCTTGGTCTAAGATAAAAAGGAGATAGAGAGAGAGACAAGGCCCCTAATCTAGAAGATAGAGATGGATATTAGATCACTTGTGTAGGAGATGGACATGCGATTTCTTGTCCAAGAGAAAGAGGTGGATATAAGGCTCTTTGTATAAGGAGACAGAGTTAAAAGACCAAGTCAGGGGGCCGGCACTAGAGGTAAGGTGTCTGCCTTGCAAGCGCTAGCCAAGGATCAGGACCGCGGTTCGATCCCCTGGTGTCCCATATGGTCCCCCCAAGCCAGGGGCAATTTCTGAGCGCTTAGCCAGGAGTAACCCCTGAGCATCAAACGGTGTGGCCCGAAAAACCAAAAAAAAAAAAAAAGACCAAGTCAGCTCTTCTGTCATGTCCTGGAAGGAGCACTACAAAAGAGCCTAGTAGTATTACAGTCTTTCTTGACTTTCTGTGGTTCTAGAATTGAGACCTGGAAAACAAGTACACAAAATAAGATTACAAAATGATGCCTAATGCATGGCTAAGAGGACATTCAATCAGCCCAAGTTCCAGCAACTTTAAGAAATTGGTAAAACATAAGACCTCATTCATAGAAATCATAAAGATGGACCAAGTGATAGTAGACTGGGTAGGGCACTTGCCTTGCACACAACCAATGTAGGTTAGAGCCTCAAACCACATATAATCCCCAGAAATCACTAAAAGTGATTTCTGAGTGCAGAGTCAGTAATAAACCTAGAGTACTGCCCAGAGGAGGGGAAAATGTCAAGAAGACAGATAAGTCATATCTCCTTTCCTGCTGAGATTATTTACCTGGATTGTTATGCTCTGTGCAATGTCTAGAAATGTATAGAATAGTTTGATTTACTCCTTCTCTGTATTTATACATTTCACCCTATTTAATGGGATATCACCTGATTAAACCCTAAAGGAAAAAGTATCATTGTTAGACATAAATAGAAAAAAAAATCAAAAACAAAAACCTGTGAAACTGAATATCTGCTACCAAGTTCCTGATAATTCCTTGCTCTGTAGCTAGCTAGAGTGGAAATCTTCCTCTATTAAACTATCATTTGACAAAAGTGGGGGGAACGCCAAACCCTGCCACTCCAGCACCCATACTTTTTCTTGTTTTGTTTTGATTTGTTAGTTTTTGACTTTATTTTCCTTCTCTTTTTTCTTCCACTTTTCTCTTTCTTTTTCACTCTTGTGGTTATTATTTAAAGATTTATTTTTATTTGCCGGGTCCATTTTTTCTTTTTTCTTCCATTTCTCTTTTCTTTTCTTTTCTTTTCTCTCTCTTCTTTCTTTTTTTGGTAGTTGTCTCCAAATTTTTTTCTCCCTTTTTTCTTATCTTTTTTTATCTCCAATGACGGTAGAATGGATGTTCAATCTACAGCAACCTGTAAAGTGGAGACCAGTTGCACTAGCATTCTGGGGGGGGGGGGTGTAAAGGAAGGAGATATGGGATGCATACTGGGAACAGGGGCGGAGGGAGGACAGCACTGGTGGTGGGAATGTCCCTCATTCATTGTCACTATGTACCATAAGTGATGCAGTGAAAGATTTGTAATGCACTTTGGTCAAATAAAAACTTAAATATATATATATATATATTTTAAATTTTAATATGTTTTGTGCTGTGGAACTAAACACAACTATGTACTTGCAAAATAAAATAGCAACATAGAAAGCTGCAGCTTTGGGGCTGGAGCAATGGTGCAATGGTAGGGTATTTGCTTTGCATGCAGCTAACCTAGGACAGACTGCAGTTTGATCCCTCTGGTATCCCAGATAGTCCTTCAAGCCAGGAGAGATTTCTGAGAGCATACCCAGGAGTAACCCTTGAGTGTCACCAGGTGTGGCCCAAAAATAGGAAGGAAGGAAGGAAGGAAGGAAGGAAGGAAGGAAGGAAGGAAGGAAGGAAGGAAGGAAGGAAGGAAGGAAGGAAGGAGGGAAGGAGGGACGGAGGGAAGGAAGGAAGGAAGGAAGGAAGGAAGGAAGGAAGGAAGGAAGGAAGGAAGGAAGGAAGGAAGGAAGGAAGGAAGGAGGGAAGGAAGGAAGGAGTGAGGGAGGGAAGGAGGGAAGGAGGGAAGGAGGGAAGGAGGGAGGGAGGGAAGGAGGGAGGAGGGAGGGAGGGAGGGGGGAGGGAGGGAGGGGGGAGGGAGGGAGGGAAAGAAAGAAAGGAAGAAAGAAAGAAAAGAAAGAAAGAAAGAAAGAAAGAAAGAAAGAAAGAAAGAAAGAAAGAAAGAAAGAAAGAAAGAAAGAAAGAAAGAAAGAAAGAAAGAAAGAAAGAAAGAAAGAAAGAAAGAGAAGAAGAAAGAAAGAAAGAAAGAAAGAAGAAGAAAGAAGAAAGAAAGAAAGAAAGAAAGAAAGAAAAGAAAGAAAGAAAGAAAGAAAGAAAGAAAGAAGAAAGAAAGAGAAAAAGAAAGAAAGAAAAGAAAGAAAGAAAGAAAAAGAAAGAAGAAAGAAAGAAGAAAGAAAGAAAGAAAGAAAGAAAGAAAGAAAGAAAGAAAGAAAGAAAGAAGAAAGAAAGAAAGAAAGAAAGAAGAAAGAAAGAAAGAAAGAAAGAAAGAAAGAAAGAAAGAAAGAAAGAAAGAAAGACAGACAAAGAAAAAGAAAGAAAACTGCAACTTTAGTTATAAATACTACTACTTGTCTCCCCAGTACAAAATTTCAAAGCTTTGAAATGCTAGTGATTCATTTTGGCCCACATGCTATTGAGGAGCTACTAAATTCCAGAGATAGCTAGAATATATTCCTGGTGGAAACATGCACTCACATGCACATGCAAACACGCACTGCACACACGCACACACCCCACAGACCTACAGAATGTTTCATAACTAAAGTTAAAAGCATAAGTTTACATTTTTTAAGTGACCCCAGGTACAAATGTTTCCATGCATGTCAAAATCCGCAAATAACTGCTACATTCCTTCAGAGACTGATTGCATACCCATACATGATTTATTGCTCTGACATAAAGGGCATTTGGGGGACCTGCTGAGTCGGCTTGTAGATCCTTTGTCTTGGAGTTAGAATGAGGTTTGATGTTTGCCTTGTGGCATGCAGGTGTCTGTGCAACTTATTCAGTTTGATCTCAAGGGGACTCTTGGGGAAACAAAGGTTAGAAAAAGATTGTAAACATTGTGAAATAAAAGGAAGTCAATTGTGCCAGGTGAAAGGCCACAGAATTCTAAAACACCTAATTTTTTAGCACCTGCAAAAGTATGCCAATATTTATACAACAATCTCTCAGGATTTACAAGCAATGTCAATTTTTTAAGACACTCTAACTTTCCTTTTTTTTTTTTCTCTACTTCCAGCCAACTGAAGAGAGGGGGTGGGGGAAGAGGATGATCTGACAAAGTATGAAACACAAAAAACTGTAAGACTTTGAGCCTGTATAACAAAATATAAAAACAAAGATCAAAGCCACCAAGTGCACTGGATGATTGTTTGGTTTCTTAAAAAGAACAGCCCAAAGCAAGGGAAAAAATTCCCCAACTTCTAAACAACCAGAGTATCAGCAAAACATAAACAAGAGCTTGTTTATCTTCTACCTACCACAGAATTTTCTTGGTCCCTTTCCTGTTTAAGCCTTTAGCCAGCTGGACACACTGTAAGCTGGGCAGCCTGCTTCAATTTACTCGAAAAGAGAGATTACTTTGAAGATCTGCTGATAGTTTTTGTGAAGTCAAATCCAAGAAAACAAACTCACATACGTAAATGTGTAAATCTACAAAACACTACAAGTAAAATATGAAGAAAATGAATTCCACGAAACACCAAAGAGCATTTCCATGCAATGTGGATCCTAGGGTTGATAAGTGACTTTGAAGAGAGAAACACTAATCTGTTTAAGACACTTTGATGATATTGCTGGACTTTTTCATTTCATGAACCAGGATGATGAAATTTTATTTTGGGGATACGAAGGCAGGGCCTTTGCTTTTGTTTAACCAGATATAAAAGAATTTTATTACTTTTCCCCTAATGTCCTCGAAAGGCAAAAGAAGATATTTTTACTCAATATATTTTGATCAAATTTATTAATCTAGTTTTGCAAGACCTCTTTTCTATTAATTCTATAATAGGAGCTATTAAGGTGACTTTTGCATACAGATAAATGAGCCAAGAGTGAGTAATACAGTCTCTTTATCATGTTAACTTTAGTGTTCAGAACTGCCCCACACTGATTAATGCAAAGAAATTCTGAAGTAGAAAGCATATATTTGTGACTTAAGGACATGAAAGTAAACTAAATTGATTGTATTATCTTTAAACACTTATTAATTTCCATCTTAAAATGATTATGAGTTTCAAAGTTCAACTTCATTTTTAAATAAAATATGTAAGGCACCTTTCACTTATATTTCTTTCCCTTTAAAGTGTTATATTCCAACTTGAGTTTATATCATCATATATATTTATAGACTTTTCTTGGTCTGTCTAATATTTTGAGACATAAATCAAGAGCACCATCAGAAAACCCATACAATGTTTATCTTAGATAATTAAAAAAATCGTAAGTCCAGCTAACAAATTATGTTATAATGTATGTACTGTTTGCCATGAAAAATATTTTATTATAGTCAAATAAATTTCACTTGGGAAATATTCTAAAATTAATTTTAGTATTATTAAAGTAACATGGTTTATAATCACATTAAAGTTTATGCCTTCAGTGTACAACTTACTATACCACAACCACCACAAATGTGCCACAAATTGCTCTGTCACTGTCTCTGGGTTCCCCGGGTGCAATGCACCCCATACTCCCAACCCCATCCTATTTGTTCACCTCACTTCTGTTGTCAGAATCCAGTGGATTTTATCCCAAATATTTGAATTTCTTAAAGTTCTGCAAAGGAATCAAATAGCATGAGAATGCTTTATCCTAGCTCTAGCCCTGCACATAGCATTATCCTATAGGCCCACTTTGTTTCCTAACATCATTTTCAGCATGCACATGAAAAAGCCTTTGGTGAAATATGTGCTCACGTTTCTCAGTCCTGTTCCTTTTTGACCACAGCAAACAGTTCTCAATAGGTTGCCTCTGGAGGACAGGTTCAAAGCAGTATGACCTGTAGTTGGGGGGGGGGGGTGGTGGTGGTGGACTCAAGTCTTATATAGACTCTAAAAGTGTTACTATGCCTACCCAAAGGGGAATAATAGAATCCAGGTACTTAGCAGGAGAGGATATAATTCTTTTTTTTCGGGGGTGGGGGCACAACCGGTGACATTCAGGAGTTATTCCTGGCTATGCGCTCAAAAATCCCTCCTGGCTTGGGGGACCCTTGGGGACACTGGGAGATCAAACCTCGGTCCATCCTACTCTGCCACCTCTAATTCACAATTCGAATATTCCTCCCTCCCAATAGACCTCACTGAGCCCCAGACACCCCCAATTAATTCTTCCCTCATTTATGTCCTGATTGAATCTTACTTTCTCCTGGCACTTATTAAATTAACATAATTCACATAAAGCTTAACTGAATTGCATATAAAGTATTGTTTGATTTACATTAATTTGCACTTAGTTTGGATTTCCTCAAGGCACATTCTGAGGCAGAGAATTGTGTGCAAATAGTTCATCTGAAAAGATTAGGAGTCACTGATACTTAACAGAGAAGTAAACTGAAGGTAAAGAGCTAGAAAATGCTATATATTAAGACTAGAAGTTAGGGAACTTTATAAAGCTAAGATAAACGTGCTCCCAAAGAATGAGGCAACTGAAGTAAATTATTGCAGTAGAGACGAAGTAGGGGTATTCTGGTAATGAGTTTTAGGGAGAAGAAAATAATTAAGAAACTGCCAAGTCCTGGAGTAGCTCAAATGTATGAAGATCACATCCCTTATTTTTTTCTCTATTTTTTTAATACGAAGTCTTTCATAATTGGATTTTGAGCATACAGTGACAGTGAATCAGGGTCATTCCCACCACCAGTGTTGACCTCCCTCCACCAATGTTCTTAGCATGAATCTTATAACTCCACCCTTAGCCCACTATCCTGCCAGTGTAACAGGACCCATTTTAAATTTAGATTGTTATGGTTTGGGTCTCTTGATTCTATTATTGTTGACTTTGGCTTGAATGTTTAGTTCTGTCCTTTTTTATCTCTACCAATGCACCTGAAACCATTTGACTCCTCAAACCTCTTTTTTCCCCCCTAGTTTTTAAAACTAGATATTTTTATAACAATAATTTTGTCATTTAAGCACCATTGTTACAAATATGTTTGCAATAGGAGTTCAGCCATAAAATACACACCACCTCTTCACCAGTGCAACTTTCCCACCACCAATATTCCCCATTTTCCTCCTCCCCATCCCCTGCTTGTCTTTAAGACATACATTGTATGGCAAGAACTTTAGCATCAAACATAAACAAATGGGACTACACCAAACTAAAAAGCTTCTGCATGGCAAAAGAAATCATACTTAACACAAGAAGACAGTTAACTGAATGGGAAAAAAATCTTTGCACTCAACATGTCAGATAAAGGGCTGATAACCAGAATATACAAAGCACTCAGAAAGATGAGCTCCACAAAACCAAATAAAGCCATAGAAAAATGGGAAGATGAAATGAATAGACACTCTCCGAAGAAGATCGAAAGATGGCCAACAAACACATGAAAACATGTTCACCTTCACTCATCATTAGGGAAATTCAAATCAAGAGAACAATAAGGTATACCATCTTACACCAGTGAGGATGGCTCACATCAAAAATAATGGGAACAATCGATGTTGGCGGAGATGCAGTATGAAAGGCACTCTCATCCACTGCTGGTGAGAATGCCCCCTAGTCCAACACCTATGGAGAACAGTCTGGAGAGTGCTCAAGGAACTCAGAATTGAGCTGCCATTTGACCCAGCAATTGCTCTCCTAAGTTTCTACCCCCAAGTCAAAATGACATTCATCCGAAAGTATGTGTGCACCCCACTATTTATCGCAGCACTCAGTATAATAGCAAAGTCTTGGAACCAACCTCCATGTCCAACAACAGATGAGTGGATCATTAAGATGTGGTATCTATACACAATGGAATACTACATGACAGTCAAGAAATGATTCAATCACAGACTTTGCATATAGAGATTTGTTTTATCATCCAGATCAGAGCAGTAGTCATCCAAACACCACAAAAGCACCAAGGGGAGAGTAAATGAACTTTAAAGGAGTCTATAGATAATCCCATGACAATATATTCCAAGGGTGGAGAAACCTTGTATCTTTTAGGCCAAGGGGATTCCCTTTTCAAATGACCCCAATGTTTACTGTGCCTATGCAAGAGGAAAAAAAAAAGAGACAAAAAGCACAAAATAATCTTTTTTTTTTTTTATCTAGTTTTTGTCAATTTTTTTGTTTTGGGGTGGATATTGAAGTAGTTGTCCACTTTTTTATTTATATATTTACTTTTTCTTTCTTCTTTTCTCTTCTTCCTTTTTGTGCTCTGTCATTTTTTTTATCTCAAGACCATGGCAATTATGTGGTGCATATCTTTATTGTTGCAGTGCTCACTGGATATCTTATTTGATACTTCTTTTTGAACTATTGTGGTGTTTCACCCTTTTTTTCCCCCTTCGTCTCTCAAACCGAGGATGAGAGCCTCTAGAAGGACTCTGCCCACTGTTGGCATAGTTGATTTTTACCCCATTTTATTACTTTTCTCTTCCTCAAACAAAACCACATAACTTAAACTATCTAGTCCCGCCTCCCACTTAGAGCAGGGAGTAATGGAGGTACCAAGACCAAACAGTTATAAGATCACTAAGTAATAAACTAGACACAGAGGAGACCACTCATTCTAGCAGCCCCTGGGGTGAGGGTTGAGGATATGGGAGGCAGGATGGGAATGGAGGTGGAGGGAGGACAATTCGGTGATGGGAATTCCCCTGATTCAATGTTAATATGTACCTGGAATATTACTGTGAACGATATGTAAGCCACTATGATTAAAATAAAGATTATATTTAAAAAAGACATGCATTGTAGTTCTTTCTCTATCACTGTCATGGTAGTTGTTAGTGTAGTTATTTCTCTAACTACCATTTTTTGTGATAAGCTTCATATCATGGGCTTGTTCTTATGGCCCTCATCTTTATTGTCTCTGAGTAATATTATTAAACTGTCTTTTGTTGTTTTGTTTTTAATTCCACAGAGGAGTGAGACTATTCTGTGTTTATCTCTCTTCCTCTGACTTGCTTTACTCAACATAATAGTCACAGAGAAAAAGAAGAACCACTTCTGGTGAGAATGAGGGGAAAAGGAACTCTCATTTACTGCTCGTAGGAATGCCATCTAGTCCAGCCTTTCTGTAAAACAAATGACTATTCCTTAAAAAACTCGACATTGAGCTACAATATGATTCATCAATACCACTCCTATGGATATACCATAGGAAGACAAAAATGTAATACAATAATGCCCTCTGCATTTCTATTTTCATAGCAGAACTATTTATAATAGCCAGAATCTGGAAGTAACCCAGTCGCCTGACAACAGATGAGTGGCTATAAAGAAATTGTGGTACAACTACACAATGGAATACTATGAAACTGTTAGAAAAAAAATGAAGTCACAAAATTTGCCTCTACGTAGATGGATATGAAGATCACATCCCTTTGAAATCCAATCTCTGAGCTCTTTCAAGATGAAAAACCTGAGACCCTACCTACAAAAAGGTGGGCCCCTCAGAAAAGACGAGTCTACAGAAGTATCTAAAAGTCAGGATGAGATCCTAAGGTGCAAGGCTTTCATTGCAATAGTGTCTGGATAAACATTTATATATGCAGAGAACTACAGGCCAAGATAACTTGGAGGAATTGCATATTTTCTCCCAAAAGTCATTCAAGGCTGACTGGCTAGCTTGCTTTTCAGAGCTCTCGTTCTCTCCTGAAATCTTTCTTTCTCTTTCACTCTACAGATAATCATGTTCTCTCTTATATATCTCTCCCCTTATATTATTTATTGAAAGGAATTTATATTCCTTTCAAAAAATCTATTTAGCCTCCTCCTGAAATCCTTTTTTCTGTGGGAAATAATGACCCTAGAATGACTGTGCTGAAGGTAAGATGGACTTTCCTTTCTACAAAGTCAAATTTCTTGCTCCAGCCTAAGTCCAAAGAACCCTAAGAAATAGGGTGTCAGGATTCATCCCCCACAATGGGCAGAACAAGTGAACTTCAGGTTCAGCTTGACAGTTTTCTTGTAAGACTGGAGGGACATGAATGTCTGTGCTGTTTAGGTGCTCACAGCAGTCTTTACCTTTCCTGACCTTAGGAATCAGGTATCGAGTAGTGGAGCAGAGAAGTGGATCCATTCTGCTCTACTTCGTTCCCACTTTATCAAGCCAAATGCAAGATAAAGATTCCCTTTTGGGCAAAGTCCAAAATCCATACTCAGGGGTATGACTTCTCCAATATTTCCATCTAGTTCAAATAAAGAGAAGCTTTCACCTTTTAGTTGATAATCCTGTGCTGAGTTCTTTGTCTAATACTTAGAAACTTCATACATTTTTAGCTGTCAGTAAAATTAGCAAATTAATTTACTCTGTTAGATTTTGTTGTCATTGAAAAGTATTGTGATTATATGCTAGCTAACATAGATAGTGTCACTATAAAATGCTAGAAACTTGTACTAATGCATGAATATCAGTAATTGTTAGAAATCTTATTGGATCTTTAACACTAAAACTATAAGTGCATTTGTGATTAAAATTTTCAATAAAATAATTAAACAAATATTTTGTGATACCTGTATATGAAAATTGTGCAAAATGAGTTTTCTTGTCATAAAAATCCTGGAAACATTGGTTTATTTTATTTCTCCAAATTGTATAACTTGCCCAGGTGTTTTGGAAGTAAGCAGAATAAAAAGCATAAAAGTAAGATTTGAGATTAAGCATAGCAAGTGCTCCCATATCACACTGCAAAATAATTATTAGGACATAAAATAATCAACTCCTCAAAATGGGGGAGGAGCCACACCAAGTTGGGATTTTAGAGGGTTTTTTTGTTTTTGTTTTTGGCCAAATCCATTGGTGCTTAGGGGCTAAGTGTTCCAATCTCAGTGTTCTAAAGTTGGTTCATAGAGGACCATGTGGTACTGCAGATGAAGTTAGGGGTTCCTGCATAAAAGGCATATGCTTCAGTCTGACAAAGTATTTTGATACATCACTATTTTACAAAATGGTCTATAGTTACTATCAAAAGCTGATAGTTGTGAAGATAAATGGAAACTCATATCATAATATGATACTATAAAAATTCTATAGAAAAATAGTTCCAGTTTTTTTTTATTATTTAAGTCAGGGGAGTACCTGGAGAGATAGGAAAGTTGGTTTGGAACTTGCCTTGCACATGGCTGAGTCAGTTTTGATCCTTAACATCAATATGGTTGCCTGAGCACTGTCAAGAATAATTTCTGAGGGGCTGGAGAGATAGCATGAAGATAGAGCGTTTGCTTTGCATGCAGAGAAGGATGGTGGTTCCAATCCCAGCATCCCATATGGTCCCCCGAGCCTACTAGGAGTGATTTCTTCGCATAGAGCCAGGAGTAACCTTGAGTGTTGCTGGGTGTGACCCCCAAAAACCAAAAAAACAAAAAAGAATAATTCCTGAGCTCAGAGCCAGAATTAATACCTGAGCATCTCCTAGTGTGCCTGCCCAGAAATAAGAAAATAAAATAGCAAAAGGAAGCGACTAGTGAATTACTTTTTTTTATAATTCTTGAGCAAAAGTTTTCATAAAATAGTTTTTGATGTTTATGTAATTTAAGATGTTAACCAAAATTCTTGGGGCCAGAGAGATAGCACAGCATTGTGGTGTTTGTCTTGCATGAGACTGACCCAGGAAGGACCTGGTTAAATTCCCGGCTTCCCATATGCTCCCCCAGACTGCCAGGTGTGATTTGTAAGTGCAGAGCTTACTCAGGGAGTGACCCCTGAGCACTGCTGTATGTGGCCCACCAACCAATCAATCAATCAATAAATAAAGTTTTAATTTTTTAATTTAGTGTATACAAATGTGTATGTTGTGTAATGTTTATACTCTTTCCTCAGCAATTTCTGTGGTTCATCATTAGAAATAAATAATCATTTCTTGTAAAATTTTAGTCTTGGCATTTATCCATTAAAGCTCTGAAAATGTAATAATACATCTTAAAATATTTTGTATTTTATTGATACCATTGTGATTTACAAAGTCTTTTTATAGTTTGATTTCAGACATGCATGAATCAGGCAGGACCAATCCCACTTCAAGTGTCGACTTCCAATGTTCCAAAGTGTATCCTATACCACCACCCTTTGCCCACTTCTCTGCCAGTATAGAAGAACCATTTAAAGTTCAGATTGTTAGAGTTTAGGTCTCTTGATTCCATTGTTTCATGGATGCTTGGTTCTGTCCTTTTTTATCTTCACCAATGCATCTGAGGCCTTTGGGCCCGAAAGAAAAGAAAAGAAAAGAAAAGAAAAGAAAAGAAAAGAAAAGAAAAGAAAGAAAAGAAAAGAAAAGAAAAGAAAGGAAAAGAAGAAGAGAGAGAAGAGAAGAGAAGAAAAGAGAAGAGAAAAGAAAAGAAAAGAAAGAAGGAAGGAAGGAAGAAAGAAAGAAAGAAAGAAAGAAGAAAGAAAAGAAAGAAAGAAAGAAAGAAGAAGAAAGAAAGAAAGAAAGAAAGAAAGAAAGAAAAAGAA
Source organism: Suncus etruscus (assembly GCF_024139225.1). NCBI lineage: Eukaryota > Metazoa > Chordata > Mammalia > Eulipotyphla > Soricidae > Suncus > Suncus etruscus. The sequence continues at coordinate 153,827,891 of NC_064849.1, read as the reverse complement.
AGAAAGAAAGAAGAGAAAGAAAAAAGAAAAGAAAGAAAGAAAAGAAAGAGAAAGAAAGAAAGAAAGAAAGAAAAAAAAAAAAAAAAAAAGAAAGAAAAAAGAAGAAAAAGAAAGAAAGAAAGAGAGAGAGAAAGAAAGAAAGAAAGAAAGAAAGAAGAAAAAGAAGAAAGAAGAAAAGAAAGAAAGAAAGAAAGAAAGAAAGAAGAAGAAGAAAGAAAGAAAGAAAGAAAGAAAGAAAGAAGAAAAAAAAAGAAAGAAAGAAAGAAAAAGAAAGAAAGAAGAAAGAAAGAAAGAAAGAAAGAAAGAAAGAAAGAAAGAAGAAAGAAGAAAGAAAGAGAAGAAAAGAAAGAAAAGAAAAGAAAGAAAGAAAGAAAGAAAGAAGAAAGAAAGAAAAAGGAGAAAGAAGATAAGAAAGAAAGAAAGAAGAAATTTGAGGTTAAATTATATTTAAAGCTTTTCATTCCATAGACAAATAAACTATGCCTCATTCCAAAATATCCATAAAATTCCTTCTATCTCATTTGTATTCTACATTTGTAAATTCTGTCTTGAGTAAAATAAACAACTGGGTGCAACATTTGCAAACCTTTATAAATACTGTTTTAATTACCCTACACTCCCGATTCCTTCTGTTTGGATTCAAGGCAGTGATGTCAAACATAATGAGAGTGTTTATTGCTTTGGAGTGGGTGAGACACTTACATTACACATCTGTTTATTTTAGAAGATTGAGTTCTATAATTCAAACACACACCCAGAAGAATGTAAGTAACATCATTTTTATCAAATTAATACAAATAATAATAGGTTGCAATAAATCTGACACTTTTACATTTTCAGCTTAAATTAAAATTCATAATTTTCAGTTTTAAATGACTTCTACATTGGCTTACTGTTTCTAAGAATGATAAGAAATGTTGGTGATATATTTAGCCTTTTTACAAGGAAGAATTCTTAGAAGATCGTAAATTGGCATCATTCATATTTAGTTCTAGTCTTTAATTTACTCAGTAAATTATTTATTCAACAAATGTTTATTAAGTTTCCTCCATTGGCAGCCCCTTTTTTTTACAAATAAATATTTGTTTACAAATAACTCAAAATGCAATGCAAAGTGCTTCCCCTCGAAAAATACCTGCTGGAAAATTTGTTCCTTTTCCTTCAAAAATAGTATCTTATATAGTTCTTAATGCAAAAGACTTCAAATGTAGAACAATTTCTTGCAAATAAATTCTCTTTTAACATCCATGTCACTCTTCTGATTTAAAACCAAAATGATCGCTAATTTGTAAAATCTTTGATTTTTTAAAAAAAAACTTTGATTTATTCCATTTTATTCACCCTTATCCACATGAACACACCAAGAACAACTCCATGTCATAAACTTACAACTTACTTGTCCTTTTTCATCCCTATATATTGTCATTTTTCTCTCTTGGTACCTTCTCTTTCTTACAATTGTCATTCCACCTCACTGAAATTCTCCAGTACCTTAATTTATTTTTTCAAACCATCAATTTACTTTTTATATTTCTTTTATTCAAGCCTGTAGTCTGTGAACCATCATTAGCCTACTCAAACCCTGAACAAAATTTAATACTCATTTCTACTCCTATAATCAGGTCCCTTAGTGTTCAAACCAAAAATCACATAACCCTGCTGATTTGTTTCATTACAAAGTCAGAGTCTTCAAAGTCAGATGAATCATATACTAGAGATGACATCAATTTAGATATTTCTTTAATGCCCATTTGATTAAAATATTTATGGAGATGGATCCATGAAGTATGAAAGCTGTTATATTCCCAGTGTAATATCATGAATACTCTGTGGTGTGATTCTAGAGGACCTGGGCACTGACAAGACGGCTTGGGGAATCCTTGGTACCACAATTCCAGAAGTACTACAACCCGAGGGCTCTCACTGTAAATTGTTAGTTATACTGGCTCATAATGGCCAGCAGAATCCCAGGAAGTTCTGAGTATTACTTGGGACACCTAATGAGATGAGATGAGATTGTGTGAGATAGAATAGGTGTAAACAAATGATGGGTTTTTTTTTTAGATTTTTAAATTAGTTTATTTAAGCACCACAGTTTATAAAATAATGTCTTTTGTGCATGCAAAATTAATATAAAACTCTCAGATATTAAAAATAAAGAATTAAACAAATCGAATGCTATCCAACCCCACATATGTTTTCTTTATTTTTACTTGATTTTCTTTTTTATTAATATTTTTATTTAGACACCTTAATCCCACATATGTTTTCTAAAACAAAAACATTCAAAAATGCACACCTTTGGTGTAGTGCAACAACTTAGCCCAAAAGCTAAGTTAGGAAATAACCGAAATGTCCAAAGATAGATAAGTGAATAATAGAGGTATACATAATATATACACAATAAAATAATGTGGAGCTGTAAGTTAAGATGAAATCATATAATAGTTGCAACTTGAATGGAACTGGAGGTCATGTTAAGAAATGGCTGAAGGTGAAGTATTGGACGATTTTATTATCAATGGTATATAGAATGATATGAAAAAGAAATGGAGGTGTCAAAGGCAGAAAAATCCTTGATTTTATAATCCTTATGTATCCTTATTATATCCTTGTAATCCTAAATATCATTTGATTTATAATCCTTAAAGTATAGGAGTAAAAATAAATACCATGCAAGGAGGGAAGAGATGGTTTGCAGATAACATACAAACAAAGGTCCACATAGGTGGTTGTAGAGGCAAGGTTTATGTGTATCATTAAAATGGATGTGAATATTCCCCTCAGCATTGTACAGATTTAATGTAATCCCTCTAAGGATACTTATGACATTCTTCAAAGAAGTGATCAAATGCTCCTGAAATTTATTTGGAACAATTAACATCCATAAATAGCTAAAGCTATTAGGAAATAGCTTTTCTGGAAGGGAAAAAGGTTTACCCTTAGGAAAAAAGAAGGTGCGAGGCTTCATTTTCCCCAACTTTAAATTGTACTACAGAGTTATAGTCATTAAAACAGCATGGTATTAGAAGAAAAACAGACCCTCAAGTCAATGGAATAGGCTTAAGAATTCATAAAATGACTCCCAAACATGCGTACAATTAATCTTTGATAAAGATTTTGTGTTTGGCAAGAACACAAAATGGAGAAAGAAAAGCATCTCCAACAAGTGGTGCTGGGACAACTGGTCACCTACATACAAAATAAGCAGACTCAAGGGCAGAAGAGGTATCACAGCGGTAGGATGTTTGCCTTATATGCAGAAGAACAGTGATTTGAATCCCGGCATCCCATATGGTCCCCTGAGTCTGCCAGGAGTGATTTCTGAGCATAGAGCCAGGAGTAACCCCTGAGCGCTGCCAGGTGTGACACCCCCCCCCCCCGGTCAAAAAAAAAAACAAGAATACTCAGATCACTATGTAACACCATGCACAAAGTTCAAATCAAATGAATTAAAGACTTTGATATTATACCTGAAACAAGAAGAAAAACATAGGCAAAATACTCCATGGCACTGAAACTAAAAGCATCTTCAAGGAAGAAAAACCACTGTCCAAACAAATGGAAGCAGAGATAAACAAATGTAATTACATTAAACTGAGAAGCTTCTTCACTCAAAGGAAACAGTGACTAGGATACAAAAGTCACCCATGGAATGGGAGAAACTATTCACTCAATAATCATCAGACAAGCAGCTAATCTCTAAGACATCCAAGGTTTTGACAGGATTTAACAAGAAAATAATTCTAAACCCATCATAAGTGGGGAGAAGAAATGAACAAACACTTCCTCAAATAAGAAAAACAAGTGGTCAAAAGGCACATGAAAAAATGCTCCACATAATCAATTATCAGGGTTATGAAAATTGAAACAACAATGAGGTATCATCTCACACTGCAGAGATTGGCACATATCACAAAGAATAAGAACAACTACTGCTGGCATGGATGTGGTGATAAAGGAACTCTCATTTACTGCTGGTGGGAATGCCATCTAGTCCAGCCTTTCTTGAAAACAATATGAAGATTCCTCAAAAAAATATAATTAAGCTCTCAAATGATCCAGTAATATCACTTCTAGGTATATACTCTAGGAATACTAAAATGCAATATAAAAATGCCCTCTGAAGTGCTGTGTTCATTGCAACACTATTTACAATAGCCAGAAGCTGGAAACAACCCAGATGCCCAATAGCAGATGAATGTAAAGAAATCATGGTATATCTACACAATACAATACTATTCGGCTGTCAAGCAAAATGAAGTCATGAAATTTGCCTATATATGGATGGACATGGAGACTATTATGCTGAGTGGAATGAGCCAGAGGGAGATAAATAGAAATAGAATAGTTTCACTAATTTATGGAATTTAATATGGTAATAATATCCAAAGACAATAGAGATGAGGGCCAGGAAGGACTAGCCAATGATGTAAAGCTTACAACAAAGAGCAGTGAGCACAGTTGGAGAAATAACTGCACTAATATATACCATGCAACAACAGAATCAAGATACCTGTTACATTAGCAGTCCAGAGGGCAAAGGGGGTAGAATGGGATGCATACTGGAATAGGGTTGGAGGGAGGACAACACTGGTGGTGGGAATGGCCCTAATTCACTGTCACTATATACCTTAAATATAACTGTGAATGACTTGTCACAATAAAAATTTAAAAAAATATATGTGTGTAGTGGCAAGTAATGATACAATCATGCAATTTGCAGCATGGATAGAACTGGAAGATAATATGTTATATGAAGTAATCCAGAAGAAGTATAAATACAGAATGATATCACTTATTTGTTGTTATTTAGAATAACTGCAGGAAGAAACACATTGCTCTAAATGGCATATATCTTGAACACCATAGGCACCAGGGTATAACAAAGAGAAGGGAAAAAATTGAGTGGAAGAGGAGAAAAACAACACACAAAAGCCTTTATTGTCTTTTATACTTCAAAGAAACTGCAGCAACGGATACAGCTATTTAGATTGAACAGATGTTCAGCCAACTGCTCTTTAGAGAGGTCTTTATAATGTTCTAACGCTTTTATCCACAGAAATAGGTACAGAATGTATTTGGAAGCCAGAGACACCCACAAGAGTACGCACTATTAGAATATTTTAGTGTCTTAATTTTAATATGTCTATAATAACTCTTTTAACTTCTTTGCCCACAGTGGTTCTTGGAGATATAGGTTGGTTACTTACTACTTATATACCTGCTATTATTAACTAATTTTTATGTCCACAGAGACCATTAAAATAGGCAACTACATACCATAGACATTTTTTACAGTCCCAGTTTATTGAGTATGTTTTTACAATTTTATTTCAATTCAAGCTAGTTTACTATTATATCATAATGCCTATGTTGTCAGTTAGCTTTTAGGAAAGGAACCTGGATACTAAAAAACCGGTAGACCTCTCTTACACTGCTGACTACCATATTGCTTATTACTCCAGATGTGAAAATTATTATTTTTCTAAGAATAATTCATGCACAATCTAACCCTTGGAGATTTTATTTAGCATAGTTTAACCAATTGTGATTTGCCTATAAACTGGAAAACCTTTTCTCCTGATTTTCTGGCCTCATATATTTTTTAAGCACTCTGATCCACAAGGGTCAGTTCTTCAACTACAACCTAAGAATCCATCTCCAATATCTTTCTACATGGTGTGTGAGTGTTGATGTGGCAGACACCTTTATGTCTATCTAAGCTGTGTTGTACATAATGTCTATGTTGTATATAGTCCCTGTTATATATAGGCCCTCCTTTCCTCTTTCCCTTCTTACCACCTTAAAAATTCTCTTCTGTTCTCTCACCCTCTCAGTCCAGATCCATTATCTTTCCCTATTTAACCATCTTTACCCTCAATTCATAACACCTCAGGAAACAAGACCTTCCACCTGTTACAGCAAGCTGCCATCTGGCTTCCAAAGAGAAAGAACAGCTTCCCAGCCTGCATTGCCTTGACTCAGGAAGAAGCTGTAGACAACTTATCCTGAATCATCCTATGCAACCCCATTGCTCCTACCTCCCCTCACTGTGGACTGTAGCTTGCTGCTACCTATTCTACTTTGGAGAGACTTTCAGTCCAAGGACACTGCCTGATCACTGACTTCTGAGAACCATTTCTCACACTCCGTAAGACCACAATGCAAGATAAAACTGTCCTCTGGATTTTTAGCCACCCCTCTGCCAGAAAATTAAAGGGGATATCTATATTCCCCTTTAGCATTTCTAGAGATGCATTTCTTACAAGTTATAATTCGTTGTATATAGTAGTATATATTATGTTATATAATATAATACAATATATAATATTGTATAATATTTTATATAGTAGTTATAATTCTTAGTTATTATTGTTATAATTATTTGTATATTTCTGCATATTTCCCCATCCTATTTTGGATCTATTTAGTAGACTCTTGGGATCTGAGTTCAGATTAGAACCAGGTTACAGAGATTGCTAGCTTGTTATTTTTACCCCCATATGCACCAGTAGTATCATTTGGCATTGTTCCTTTTTGCATTGGTACATTAAAATGGGAAAATCTTACATATAGAAAGAAGTTCTTATCTAATAGTGATAGGAAATCACAAATTTTTACAGAGTAGGGCACCTTTCACCCTCAATATTTATCATAGTGATTCAACTTAGGTCTCAGTTTATCAGACATGAACATCACCCCTAACCTTGGCTCCCATCCGTGGAATCAGCACAGTTTTCTGCACCAGGAATCAAACTTATACCTAATGCAGTCCTGGCACCAACATCCAACTTGCTCCAAAGAAGGTTCAGATGACACTCTGGTGACCAGGAAACAGCAACAACTTGGATTCAGGGTAATGTAGTTTCCTTACATTGCCACCTAATAGTGAGATGAAATCAGAAGACACATTGTGACACCCAGGCAAAAACCAAGATCTTTAATTACAGAAACCTGACTGTGACAACAGAAATTGAGCAGTACTTTTCCTGGGACCATGAAGAAAGACCTTGGGTTGGACAATTAGTATGCCTGGAGCCTATAGTTGATCTTATGACAGGATGCTTCCATGGGTAGAGACAACCTGTATTTTTAGGCCAAGGGTTTTTTTTTTCCATTCTAATTTCTCCAATGTTTGCTGTGCCTGTGCAAAAAAAAACAAAAACAAAAACAAAAAAAACATGCTACCCCACCTTTTCTTTTTTATTTTTTTTTCTTTTTCTAATTTTTATTGTGGCCAAAGTGAATTACATTTGTTTCATAGTGACAATAAGTCTCCACCCCTAGTGTTGGACTCCCTCCACCCCGTTCCCAACATGCATCCCATATGTCCCTCCTTACCCCATAGTGCTAGTGTAACTGTTCCCCACTTGTACAGCTTGTTGTAAATTGGGTATCAATTCTGTTTTTGTTGACTATGGGTTTGGTGTTCAAGTTCCATCATTTTTAATTTTCACTAAATATTCATTCGACTGACTGTTCTTGGTACTATCCATTTTCCCACTCAAATTGTGAGGCTGAACAAGATTTATTTTTATCTTTTATATAGGGGCTCCCACCTTTTTCACAGAACCTTGGGACATGAATTATATTGTTTTACCTCATATTTCTGCATCTTTCTACAAAATGAGAAATAAAAAAGGATGGGGCTCAGGGTCCAAGTGATCTCAGGTGCATTAGTGGAGAAAAAAAATCATAAATAAATACTCAAGCCAAACTCAATGACAATAGAATCAAGAGACCCAAACTATATCAATCTAAACTTAAAATGGACTTATTACACAGGAAGGCTAGGGGGCTAAGAGTGGAGGTATGGGATATATGCTAGAAACTTTGGTGGAGGGAGATCAACACTGGTGGTGGGAATTTCCCTAAATCACTGTCACTATAGGCCTGAAATCCAACTATGAAGGATTTGTAATTCATAATGGTCTCAATAAATTTTTTTAAAAGAAAGATATATGTGGGGCCAGAGAGAGAGCATGGAGGTAGGGCATTTGCCTTGCATGCAGAAGGATGGTAGTTTATAATCTTGACATCCCATATGGTCTCCTGAGACTACCAGGAGCGATTTCTGAGCACAGAGCCAGGAGGAACCCCTGAGCACCACCAAGTGTGACCCAAAAATCAAAATAAATAAATAAACAAATAAATAAAATAAAAGATATATGTGAATATCTAAATGCCTAGCGCCAACATGGGACCCAAACTAAAATTATTAAACTTAAATTATGCCTGTTTAAGAAGTGTGCTGGGGGAATGGAGAAGGAAACAGAAGATATTACCACATTTACCTAAGAGCCATATTCCTGGCCACTTAAAAAAGGAAGTTTTTTGAAAGAGCATCTCTTAAAAAGAAAAGTAGTAGTACATTGTAGAATCTTACAGTATAAGAATCAGAGTTCCTTTTAAATAAAGTTAGGTTCTTTTATAGCATGTCCACGATGAACCCACTTTATGTCAAATTCAATTAAAAGCCATAGGCTCTAAGCACATTTATTAAATTTCTAAAAAGTTTTCTTCTTTTGACCTATTTCTCAAACACACTAATATCCACACAATAGCTGCAAACTAATGTATAATAATTCTGGTTCATTTAAAAATTGCCAGTGAAGACTTCATGAGAGAATTTCCTTTCCAACAATTACCAAAACTCTTATTTTTTTAATCAAAACAATGGTTTAGAATTCCAAATCAGTAACAATGTGTGTTAGACTGAAAAATTATAAGACATTTCAAAACTAAATATTTCAGAATCGATTTTTTTCATGTTTAGCTTCCAGGGCTCACTGGTTTTCTCTGGAAGACTGACAATTTTGCTTTGGTATTGAATGACACAGGATCAGACTGCCAAAGGGAGAATCTGCTGATGTGTGCCTGTCATATGTCATAGCAGTTCTGAGACCTCCAGAACTGCATCCTGTGCATTCTTGTTAAGGGGAGAAGGACATTCTCTGCCATGTGCCTACACCAGAAATGTCCATTCCATATGAATCAACATACCGCTGAGACTTGTGTCAGGGAAGACTGGATGTTTTTATTTCTTACAAGAAACAACACCGCTTTAACAGAATGGAACAGGATGTTTTTAGTTGGTTTTTGGGTTTTTTTTTCTTGTCACTGGTATGCTGTATGCTGTAGATACATCAGGAAACACTTTAAGGGAATAATCTGTTTTATTTCTGACTCTACTGCTGATATTTCTCATCAGGCTAGAAGCAAACCCAAAAGAATGTTTGTTATATTTTACATAATTGTAGGAACTAAAAAGTTATTTAAATCCTCAAAAACTACAAAGAGTAACACAATCTTTTTCTCAACTTCAAAATTCTTTCATTTTACATTTTTATTTAATGGTTTTACATCATGTGTATAACAAATAATGGGAATATTACAGATTAACAAATTCAAATTAATTCAATAAGGGAATTCTAAGGACACCACTCTAACAAATAAAAGTTTAGTATGAAGTAAAAATAAAAAACTTTGTAATATGTACAACAGAAAGCAATGTGCAAAAAGCTATTCCTATGTCTAAATAGGATTTTTTTCTCCTTGAAGAAAAAGTTTACAAAGCTAGATTAAATACCAGCACTTCAGTACTTATTTTATCTATAGGACAAATTTAATATTTTTTCAAAATTTGGAACAACTAGTAGTAGTTCATTTTATCACACTATGTATCCATGGTGGAAAAGAGGAAATTAATTAGCTACTATTTTACTATGATCATTGGTTTTTGTGTTAAATACAAATGTGGAAACTTACACAACATATACATAATATGTATTATATGTATACATATATGTTTATACATGTATATACATGTATATACATAATATACTGTATATATACATACATACTCTAGCAGAGAGGCAAACTTCAATTTTCATGATCCTTACTTCTGGCAGAGAGAGACCTACGTTAGTAACTAAATAGCCATACTTTGCAAAGTAAATCACTTCTTTAAAACTTTCTGGTAAATTAAATAAAATATCATTCTGCTAAAAAAAAATATAAACACTTCGTACCTATTTTGTAGAAATTTCTAATCAGGGTTTTCTCAATTTCTTTTATACCTATAAGGTTACTCTAAAAGGACATAAAATAAGGAATAAGCATTTCTCTATGACAAATAGTATTATCTCTATAAGTAAAAACTTTCTCTGTTGAGTTAAGGTAAAATGAAGTGAGTGATGCAACCATGATCATGGTAAACTAGGCAATACAAACTGACTTGTTGGATTGAAAATTTCACACTATGAAAAGAAAACCCAAAATGTAGGTCTCTATCAGGAGCTGTGCATCCCTGTCATCTGTTAATTGCCATAATGCATCTAAAAATCATCAGTACAGAGATCTATGCATAAGGAACACAAAATTTAATGAAGGAGTTATGTATGTGTTAAAATGGATTAATCACACATATCATAAAAACCAAAAATGAGAAAGATACCTTTTGGTGCTGAATTAAAAGAAGGCTAATAGAAGGAATCAGTCAAAAAAAATACTTTTCAGACATTGGATCTCAGATTAATTATTAATATAAAATGCATGAGTTTAAGCATTGCACGTGTTTTGATTTATTTTGATTATCATGCTACTTTGACTACATATGATTATATAAGAGACTAGAATGATAACCTTCATTTGGATCATAGTTTCCTTTGTACACCAGGCAATGGAATATGGACATAATTTTATATGAATGTGTATTGATAGGAATATTTTTTCAGCAAGGATACTATAGTCTGTAGCTTGTCTATTTATAAGTCAGTTTGATAGTGAGAAGAAAGCACAAATTTTTGTATAAAAAACAGTAGACATTTAAGATTATGTAGGAAAAGCTAACGTGACATTGGATAACAGTTAAAATGGATTTCTTACTCCCTTTTCAAAAATTAGGTGATTGTATGTCTGAGGAATATTGTCTGAGAACGCAAGCCTGTTCCACTGATCTGAGGGTCTGTCCTTATTCCAATACCATGCTGTTTTGATAACTATTGATTTGTAGTACAGTTTAAAGTTGGGGGAAAGTAAGCCTCCCATACTCCTTTCCATAAGAGTGCTTTAGCTATTCGAGGGTGTTTATTGTTCCAGGTGAACTTCATAAGTGTTTGATCCACTTATTTGAAGAATGTCATGGGTATCTTTAGAGGGATCGCATTAAATCTATACAATGCTTTGGGGAGTATTGCCATTTTAATGATGTTAATCCTGCCAATCCATGAGCACGGTATGTGTTTTCATTTCTGTGTGTCCTCTCTTATTTCTTGCAGCAGGGCTTTATAGTTTTCTTTGTATAGGTCCTTCACGTCTTTGGTCAAGTTGACTCCAAGATATTTGAGTTTCTGTGGCACTAATGTGAATGGGATTGCCTTCTTGACTTCCTTCTCTTCGCTATCATTATTGGTGTATAAAAAGGACATTGATTTCTGTGTGTTAATTTTGTAGCCTACCACCTTGCTATATGAGCCTATTGTTTCTAGAATCTTTTTGGTAGAGTCTTCAGGGTTTTCTAAGTAGAGTATCATGTCATTTGCAAACAGTGAGAACTTGAATTCTTCCTGTCCTATCTGGATTCCCTTGATATCTTTTTCTTGCCTGATCGCTATAGCAAGCACTTCCAGTACTATGTTGAAGAGGAGTTTTGAGAGCGGACAGCCTTGTCTTGTACCAGAATTTAGAGTAAAGGCTTTTAGTTTTTCTCCATTGAGGATAATATTTGCCATTGGCTTGTGGTAAATGGCTTCAACTAGATCGAGAAAGGTTCCTTCCATTCCCATCTTGCTGAGTTTTGATCAAGAATGGGTGTTGGATCTTATCAAATGCTTTCTCTGCATCTATTGATATGATCATGTGATTTTTTTGTTGATGTTGTGTATAATATTGATAGATTTATGGATGTTAAACCATCCTTGCATTCCTGGGATGAAACCTACTTGGTCATAGTGTATGATCTTCTTGATGATACATTGGATCCTATTTGCCAGGATTTTGTTGAAGATCTTTGCATCTGCATTCATCAGGGATATTGGTCTGTAATTTTCTTTTATAGCAGCATCTCTGTCTGGTTTTGGTATCAAGGTGATGTTGGCTTCATAGAAGCTGTTTGGGAGTGTTCCCGTTTTTTCAATTTCATGGAAGAGCATGGCTAGGATTGGTAGTAGCTCCTCTTGAAAGATTTGAAAGAATTTATTAGTAAATCCATCTGGGCCAGGGCTTTTCTTTTTAGGCAGATGTTTGATTACAGTTTCAATTTCCTCAGTAGTGATGGGGGTGTTTAGATATGCTATATCTTCCTTACTTAATTGTGGAAGGTTATAAGTGTCCAAGAATTTATCTATTTCTTCTAGGTTCTCATGTTTAGTAGCATAAAGTTTCTCAATGTAGTCTCTCATTACCTTTTGGATCTCTGCAATATCTGTCGTGCTCTCCCCCAGATATGCCCTTCTTCCTTCCTGATGTGTGCTTGCAAAGCTATAAATTTTCCTCTCAGGACCGCTTTTGCTATGTCCCATAGATTCTGGCAGTTTGTGTCTTCATTATCATTTGTTTCTAGGAAAGTTTTGATTTCCTCTTTGATTTCATCTCGGATCCACTGGTTGTTCAGTATCAAGATGTTTAATTTCCAATTGTTAAAGTTTTTCTTCTGTGTGGCTTTGTAGTTCACATCTAATTTCAGAGCCTTGTGGTCAGCAAAGATAGCCTGCAAGATTTCTATCCTTTTGATTTTATGAAGGTATGTTTTATGTATCAGCATGTAGTCTATCCTGGAGAATGACCCGTGTACTAAATAGAGCAGGAAAAACCTCTTCAACAAGTGGTGCTGGCAGAACTGGTTAGCCACTTGCAAGAAAGCGAACATAGACTCCCAGTTAACATCATGTACAAAGGTAAAATCCAAATGGATTAAAGACCTTGATACCTTGATACCTTGATGGTATCAGACCTGATACCATAAGGTATATAGAACAAAACGTAGGTAAAATACTCCATGACATTGAGACTAAAGGCATCTTCAAGGAGGAAACTGCACTTACCAAACTAGTGGAAGCAGAGATCAACAGATGGGAATACATTAAGCTGAGAAGCTTCTGCACCTCAAAAGAAATAGTGCCCAGGATACAAGAGCCACCCACCGTGTGGGAGAAACTATTCACCCAATACGCATCAGATAAAGGGCTAATATCCAAAATATACAGGGCACTGACAGAACTTTACAAGAAAAAAAAAACATCTAATCCCATCAAAAAAATGGGGAGAAGAAATAAACAGACACTTTGATAAAAAAGAAATACAAATGACCAAAAGGCACATGAAAAAATGCTCCTCATCACTGATCATAGGGAGATGTAAATCAAAACAATGATGAGATACCATCTCACACCACAGAATTTGGCACACATCACAAAGAATGAGAACAATCGGTGCTGGCAGGGATGTGGAGAGAAAGGAACTCTTAACCACTGCTGGTGGGAATGCTGTCTAGTCCAACCTCTATGGAAAGCGATATGGAGATTTCTCCAGAAACTAGAAATTGAACTCCCATATGATCCAGCTATACCACTCCTAGGAATATACCCTAAGAACACAAGAATACAATACAAAAACCCCTTCCTCACACCTATGTTTATTGCAGCACTATTCACAATAGCCAGGCTCTGGAAACAACCAAGGTGCCCTTTACCAGACAAATGGCTAAAGAAACTGTGGTACATATACACAATGGAATATTATGCAGCCATCAGGAGAAATGAAGTCATGAAATTTTCCTATATATGGGTGTACATGGAGTCTATTATGCTGAGTGAAATAAGTCAGAGAGAGAGAGAGATGTATAATAGTCTCACTCATCTATGGGTTTTAAGAAAAATAAAAGTCATCTTTGCAACAATCCTCAGAGACAATGAGAGGAGGTCTGGAACTCCAGCTCACTTCATGAAGCTCACCACAAAGAGTGGTGAGTGCAGTTATAGAAATAACTACACTGAGAACTACCATAATCATGTGAATGAATGAGGGAACTAGAAAGCCTGTCTAGAGTACAGGTGGGGGTGGGGTGGGATGGAGGAAGATTTGGGACATTGGTGGTGGGAATGTTGGTGAAGGGGGGGTGTTCTTTACATGACTGACACCTAATCACAATTTAATCGAGATGTTTAAATAAATAAAAAAATACTAAAAAAAGAAATACAAATGGCTAAAAGGCATATGAAAAAATGTTTCACATTACTAATCATCAGGGAGATACAAATCAAAACAAGTATTAGGCACCATCTCATGCCACAGAGATTGACGCACATCACAAAGAATGAGAACCAGCAGTTCTGGCAGGGATGTGAGGAGAAAGGAACTCTTATTCACTGCTGGTGGGAATGCTATCTAGTCCAACCTTTATGAAAAGCGATCTGGAGATTCCTCCAAAACCTGGAAATTGAGCTTCCATATGATCCAGCTATACCACTCCTAGGCACACAAAAATACAATGCAAAAATCCCTCCCTCACACCTATATTCATTGTCACACTATCTACAATAGCCAGACTCTGGAAACAACTGAGATGCCTTTCAACAGATGAATGTACAATGAAACTGTGGTACATATACACAATGAAATATTATGCAGCCGTCAGGAGAGATGAAGTCATTAAATTTTCCTATACATGGATGTACATGGAATCTATTATTCTGAGTGAAATAAGGCAGAGAGAGAGAGATAGACACAGAATAGTCTCACTCATCTATTGGTTTTAAGAAAAATAAAAGATATTTATGCAATAATCCTCAGAGACAAAGAGAGGAGGGCTGGAAGGTCCAGCTCATGACATGAAGCTCACCACAAAGAGTGGTGAGTGCAGGTAGAGAAATTCCTGCACTGAGAACTATCATAATGAATGAGGGAATGAATGAGGGAAGTGGAAAGCCTGTCTAGATTCAGGTGGGAATGGGGTGGGAGGAGGGAGATTTGGGACATTAGTGGTAGGACTGTTGTACCGGTAAAGAGGGGTGTTCTTTACATGACTGAAACCCAAGTACAATCATATTTATAATCAAGGTGTTTAAATAAAGATATTAATAAAAATTAAAAAAGAGTTAAAATGGACCTATCCTATCATTTTCAAAGAATAAAAAGAATGTAAAAGATGGGTCATGATTAATGTCACCTAGAAATTAATTGATATATTGATGCCTTCTGTACTCAAATTTTGTCATTAAATTACAATATTTATGCCTTTAGTGCAAAGAATTGCAAAGTGATATTGATCAAAGATAGTGTAAACTGATTATATAAGGGTATAATCCATTTATTGTGAACCTTAGAAATAAAAGAATAATCTACCATTTATCAAATTAGGTAACAAATTAGTGATATTAACCATCTTTTAAAAATGTAATTTTAATCTATTTAACTTGGCTCCATCTCAATTTAAAGAGTTACTTGCAAAATTAATCTCCAGTCATCCAGAACTAAAGAATAGAAAAATTCTAAATGTGGTATAGAGAAATAGAGTAATTGGTTAGTTTCACATAAGCCTCATTTGCCTTCCAAGGGTTGTTGAATGTTTTTTCTTTGCTAAAGGAATTGAAGTAAGAACATATGTAACATATCTTCTTAGGAAACTATTTATAAAATATATACTTATTCATATACTTACTCCACTGATATTAATTAAGATAGAAAATTAGTTCCACGTAACTTTGTGGAGCTCATAATGAAGTAAGAGCAGTGTCCAAGAAAGTGCAAATCAACTGGTGCTATATTACAATAGAATATAGAATACACAGGGCCAGTGAAACTTATTATCAAAAAAGGATAGTAGAAATTCTTCTTAAAAAATTAATGTTTGAGTGCTAAAGAACAAGGTTTGAGGGGCAGGAGCAATCGTACAGCAAGTAAAGCTCTTGCCTTTGATGCAGTCTATCCAGGTGACTCCCCAGCATCTCATATAATCCTCTGGGCTCCATCAGAAGTGATTCCTGAATGCAGAGCCAGGAGTAGCTCCTGAGAATTGCTAGGTGTGCCCCCCTCCAAATACCCAAACAAATAGCATGAAAGAATAAGATTTGATAGCTAAAGAATTACAAATTCAATCTATTGAAATATGAGACATTTATGTTTCTAATACTAATATATTAGGCTGATTTATCTAAAGTGTTGTACAAATCTATGGCAAAGATATATTTTTTAATTTTGTAGAATGAAATTGATTTCTAAATTTTATTCTTTCAAGTTTGCATGTTATTGGGGCCGAAGAGATAGCATAGCGGTAGGGCGTTTGCCTTGCATGCCGCTGATTCGGGAAGGACGTGGTTATATTCTCTGCATCCCATATGGTCCCCCAGCCTGCCAGGGGCGATTTCTGAGTGCAGTGCCAGGATGACCCCTGAGCGTCGCTGCGTGTGGCACAACAGCCAATCAATCAATTAATAATTTTTTTAAATTTTGAATGTTATAACAATGCATTCTTAATGGGTAAGATAACGTATTAGCAAGCGTAAAGCTTCTTTAAGTGGGCCTTAAAATACATTCACAAAAAAAAATAGCACAGTCTCTTAGAACACCAACAAAACTATAATCACAAGTTTAAATTCTGAATGATGCTCCATGCTACAAGCACCAACCTGTCAACTTTGCTGTCTGTAGTTCCCAGCATGGCACACAATTTTCAGCTATACGGCAGTTAGTTGTGTCTGAGTACCACACAATAATAAAACACCAAAATTGAAAAGTCTGGGAAAACCATGGCCAGGGAATACAACCCCCGATGACCATGTGTATATAGTAATACAAGTAATACAGCCCCTAGCAAGCACAAGACTTTAATGTCAGTCAAAAAATGCTACCCACAATGAGCATGTGTGGGAACAGTACAATGAAGCATGTAAAGCTCCAGGAACACTAAGTTGAGTGTATGAGCACCACAATCTAATGACTGGCACCCAGCAACCTCACAGTTAAAAAATGTTTCAGAATCACAGCTAGATGTGTCATGAATTCCTATTCATCAGAAAAAAGAAAAGGGCAGTGGGAAATCAAATTCTCTCCTCCAACCTCTTACTTGCTCTAATATGGATTATAAATTTGGTGGAATGTATCCAGTTGTGTTAATAATTATAGTTTTTATATACAAAATTACTGCACTTCGCCACAAGATTCTCTTCCACTGTCTTTGAGTTACTTTTAGCCCATCTCTTCATTCCTTCACCTGGTGTCATTGCTCCCACTGCTTGCTAACTCAGTTTTTTTTTTTAGTTCAGGGTTAAGTGTTCACCATCATTCCATACAATCCAGGCCCCTGTTTCTCTCATATAAAATTTTAATACTGAAATTCTAATTCTCATCTGTGAATTTAAAGAACCCCAGTGACTGACCGCTGCCTTAAGGACAAGAGTTCAAGAACACTAGATACTATGTAATCTGGCCCTTGATGATATCTCTCACCATAACCCCATTTGCACCTTTGAGCAGTTCCATGAACAAGACACGCTGTTGCTTGCCATTGTGTATGTAGTGATCTCTCTTTAGAATATCCTCCTGCTTATCATGTAGCTTATTCTCACCTTTCAAAAAACCAAGTAAAATTTTCTCCAGAGTATTTTACTGGCATTCATCCAACACCTGGGGTATTAGGTGTCTCGCTTTTAAGTTCCCAAATCACTTTGGGCACAAATCAATCACAGCACTTAACCCGCTTCTTAGATAACTGTTCATTTGTATGTCTATCTTTTCCAGTCATCAACATTTTCAAGGTAGGAGTCCACTTTCATCTTTACCACTAGAACTCAGCAAAATAGCTCCTACATAATTTGTACACTTCAACTATTTGTTGAAGAAATGATTAAAATGGATATAAAAATAATAAAGAAACGACTATCTATAGAGCAAATAAAACAGAAGCCCATTATTAAAAACTATAACTTCTATACAGCAGGCATCAAATAAATTATTTTACTACATAAGTCCAATTAGGCTCTTAACCTATATGTTACCCACTGCAAAGTGGAATGAAGTCAGTAAGTGAGAATTTTTCTTTCGCAGAAGTATATTTTATAGTAGAATTTTACCTGTTTTAGCAGATTTAACTACTGGAGGTGAGAACGGGAGGGCCATATTCAGCTGTCTTCAAGAGATATATATGGATCTGTTCTCAAAAACCATGTTTGGTGCTGGGATTTGTGCCTTGATCACAGATGCCCTTCCTAGTATCTGCAAGGCAAATAGATTACTTTCTGTTCTATCCTTTTGGCCACTGGCAAATTTAATTTTTAAACTAAAAGACTTTTGAGGATACTTGTGTCCTTTACATAAAATTGTTCCATTTAGGGACCAAAGATTAAGGGTACAAGGATTAAATATTTGCCTAGCATGCTCTCAGCCCTGGTTCAGTGCTCAGCACTCCATCATCCACACCCCACCTCCACCTGAGCGCCACTAGGTTTATTAAAAAAAAAAAAAGGCCTTCCAATAGTTCTTTTAGAGTCAAATGTGTTCATCACAAATGTTGCCAGTTCTTGTCTAAAAATGCTCTACCCCTCTTTTCCACTTTAATGAGGGTTTTAGAGATATTAGATGTTTGTTTGAAATTTTCTTTCATTCAATAACTTGGATATGTTCTTCCACTCTTTTCTTACCTGTGCCAATGCAATTGGGCGATCTGTTGTGATTCTTATGTTATTTTTCTTACATTTTAGATTTTCTTCTTCTCTTGATGCTTGAAGAACCTAATCTATCTCATTAGTTTCACTATTTTATTACTATGTTTTGGTGTTATTCTGTTCTAAGACTACTTCATTTGTTACTCTTTTTGACTTTTTAATTTATGTGGCTGCCTCCCTCCAGGGAATGGGGACAGATAAAATAGAAAGATGGGGTCCCAGGCTTTCAGGCATGGGGCTGCATAGGGTTCGGAGTCTTCTGTGACCTTTTTAAGAGCTAATTATTATTAAATGTTTTATGAATATAAAAACGTGTTTTTCATTGTCCTTCCTATGGCATATTATAAGGCAAAATGAGTGTAATAGTGAAGGTTTAATTGCAGAGCTTTTTGCATACACTCTAACAGGCAATTCAGAACCTCAGCAGGTGCACTATAAGATGAAATGATTTCTTTTATGAATAATTCATTATTTTTTAAGAATGTGCTTCTGCTAGGATACATTTTGCAATAATGTTTTTCAAGAGAGATCAGTGAGAATCCAAAGCTGTCACTGCCAATTTGTTTTAGTTCCATTTCTAAAGGTCACCAACTTGGCACAATATAAACTAGAAATGCCCTTTTCTTTTTTTCATGTCAACATGTTATGCTCTGTATTTTCCTCTAAAATATTTTACCTGGAAAGAAATTTCATGGTACCTAATTAAAATTAATGAAATAAAAAATATGTTATTTTAAATGACCCTTAAATTGTATTCAGTAGCATTCATTAAGAAGATGCAAATATTTTTGTGGTTTTTGTTTTGTTTTGTTTATTTGTTTGTTGCTTGTTTGTTTTTGTAGTTGCTGGTTTCGGGTTGTTGTTTGTTTTTGTTGTTATTGCTTTGTTGTTTTGGTTTGTTTTGTTTTACTACCTTTTTCTTCTTTTTTCCCTTTCTTCTAAATTGTTATTTATAATACATAGACAGACCCCTCCCAGTATTTTTTTTCTTTTCCTTTTTGTCTCCAACAGAACCACATAACTTGAATCATCTTATTCAGCTCCAAAAATTGAGGGGGGGAATGGATGGTACCAGGACCATGTATGTATGAGCATGTAATGGAAATAAAAAAATGATCAGACTTGAACACCAAACCAAAAGTCAACTACAACAGAATAGATACCCAATCTACAATAGTCTGTACAAGTGGGGACCAGTTACACTAGCATTCTGGGGGGTAAAGGAGGGAAATATGGTATGCATGCCAGGAACAGGGGTGTAGGGTGAACAACACTGGTGGTGGGAATGCTCCTCATTTATTGTCACTATGTAGTTTACATGTTTCTGTGAAAGATTTGTAATTCACTTTAGTCACAATAAAAAAAATTTTTAAATATGCAAATAATTTCATGATCTCCTACTAAGAAATACATGGAAGCACTTATATAAAACTGCCATGGGTACAGAAGTATGATTTAGATCAGATCATGTGATTCAGAACATGGTCTTATACAAACTATATGAAAAAATATAATATTCTTTTTCTCTGAGATAGAAAAATTTTCTGTATCAGTTCTTACTTAAATACATTAGATTATACCCAAATTTACCAGGGATTTACATTATATATATGTGTATATATATATATATATATATTTAGCTTATACCCAAAGTTACTGGTAAGAGTGCAAGGTAGATAATTACTTTTGTTTTTAATATTTAAAAAAAAAAACATTGGTAGTATATGAAAGGGTAAAAGTGTCAAAACAAGCTAAAAAAATATACCAGAAACAGGGGCCAGAGAGATAGCACAGAGGTAGGGCATTTGCCTTGCATGCAGAAGGACAATGGTTCAAATCCTGGCATCCCATATGCTACCCCGAGCCTGCCAGGAGCTATTTCTGAGCATAGAGCCAGGAGTAACACCTGAGCACTGCTGGGTGTAACCCAAAAACATATATATACATAAAATATGATTTCTTGTGTATATATTATATATACCAGAAACAAATAATCCTTACCACCTGCTACAGCAGTAACTATAGTATCAAGATTACTCTTCTCATGGGGACATTTTCTTATTGATTTATAGGTAATAGGCATTATGTCATATACCATATGAAGTAAAGAATGTCTACCAAATTTAAGATTTAAGTGACTAAATAAGATAGAAAACCTATTCAGTGTACATGTATTCTAAATTATACACCTCTACAAACTAAAATTTAGATAGACTATATTCCATATTATAAAATATGCCAAAACAGTAACTTAAATATAGAATAAACTATAATAATAGAGTACAAAACAAATATATTTTGCATAAAGAAACACCACTAACAAAGTAACATGTAAATATATTATTAAACTTATCTAGGAGCATTACATTCAATTACTTAAGAAATGTAAGACTTTTCTTCTAAGATGTTTTCAACAGAACATTGTCTACCATTACTTAAATCAGCATTGGAAATAGAACTAAGCTTTGGACTAAGGAATTAGTTTAGTGGCAGAGTATCACCTTGCTTGTTGGAGGCCATGATTCAATGCACATCCTCCCTCCAAAAATATGTATATTTACATGCATATATTTTTATATACATAACTTTGTACTTCTATAGTTTTAGCTTAGTCTGTAAGTTTGTACAAGTTTTACAAGGAGCCAGGCTTTTGCAGGTAGATGAGAGTGTGTGTAAGAAATAGAGGGGAATGATCATTTTCTGTCATACAATAATTTTAAATACTAGTAAGTAAAGTGTTTGAAACAGAGATATTCTATTCATAATTTTCACTACAACCTACATAACCAGCTGAATAAAGACAAGCTGATGGGAAATTCTGGAAACTTGTAAATGTTTTCAGAAGTTCAGCCATGTAATAACCTGAGAGACTGAAATCACTGTCAGCTCTGACCCTCATGGAAACTGCAAGCAGAGAACATGGCTTCAGTAACTCACTTTCCTATTACCATCAATTTCAAATGATGGTGCTTATCCTTCTCTTCCAAAGAGGTCAAACACCTTCTCAACTTCCCTCACTTAGGTTCACTGCCGACAATTTTACATCTCAGACTTCCTCTGCAGTCTCAATAAAAAGAAACTCTTCTAACAAGCCAGCCTGTCCATTGTGGAGGCTTTATAAAGGATGTCTGAAATAAAGTATGATTCGGAGGTATTTTTTTAAGCAGTTTATTTTATTGATTGATTGATTGATTGGATTTTGGACAGCACCCGGCATTGCTCAAGGATTACTTCTGGCTCTGTGCTCAGAAATCCTTCCTGGAAACCTCAGGGGACCATATGGGTTGCCAGAATCAAACCGAATCCATCTAGGGTCAGCCGCATGCAAGGTAAATGCCTTACCACTGTGCTATCTCTCCGGGCCCCTGGAGGTATTTGTTTTGTAATATTTTCTCTTTTTTTTTTTTTTCGGTTTTTGGGTCACACTCGGCCATGCTCAAGGGTTACTTCTGGCTCTATGCTCAGAAATTGCTCCTGGCAGGCTCGGGGGACCATATGGGATGCCGGGATTCAAACCACCATCTTTTTGCATGCAAGGCAAATGCCTTACCTCCATGCTATCTCTCCAGCCCATTTTGTAATATTTTCTTTTCTATTGTTAAATTATCTTTATTTAAACACCTGATTACAAACATGATTGCAGTTGTATGATCACAGTCATGTAAAGAACACCCTCCTTCACCAGTGTAAGATTCCCACCAATTTCCCAGATCTCTCTCCTCCCCACCCCACCCATTCATTCACATTGTTATGATAGTTCTCATTGTAGTTATTTCTCTAATTGCACTCATCACACTATGTGGTGAGCTTCATGTCATGAGCTGCACCTACCAGCCCTCATCTCTCTTGTCTCTGAGATACTGCTAAAAATGCCTTTCATTTTTCTTAAAACCCATAGATGAGTGAAACTATTCTGCGTCTTTCTCTCTCCCTCTCCATAGAAACTTTTCTGAATTTGACTTTTTTAATTCTTTTTTTTCCTTTGGTTTTTGAGCCACACCTGTTCACACTCTGGAGTTACTCCTAGCTATGCTCTCAGAAATCGCTCCTGGCTTGGGGGACCATATGAGACACTGGGGGATCGAACCGCAGTTTGTCCTAGGTTAGCACGTGCAAGGCAGATGCCCTACCATTTGTGCCACTACTCTGGCCCCTGAATTTGAGTTTTTGAAAAATCCACAAGCAAACTAATTCAGTAACTCCCCAAAGTATGTCAGCTCCTTTACTTCCAATGCATTTATTTCTGACCCTTTCTGTTTTATGGATCCGTGTTAAGGAATCTTTATAACTCACCAGGAGATTTAAGAGGATTTCCCTCTATTGACCCCCTGAAACTCAGACAAGGCCAGGGACAGGAATATAACATAGCATAAGCAAGTGAGTTACAGAATTTAAATCTAGGTGTCAGCTGTGCACCAAGTACAACAATGTATGCTGGAGGCTCTGAGCATGTCATTCCTGACACATAAGACTTGAGCAATGCCACAACTTCAAACTTGAGCACTGAATCACCTGTACTGGTTGGCCTCTGAAATTGTCTCTCCCTATCCCACTGCTTGGGAGGGCCTCCAAAGAGAGGGTGATTATATCAGTAAGAACTCCATCACAAAAATTGAACAAATAAAATGGGATGCTCTTCTCTTCTTTCCAATCGCATTCATTATTTTCATATTTATTAATATTAAACAATGTAACTTTAGCATGCCTATTTGGTGAGTATACTTGGTGAGTATTTAAACCATACACATACACAGTGATGCTGCTCTTTAAAAAAGGAACTGCCTTAAAGATTTCCTAATAACTAAAGTTTTGATGACTTTTTTGTGTATGTGTGTGTGTGGTTTTTGGGTCACACCTGGCAGTGCTCAGGGGTTATTCCTGGCTCCACACTCAGAAATTGCTCCTGGCAGGCACGGGGAACCATATGGAACGCCGGGATTAGAATCGATGACCTCCTGCATAAAAGGCAAATGCCTTACCTCCATGCTATCTTTCCGGCCCTGTTTTGATGACTTCCTAGGGTGACAGTACTCCCAATAAATTCTCAGTTGTCCCTGGAGCAAACAGTTTAATGCTTAAACCCAAAACTGCAATATCATGTGATGCTTCCTGAGTCCAGAGTGTTGGAGACCACCATGATTAGATCAGCAGTGCTCTAGAGACATTAAGGTCATACCTAGTGATGCTCAGATGACCATGTGGTGCCCAGGATCATACATGGAGTGCTGTACATCAAACTGTTTGAACAGTTTTCCTGTCCCTAAGGCTGGAATCATCTCAACAACAAAATAAAATAGTATTGGACTACAAATAAATTAGGTCCTAGCAATGAGTCATAATATAAAGATCAGTAATTTCTATATAAATATGGCATAGATATATTATGATGTTAATAACAGTGATTTTCTAATGATGTAAGTAAATGATAAAATAAATTAATGTGTGGGAAAGAACAGAAAAAATCATACACCAAGAAAAATTCCATGTGGACTATATAGACAGATACTATCCTAAAGGAAGTGAAGCCCAACTCTACCTCTTTAAGTGTGGACCTCAGAAGTACTTTCTACGAAGGAACAGTATGATAAAGAAGAAGGGAAACTAACTTCATAGTGAATAAATCAGACAAACATGGTGCGGCTTGGCTAGATAATGTAGCTCACTGACAACAATGATTTGTGTGTCAGACTGATTATGGATACCTGAAAGTGAGTTGATGATATTTTACCTCTGTTTCTCTTCTTTAAAAAAAAAATCTCTCATCAGTTAAGTATAAGAAAAAGCATCCATAATCCTGACTTGTTGAACATTCCACAAAATACTCTTCGAAACATGCAAATACTTTTTGAAACCATCAAAGTCATTCAAAGCAAGTGAAGACTGTCAGAACCAAGAGGAGCTTACAAAGACATTACAAACAAGTGTAATAAGGAGTCTTGAAGTGATCCTAAATAAAAAAAAACAAAGAAAGCAATGAGGAACACTTATACTTGCATAATAATATTTCAATACTAACTTATTAAGAACAATAAATAAAACTATGCCCATGTAAAGTATCAATAATAAGGGAACATGTGTATACAGCATATGAAAAATCTCTGAAATGCTGTCACAGTTCTGAAAAATCTAAAAGTATTATAAATTAATTGAAAACACAAGTATTAAACTCAGAGAATAATAAGAAAATAATTCACTCTCTTGAAAACTAATAAATGAAAGAAAAATCATCTTGCATTTACTATGGCATTTGTAAACTATATCTTGAGTAATTTTATCACATTGACAATGTAACTCAAGCATAAAGTAAACTACATTTTAACAACTAAATATTAGCATAAATCAATATTTAAATAAGACTGAAGTAGTCTTTATATAATCTAAGAAGTGATATTCCACCACTTTTGCCTAATTGTTTTCTTCCCAAGAACGTTGGGTCCAGCCCACATCTGAAAAGGAGATTATAGACAAAGAACATTGTAAACCCTTTCAAAACTGCCTCCTTGAGTTTTCCTTCTACATCATCTAACATGGAAAATACACTTACTCCGTCCCAGAGTCAACCAAATTCATCCCATCACAGACCAACTCAAAGTCAAAAATCTCACTATCCATATACAAACAACTGTTCATTTTATCAATATCAATTTTAGCATATGAAAGCAACTAAATATACAAAATAAATTAATAGACAATGAAGTTATGTTACACATATTTAATGGAACACTGTACAGATATAAGATAAGTTAAATATAAATCTTCAAGAATTCTGAGAGATAGTACAGCAGGTAAGGTATTTCATTTGTATACAATCAATGCAAGTTTGATTCCCAGAACCACATATGCCCGCCAAATAGCTCCAGGAGTACTTCCAAAGTATTGTATCTCCAGGAGTACTTCCAAAGTATTGTTGGGTCTGACCCAACCCTACACCAAATAAATAGACTAAAATCTTTTTTGAAATGATAAAATCTTTGACTTTACTGCAACTTGCATGAGACTGGAAGGCAGTCTGCAAAGTGAAATAAGCCAGAAGAAAAACAAATGATGGTGATTTCACTCATATGTGGTATATAGAAAGGTAAAATAAGTGAATGGATGGATTAAATGACAATAGGATTTGAGCCTTGAGACAAAACTGAGATTATTAGATAGGCTGAGGGGACAAATGAGGAACGAACAAAAGTAACACAGTGGTGGAGGTCTTGACTCTTTGGTTGTGGTGAAATACAGTGACTATGTGCGTCAAGGTCATTACCAATAATAATGATGTAAATATGTGACCTAAGCTATAGTAATTACAAAAATCTTGGGGACACTCCTGGCTCATGCATTCTGGGATCACTCCTGTCAGTGGGACTATACAGAGTGTTGGGCCAACATGCAGTCAAAATCAGTTTGATCCCCAGCATTCAATATGGTCCCCTAAGCCCTTCCAGGAGTAATCTCTGAGCTCAGAGCACAGAGTAAGCCCTTTGGGATATGCCCACAAAACAAAACCACAAAAAGTCAAAAGTCTCATGATCTAAATCATGAGGTATATATATACCTTGGGTACTACAAATTCATTTTTCCTTTCTAAAATTTAAATATGCTTGATGTCCAAATCTAAAATTAAAAAGAAGTTAATAGCTTCCAAGTAAACACCTTCTTTCTGTCATTCTATCATTAGCAAATCTAACAACAGCCATCAAAGAGAAATTTTCAAGTGAGTAGGAAGTGCTAAAGAGGAGAAATTTTAAAAGAGCTTAATTAACCATCACCAGGGTCATTTTGACAAACATATTTATTAAATGTTAATGAGAACACAGAAGACTGACAGAATTGTCTGAGGTTGTCTGATAGATCAGAATGCAGATGCTTGATTAATCTAACCCTTCCTCCTATTTTCTTGTGTGTAAAGTGATATTTGAGACATTTTTTCAAGTAAGAATGAGAAAGTAGAAATTTTAGTCTGCTCCCCCAAGTAATTGGAACTCTTTTAATTCAAAAATTACCAAAGCTCATGTCAAACCAGTCTTTACCAAAAAGGTATAGAAATTCTCTGGTTTCTGTCATCCAGCTATGTTATGCTGCAGCTAAATTAATGAGCAAACAAAATTTGAATGTCATTATTAAGATCCTGATTTCCTTTTCAGCTCTCATCACCAATTTTCTGGAATGTCATGAACTCTCTTCCTCGGTACACATCAACCCATCAAATGACTATAGAGCAGAAGCTTTTAAAAGTCAGCAAACAGGGGCCCAAGAGATAGCGTAGAGGTAGGGCGTTTGCCTAGCATGCAGAGGACAGAGGTTCGAATCCCGGCATCCTATATGGTCCCCCGAGCCTGCCAGGAGCTATTTCTGAGCATAGAGCCAGGAGTAACCCCTGAGCGCTGCCAGCCAAGACCCCAAAACAAACAAACAAACAAACAAGTCAGCAAACAGCAGCCAAAGTGATGGCACAGCAGTAGGGTGTTTGCCTTGCACACAGCTAACCCAGGAGAGACCTGGGTTCTATCTCTGGAGTCCCATATGATCCCCTAAGTCAGGAGCAATTTCTGAGTGCATAGCCAGGAGTAATCCCTGAGCATCACCAGGTGTGCCCCCCCCAAAAAAAAACACAAACAAACAAAAGTCAGCAAATAAAATTTTAAGGCCAGGGAAATATTTCAAGTGGCAGTGCACATGCTTCACATATTGGAGGTATACAAGTTGTAGATCCAATGCAAAAGAAAGCAAGATTTGAATTCAGTCATTTTGCCTGAGCCAGAATTTCCAAGATTTCAAAACTAATATTATTTCAAGATTCAAATTTATTGTACATTTAAACTTAACAGCTTCTTGGTTGTCAATATTTCACACCTTAGTTAAAAAAAATACATGTACTTGTATCTCATCTAAAACAGTGTTCTGCTTTATTCCTCTCTATTCCTATGAGTGCAGAAAAGAACACTATCACTATTTTGCACACCAGTTGGTGACTAAGAGAGAAACAAAAGCCAAATGTAGACTACATTTTGTTTATGAAATCCAATTTTATAATATCGCGAGTTTAAGTTAGTGCAACATCTGTAGCTGGGAACTATGATGAAACTTCCACAGCCTGGTACCAGTCTGGTTTGTGGCACACAAGTCGAAGAACAGGAACCTCAACAAACATTTCTTGTGAACTCAAACTAAAAATGATTTGTTCAAAGAACCTATATGTTCTATTTGACAAGAGATTGAATATCCAAGTATTGCTAAATTAACTAAATAGGGAAGTCATTAGACTGAGGTGATTCTAAGGTTGCAAAAGTCAGTCTGTATATGCAAACCGAAATTCAGTGAGCAAATGCCGCAAGGAAACTTAATTGAAACCTCGCAACAAGCAAGCATCCACTAGCCTTAAAATTTTAGCCAGTGAATACTCTTATTTTAGGAGGACAAACATTGAATGATTTAATTTTGAGTGCAACGAAAAGAAACAAAGACATCGATATAACCAGACTAAAACAAACCATTGAGTCAGGACTGTTCAACTGAGAGGTTTCTACAGAGGAGGAGATAGGAACAAAGGGTTGAGGGGGACCAGTGAACCAAATGTGCTGCAGGGTTATTGGCACTTCAGTGGTGTGATGTGATAAAACACACTTGAAGAGGTGTGAACCCATACTCATGAAATATATACAATGTCGTAAACCAATGTTACTGGGAGAAAAATAAATAAATACAGTTCATTAAGTAACTTAAAAAAAAAAGCACAAAAGCTATGCAGTTTACCAAATTAAAAAAACTAGCCATTGGTATGTGCATATACATGTGTGATATGTAAAAACATACACATTTGTTTGTATGTAGTTATGTGTATATTTGTTTATGTACATTTAATAGTTGATTGTTTCTAGAAAGTCTCTGATTTGAAATTTTAAAGAAGCAAACAAAAACCAGCTACTACAGATTTCTGGCAAATGGTAGAGCAGAGGAAGACTAACAGTTCCCAACTGAAACACAACCAGAAATCACTTACGTCTCACAGGAAAAGCATCCCCTTCTCTGGGCCCAAGTAAAGTGACTGAGAGACACAAAGTGAAGGAGCTAGATTGCTGCAGCCCCCACAGAAAATCAGAAGGTGAGATCATTCAGAGATTCCCAAGACATTGCTCACTCTTAAACCAACTGCCCTTACTGCAAGGAGCTGAACCGAGGTGAGAGGGGGGAACAAGATCACAAATCACCTTTTAAGCAGAGGTGCCAGACCACTAGTCACAAAAACTGAGCTCTGGAATAGCACCTGCAAAGTCCTGGTGCATTAGGTAGAGGCAGCTGGACTGGCTCAATCTGAATTGCCTCCTTCTTTCATTAGGTAATAATGGAACCTACCAGTACTGCCTAGATGTAGACTTGGAGACTATTCCTTCTAAGAAAGGAAAACTACAGAGGCCCAGGGATTTGGAGGTTCTCCCTCTGGGCTGCTCACCTCTTATCCAACTCCTTGACCCCATAGCAACAGGTCCTTAGGCCCTATGGTTTAAGTTTTTTTTTTTTTAAATCTCTTCCTCATTATTCTCCCCTCCCTGGGACCACCTTAGAAAAAAGAATCCCAGCACAAAGCTACAGCTCCACCTGCAGGAAACCAAAAGAAGCTAACCCAGAAAAATTCTACAGGTGAAACAGAAACAAAACTTCGAGCGAATTTCTTTAAAAATATAAAACCTAAGTTAAAAAATATGCCTGTTAAAAAGGCAGGCTGGAGGGTGGGAGGGAACCAGAGACACTCAGCAGTGGAAGAAAGTTGACAAGTCTTGAAAAAGTAGACAAAACTGGAAGACAGGAAGAATGGAAGAGACACCTCGTTACTAAAACTTAGAAAGTTTAAAGTGTTCAAGCCAAAAGAAGTAAGTTCGATATATCAAAAATGTGCTATAAAGAACACAGAAATACTTCACTTAGTAGATATGACAGTGTAGGAAGGAGGAATGTAAAGTATATTGTGCACAATTAGCAAAAATCAATGAAGCATAAGACAAAGGCAGAGTCTTTGATATCGCATCTAGGTGATAATGAAAGAGCTATAATTTTGGACACAAAAAGCACAACTGTATTGTTTTAATTGCATTTAAAAAATAAATGAGATGGGACCACAGTAGTGGCTCAACAGTAGGCCATTTGCCTTGCACGCAGCTGACCTAGGTATCCAATAAGGTCCCCAAGCACTGCCAGAAGTAACTCCTGAGTGCAAGGTCAGGAGTACGTTCTGAGCATTGCAGGATGTGGCCATAATAATAATAATAATAATAATAATAATAATAATAAATTATGAAAAATTGATAGATAAATAAAGCCTCTTTGACAAACAGAAGATTTTAGAGTTTACCAACATTCAATCAGCATTAGACAAAATGTTGAAAAGAGTTATATATAGAAAAAAAGAAGGTAACAAAATCTTGAGCAAGAGGATAAATGATAAGATAGTGAAAGAATAAAAGTAATAATGATCTGGAGAAAAAAAACAAAAATATAAAAGTGGAGGAGAAAATAAATGAGGACAGTCAAATGACAAGACAAAGTCTGAACTGACAAATTTTTTTCACAAAACATATGATGTACTCTTCATGGTAATCACAGAACAAAAATCTGGAACAAAGATATTAGAGGAAATAAGTGGAAAAAAAAGTGTCATCATAGGGTAAACCACCCACATGAAAAGAAAAATAAAAAGACAAAGTTACAGAAATATAAAAACAAAAGATAATTCTTCATATGAATTGACTGAACTCACCACTCAAGAAATATGGTTCAATGAATTTAAACAACACAAACCAGGTGTGAGATGGGGAGATAGTTCCATGGGCTAGAGTGTATATTCAATCCCCAGCACTATGTGGACTTCAAGCACATAAATCCTAAGTTCCAACTATACTTTCCCTTCCACTAAAAAAATTAATTTTTCTACACCAGATATACTGTATATACATATATAAAGTATCTCACTTTACATACAAGGACAAACATCTTAGAGTAAAGCCTGGAGCAAGGTGTTCAAAATCATAAAGATAAAGAAATGAACAAGAGTTCCTTTCTCTCCACATCCCCGCCAACACTGTTTATTCTCATTCTTTGTGATGTGTGCCATTCTCTGTGGTGTGAGGTGGTATCTCATCGTTGTTTTGATTTGCATCTCCCTCATGATTAGTGATGTGGAACATTTTTTTCATGTGTCTTTTGGCCATTTGTATTTCTTCTTTGTCAAAGTGCCTGTTCATTTCTTCTCCCCATTTATTAATGGGATTAGATGTTTTTTTCTTGTAAAGTTCTGTCAGTGCCTTGTATATTTTGGAGATTAGCCCCTTATCTGATGGGTATTGGGTGAATAGTTTCTCCCACTCAGTGGGTGGCTCTTGTATCCTGGGCACTATTTCCTTTGAGGTGCAGAAGCTTCTCAGCTTAATATATTCCCATCTGTTAATCTCTGCTTTCACTTGCTTGGAGAGTGCAGTTTCCTCCTTGAAAATGCCTGTAGTCTCAATGTCCTGGAGTGTTTTGCCTATCTGTTGTTCTATATATCTTATGGTTTTGGGTCTGATATCGAGGTCTTTAATCCATTTGGATTTTACCTTTGTACATGATGTTAGCTGGGGGTCTAAGTTCAATTTTTTGCAAGTGGCTATCCAGTTGTGCAACACCACTTGTTGAAGAGGCTTTCCCTGCTCCTGTGGAGAGAAAGGAACTCTTATCCACTGCTGGTGGGAATGCCGTCTAGTTCAACCTTTATGGAAAGCAATATGGAGATTCCTCCAAAAACTGGAAATCGAGCTCCCATACGATCCAGCTATACCACTCCTAGGAATATACCCTAGGAACACAAAAATACAATACAAAAACCCCTTCCTTACACCTATATTCATTGCAGCACTATTTACCATAGCAAGACTCTGGAAACAACCAAGATGCCCTTCAACAGACGAATGGCTAAAGAAACTGTGGTACATAGACACAATGGAATATTATGCAGCTGTTAGGAGAGATGAAGTCATGAAGTTTTCCTATACATGGATGTACATGGAATATATTATGCTGAGTGAAATAAGTCAGAGAGAGAGAGAAAAGCGCAGAATCGTCTCACTCATCTATGGGTTTTAAGAAAAATGAGACATTCTTGCAATAATAATTTTCAGACACAAAAGAGAAAAGAGCTGGAAGTTCCAGCTCACCTCAGGAAGCTCACCACAAAGAGTGATGAGTTTAGTTAGAGAAATAACTACATTTTGAACTGTCCTAATAATGAGAATGTATGAGGGAAATGGAGAGCCTGTTTAGAGTACAGGCAGGGGTCAGGTGGGGAGGAGGGAGACTTGGGACATTGGTGATGGGAATGTTGCACTGGTGATGGGTGGTGTTCTTTACATGACTGAAACCCAAACACAATCATGTATGTAATCAAGGTGTTTAAATAAAAAAAAAAGTAACTGTAGTAAAATGGCTGTCTAGAATACAAGTAGGGGATAAGAAGGGGGGCATTGGTGGGGGGAATGCTAAAAAAAAAAGAACAAGAAACTGCAATTCTAATAAGATGGCTTTCAACTAAAGAAGTAATAAGAAATTAAGGTGAATTTTACACATTGATCAAGGGATCAATCCATTACATTGTGAAGGTCATCAATATATATTTGTATGGGGCACCAAAACAATAACATACATCAGAGAAACAGCATAATTGTACAAATTCTTAGTACACCACCCACATAAATGGAAAAATAAACTAAGCAAAAATGACTAAGGAAATAGTGACATTAAATTAAGAAATCAAAGAAATAAATTTAATCACAATAGACAGAAATGTTTGTCACAAAAAAAGATACACATTCTTCTCCAGGACATACAGGGGAGGATCTTAATTTGTGCAAATTAAAATTGTATTGAGATTCTTTTCTTTTTACTTTTTCCAATTTTTCTTTTACTTAAAGTGTTTTGATAATTTTTTTTTTTTTTTGGTCATCAACCCAGGGATGCTCAGGGGACCCTATGGGGAACCGGGATCAAACCCGGAAGGCAACCGGCTACCCCACTGCTGCTCCTGGCCCTAAAGAAATTGTCGAATGTCCGGCCTGGAACCACAGGCTCCGGGGACAGCATCAGGTGTGGCTCTGGGTTCGCAGGCATGGGGCAGGATACGGCAGGAGTTGAACCCGTTGCCCGAGAGTCACTGGGCTGCAGGAAAAAGGGGACAAAATATGGAACGCTTCATGAATTTGCGTGTCATCCTTGCGCTGGGGCCATGCTAATCTTCTCTGTATCGTTCCAATTTTAGTATATGTGCTGCCGAAGCGAGCACTGTTTTGATAATTTTAATTGAGTTATACAGTTAAAAGTTGTTCATGATCGAGTTTCAGTCATATAATGTCCAACATCTATCCCTTCACCAGCACACATTTTCTGCCACCAATGTCCCCAGTTTCCCTCCCTCTGTTCCCCTCCATTTCTCTTCTCTCTGTCTCTCTATCTCTATATTCTATCTCTCTATCTCTGTTTCTCTGTCTCTCTCTTTATCACCCTATCTTGTTCTTAGAATACTGTTACTGAAGGAATATCATTTTATCTCTTTTCAGTTCCCAGTTTTCCCTAATTACATTCCCCCACTCTGTGGAAATCATCTTTTCTGACACAGTGGTATATTACTACACATCAATAGCACAAGTAAAAGAAGAAAAATACCAAACTTTTGGAACTATTTGGAAGGACCAGAGAGATGGGGCAAAGGGATACTGAGGCTATGTACTTGGGACCCCATTTCTATCTCAAGTCTCATTCCTCTGAGTATCACCAGGTGTAGACTTGGAAATCATCCGTCTGTGAACCACTGTAATTCCCAGAACTGCAGAATCTGAGCAAGCAACGCATTCTCAGGCCCAAATATTGAACCTCCTAATCCTATTGGTTGTGTATCATGGGGAGAAGTTAGGGAATTTCCCTAGAATATGCCGGTTTACATTATCTCTAGCAGTATTCAAAGATTCTGCACTCCATCCACACTTACTATTGCCTTTCTGATATAGATCATTCTCACCGGTGTGAAAAGATTTAATTCAAATCTCATTTGCTTTGATTAAATACTTAGATTCGATTTATCTAAGAAATAATAGACATCTTTTCAAGTACCTGTTGGTCATCAATTTTTCTTTGGAGAAATATTGATTCCAATTACTACCTGTTTTAATAAGGCTATTTGTTTTATTTTTGTTGTGGCTGAGTTATATGCTTTGTATTTTGGGTATTTTTGTTTCTGGGATTTTTTTTAGTTTTTTGAGCCACACTCAGTGGTGTTCAGGTGTTACTCCTGGCTCTGCTCTCAGAAATCGCTCCTGGGTTGGGGAACCATATGGGATGCTGAGGATTGAACCTGTGTCAGACCTGGATGAGCCGTGTGCAAGGCAAATGCCCTACCATTCCAG
This sequence comes from Suncus etruscus, assembly GCF_024139225.1. Taxonomy (NCBI): domain Eukaryota; kingdom Metazoa; phylum Chordata; class Mammalia; order Eulipotyphla; family Soricidae; genus Suncus; species Suncus etruscus. Next base: position 153,793,816 of record NC_064849.1, on the reverse strand, counting down.
CCCATGCTTTGTATTTTGGATATGATATTAACCCATTGTCAGATCAATGTTAAGTAAATATCTTTTTGTAGTCATAGTTTTTGTTTTGTTTTGTTTATCATTTTGAGGCAGTCGAGGCTTTTGAGTTTGATGTATTCCTTTTTGCTTCTTTTGTCTTTGGAAATATGACCAAAAAGATATCTTTATACTTTGCACAAAATAGCATATTATTGACAATATTTTCTTCTATGTGTCTTTTGGTTTTCTATCTTACATTAAAATCCTTAATCTATTTTAAATAATGGTTTATATGCATATGTGTATATATGTATTATCTATATATGCCTTACCCAGTAATCTAGTTTCACTTTTTACATGTGCTGAAGGACAATTTTCTAATGTCTGGTATTATGGGGAAGAGATTTACATCTGGCTGTGTTCAGGATTTACTCCTTCTCTATACTCAAAAATAATATCAGGGGACTATGTGTGATTCTGGGGGTCAAACTTAGGAGAATGAACCTAGCAAATATCTTGTGAGCACACAGTAATACCCAGCAAACACTAAAGCCAGAATATACACAAATACTCAACTAAAGAGTATAACCTGAGAGCACTTGAGCAGAGCCTTCCAGTACCATAACTAAGTATGAGCACAGACAACCATGTATAACATCAAATAGAGATGAAGAAGAAGGGTGAGGGTGAGGTTGACAATATTCAAGATGGCTTGATCTTGCCCAGATCTTGTCCAGGCCAAGAATGACCTGATCTAGTCTGGTCTTTTTTGAAAACTTCAGGACATCCCCATCCATTTCAGAGCATCCTCATCCACCCTCATTTTTATCCATGTTGGTTAAAAACCCATGCATATCTTTCTATTGTTAAATCCATGCACAAAATAGATATATTTTTGCATGCAGAGTATAACTCAATATGTTTGGGTTATTGGGGTTTATTATTTGGATATATGGGGGAGAAGGTGAGGGTTTGGGGCTATACCCAGAAGTGCTTAGGGCTAATTCCTGGCTGCTGAACTGGCTGCTGCACTCCTGGTGGTGTTTGAGACCATATGTGGATTTGTGGAAATTGATCGGGGGTCAACAGTATGTAATAGGATACCTCTGTGGCATTCTCAGAATTGTTGGGGAAAGATTTCCCTTTCTGGGTGAAACCACAGTGGTTCAGCACCACACCCTCCACCCTCAGACAAAAACAGCCCAGCTCCACAATGAAACTCAAATAACATGAGTTGAATCTTCTTAGGTGGGCCCAGGCTACAGGCTGAAAACTCAGAGATATTTTTGGAATGGAGATGGCCCAAGTCCCCACGCACACATCACCTTCCTGGTGGTGGAAAACCCAGGGGCCTCCATCCACACCAACCAACTTCTTGGCAGAAAAATGGCCCAGCTTCTCTACCAAGCTCACAAAGAAAATAATAGTTGTTGACATTTCCCAGGAAGTCTGGTCTAGCTGATACCTCTGTGACAATCTCAAATGGAAAGGGCAGATTCTCCTTTCTGTTTGAAACCACAGCAGCCCAGAGCCATAACATACACCTTCTAACAGTAACAGCCCAGCTCCACAATTTGACCTTATCAAGCTACCAAGTCATCAAGTTTTTTCAGATTTATAGATCCTAGACTGTGCTGCCACTTCAAAATTTCATAGTAGTATCAAACTAGTAGTATCACAGCAACCCTAATAGAAAAGTTATATAGAAATCCGGGCCCGGAGAGATAGCACAGTGGCGTTTGCCTTGCAAGCAGCCGATCCAGGACCTAAGGTGGTTGGTTCGAATCCCGGTGTCCCATATGGTCCCCCGTGCCTGCCAGGAGCTATTTCTGAGCAGACAGCCAGGAGAAACCCCTGAGCACCGCCAGGTGTGGACCAAAAACAAAAAAACAAAACAAAACAAAAAAAAAACAACAACAACAAAAAAGAAAGAAAGAAAGAAAGAAAAGTTATATAGAAATCCACCAAGCTCAGAGAGACTAAATAGTAACACAGAAGGCTCAAGTAGTACCAACAACAGCCCAGTAAATCTTTAGATACTGACTTTAGAAACACCATATAACAATCAGTTCAAGTTGACCCTTACTGATCTAAGTTTTGATCATTCCATTTGCCTTTGTATTGTAACAAACAATATGAGGCAAATTTGTCTCTACCTTCAAGGGGGCAGGCTAGGATAGTGGATAGGAAATTGGGGACACTGGTGAAAGAAAGGTTACACTGGTGGTGAGATTGTTGTTTGAACATTTAATACCTGAATTGACTTGGCATTTGAGTAATTAAAAATTTGCCGAAACACTGTCACAGTTTTAAAATTAAAAAAAGAAAACATTAAAAATAAAAAGCTCCAAAGTTAAGCTTCTAAATAATGTGTTCCCAATTATAATTGTACATATATGAAGCCAAAGAGTGTGAAAAATAATTTATGGTGAAAAAGAATTAGCTTTTAAGGTCAGACTAATAGTACAGTAGTGATGGCACTTGTTTTGCGCAGGCTAACCTAGATGTGATCCCCAGGATCTCATATAGTATTCTGAACCCCACCAGGAATGATTTCTGAACAAAAAGTGAGGAGTAATCCCTGAAAACCACTGGATGTTGTCCCCCAAAAACAAATAAAAAAAAGACTGTGGTTCTTTAGTGTGTTATATATATTTAGTTCTATTAATAACTGCTTTATGAATATTGGAATTCACTCACTAAAATATATCACATGCATTAATAAGTACTATACCCTTATGTTTTCTTTTTTTTCTTTGAACACCATGATTACATATATGATTATGTTTGGGTTTCAGTCATGTAAAGAACACCACCCATCACCAGTGCAACATTCCCGTCACCAAAGTCCCAAATCTCCCTCCTCCCCACCCGACCCCCGCCTGTACTCTAAACAGGCTCTCCATTTCCCTCTTACATTCTCAATATTAGGACAGTTCAAAATGTAGTTATTTCTCTAAATAAACTCATCACTCTTTGTGGTGAGCTTCCTGACATGAGCAGGAACTTCCAGCTCTTTTCTCTTTTGTGTCTAAAAATTATTATTGCAAGAATGCCTTTCATTTTTCTTAAAACCCATAGATGAGTGAGACCATTCTGCGTTTTTTTCTCTCTCTCTGACTTATTTCACTCAGCATAATAGATTCCGTGTACATCCATGTATAGGAAAATTTCATGACTTCATGTCTCCTGACAGCTGCATAATATTCCATTGTGTATATGTACCACGGTTTTTTTAGCCATTCGTCTGTTGAAGGGCATCTGGGTTCTTTCCAGAGTCTTGCTATGGTAAATAGTGCTGCAATGAATATAGGTGTAAGGAAGGGGTTTTTGTATTGTATTTTTGTGTTCCTAGGGTATATTCCTAGGAGTGGTATAGCTGGATCATATGGGAGCTCGATTTCCAGTTTTTGGAGGAATCTCCATATCGCTATCCATAAAGGTTGAACTAGACGGCATTCCCACCAGCAGTGGATAAGAGTTCCTTTCTCTCCACATCCCCGACAACACTGTTGATTCTCATTCTTTGTGATGTGTGCCATTCTCTGGGGTGTGAGGTGGTATCTCATTGTTGTTTTGATTTGCATCTCCCTGATGATTAGTGATGTGGAACATTTTTTCATGTGTCTTTTGGCCATGTGTATTTCTTCTTTGTCAAAGTGCCTGTACATTTCTTCTCCCCATTTATTAATGGGATTAGATGTTTTTTTCTTGTAAAGTTCTGTCAGTGCCTTGTATATTTTGGAGATTAGCCCCTTATCTGATGGGTATTGGGTGAATAGTTTCTCCCAATCAGTGGGTGGCTCTTGTATCCTGGGCACTATTTCCTATAAGGTGCAGAAGCTTCTCAGCTTAATATATTCCCATCTGTTAATCTCTGCTTTCACTTGCTTGGAGAGTGCAGTTTCCTCCTTGAAAATGCCTGTAATGTCCTGGAGTGTTTTGCCTATATATTGTTCTATATATCTTATGGTTTGGGGTCTGATATCGAGGTGTTTAATCCATTTGGATTTTACCTTTGTACATAATGTTAGCTGGGGGCCTAAATTCAATTTTTTGCAAGTGGCTATCCAGTTGTGCCAACACCACTTGTTGAAGAGGCTTTCCCTGCTTCATTTAGGATTTCCTGCTTCTTTATCAAAACTTAGGTGATTGTATGTCTGAGGAACATTTTCTGAGTATTCAAGCCAATTCCACTGATATGAGGGCCTGTCCTTATTGCAATACCATGGTGTTTTGATAACTATTGATTTGTATTAAAGTTTAAAGTTGGGGAAAGTAATTCATCCCATATTCTTTTTCCCAATGATTGCTTTAGCTATTCTAGGATGTTTATTGTTCCAAACAAATTTCAAAAGTGCCTGATCCACTTCTTTGAAGAATGTCATGGGTATGTTTAGAGGGATCGCATTAAATCTGTATAATGCCTTGGGGAGTATTGCCATTTTGATGATGTTAATCCTGCCAATCCACGAGCAGGGTATGTGTTTCCATTTCCATGTGTCATCTCTTATTTCTTGGAGCAGAGTTTTATAGTTTTCTTTGTATAGGTCCTTCACATTTTTAGTCAAGTTGATTCCAAGATATTTGAGTTTGTGTGGCACTATTGTGAATGGGGTTGTTTTCTTAATGTCCATTTTTTCCTTATTACTATTGGTGTATAGAAAGGCCATTGATTTTTGTGTGTTAATTTTGTAGCCTGCCACCTTGCTATATGAGTCTATTGTTTCTAGAAGCTTTTTGGTAGAGTCGTTAGGGTTTTCTAAGTAGAGTATCATGTGATCTGCAAACAGTGAGAGCTTGACTTCTTCCTTTCCTATCTGGATTCCCTTGATATCTTTTTCTTCCCTAATCGCTATACCAAGTACTTCCAGTGCTATGTTGAATAGGAGTGGTGAGAGAGGACAGCCTTGTCTTGTGCCAGAATTTAGAGGGAAGGCTTTTAGTTTTTCTCCATTGAGGATAATATTTGCTTGCCACTGGCTTTTGGTAGATGGCCTTCACTATATTGAGAAAGGTTCCTTCCATTCCCATCTTGCTGAGAGTTTTGATCATGAATGGGTGTTGGACCTTATCAAATGCTTTCTCTGCATCTATTGATATGATCATGTGGTTTTTATTTTTCTTGTTGGTGTTGTGTATTATGTTGATAGATTTACGGATGTTAAACCATCCTTGCATTCCTGGGGGATGAAATCTAATTTATCAGAGTGGATGATCTTCTTAATGAGGCATTGAATCCTATTTGTCAGGATTTTGTTGAGGATCTTTGCATTTGCATTCATCAGCGATATTGGTCTCTAATTTTCTTTTTTCATAGCATCTCTGTCTAGTTTAGGTATCAGGGTGATGTTGGCTTCATAAAAGCTATTTGGAAGTGTTTCCGTTTGTTCAATTTCATGAAAGAGTCTTGCCAGGATTGGTAGTAGTTTCTCTTGGAAAGTTTAAAAGAATTCATTAGTGAATCCATATGGGCCTGGGCTTTTGTTTTTGGTCAGACATTTGATTAACCGTTTTATTTTCATTAATGGTGATGGAGGTGTTTAGATATGCTACATCCTCTTCCTTCAACCGTGGAAGATTATAAGAGTCCAAGAATTTATCCATTTCTTCCAGGGTCTCATTTTTAGTGGTGTAGAGTTTCTCAAAGTAGTTTCTGATTACCCTTTGAATCTCTGTCATATCAGTAGTGATCTCTCCTTTTTCATTCCTAATACGAGTTATCAAGTTTCTCTCTCTCTCTTTCTTTGTTAGGTTTGCCAGTGGTCTATCAATCTTGTTTATTTTTTCAAAGAACCAACTTCTGCTTTCGTTGATCTTTCGGATTGTTGATTTCTGCTCTCAGCTTTGTTATTTCCTTCTGTCTTCCTATTTTTGGGTCCTTTTGTTGAGTACTTTCTAGTTCTATTAGCTGTGTCATTAAGCTACTCAGGTAAGCTCCTTCTTCCTTCCTGATGTGTGCTTGCAAAGCTATAAATTTTCCTCTCAGTACTGCTTTTGCTGTGTCCCATAAGTTCTGATAGTTTGTGTCTTTATTGTCATTTGTTTCCAGGAACCTTTTGATTTCCTCCTTGATTTCATCTCGGACCCACTGGTTATTGAGTATGAGGCTGTTTAACTTCCAGGTGTTAAAGTGTTTCTTCTGAGTCCCTTTGGAATTCACAAATAATTTCAGAACCTTGTGGTCAGCGAAGGTAGTCAGCAAATTTTCTATCCTTTTGATATTATGGAGGTATGTTTTATGTGCTAGCATGTAGTCTATCCTGGAGAATGTCCCATGTACATTGGAAAAGAATGTGTATCCAGGTTTCTGGGGATGGAGTGTCCTATATATATATATATATATATATATATATATATATATATATATATATATATATATATATATCCACTAGGCCTCTTTCTTCCATTTCTCTCCTCAGGTCTAGTATATTCTTGTTGGGTTTCAGTCTGGTTGACTTATCCAGTGTTGACAAAGCCATGTTGAGGTCCCCCACAATTATTGTGTTGTTATTGATATTATTTTTCAGATTTGTCAACAGTTGTATTAAATATTTTGCTGGCCCCTCATTTGGTGCATATATGTTTAGGAGAGTTATTTCTTCCTGCTCTACGTACCCCTTGATTAATATAAAATGTCCATCTTTGTCCCTTACAACCTTCCTGAGTATAAAGTTTGCATTATCTGATATTAGTATGGCCACTCCAGCTTTTTTATGGGTGTTGTTTGCTAGGATAATTTTTCTCCAGCCTTTTATTTTGAGTCTATGTTTGTTCTGACTATTCAGGTGCATTTCTTGTAGGCAGCAGAAGGTTGGATTGAGATTTTTGATCCATTTAGCCACTCTGTGTCTCTTAACTGGTGCATTTAGTCCAATGACGTTGAGAGAAAGAATTGTCCTGAGATTTAATGACATCTTTATATCAAAATTTGGTGTGTCTTTTGGTTAGTCTTGCTTAAATTAGATCTTTCAATTTTTCTCTTAAGACTGGTTTTGAGTCTGTAAAGTTTCTGAGCTGTTTTTTATCTGTGAAACCATGTATTCTTCCATCAAACCGGAAAGTGAGTTTTGCTGGGTACAGTATTCTAGGTGAAGCATTCATTTCATTCAGTCTTGTCACAATATCTCACCACTGCTTTCTGGCATTGAGTGTTTCTGGTGACAGGTCTGCTGTAAATCTCAAGGATGCTTCTTGAACATAATTTCCCCTTTTGATCTTGCTGTTTTCAGAATTCTGTCTCTATCTATGGGATTTGTCATTGTGACTAGGATGTGTCTTGGGGTGGTTTTTCTGGGGTCTCTTTTGGTTGGTACTCTTCGAGCATACAGGATTTGATCACATATATTCTTTAGCTCTGGAAGTTTCTCTTTAATGATGTTTTTCACCATTGATTCTTCCTGGAAATTTTCTTCCTGGGTCTCTGGGACTCCAATGATTCTTAAGTTGCTTCTGTTGATCTTATGATAGACTTCTATTTTCATCTGTTCCCATTCTTTGACTAATTTTTCCATTGTCTGTTCATTTGCTTTAGGTTTTTTTCCCAATCTCTCCTGCTGTATGGAATTGTTATGTATCTCATCTTCCACAGCACCAAGTCTATTCTCAGCTTCTGATACCCTGTCCCAGAGCTTATCCATTTTGTCATTCACTTCGTTTACTGACTTTTTTACGCCTGTTAGTTGACATGTTTGGAGTTTTATGATTTCTGTCTTCATATTTTCTTGGTTTTTATTAGTGTTCTGTTCAACTCGATCCATGGTTTCTTTGAGTTCGTTGAGGATCTTCCATATTGGTAGTCTAAAATCCTTATCTGAGAGGTTGATTAGTTGGTTGGTCATTATCTGATCATCAGAATTGTCATCTTCATTCTCTATGTCTGATGCTGGCCTGCATTGTTTCCCCATTGTCACACTTGTATTGTGGGTTTTTCTACGTGTTGTGGTGGTTTTCATTGGCTATATGATGCAGGCAGCACACTCCTCTAGCTCCGCCCTTTCTGGATGGGCCGACTTGCCTCTAATGGAGGGGAGTCCTCCGTGGATGAAGCCTCACACAGGATCAAATCTTAGGCCCAAGCAAGCATCAGAGAAGACAGTCCAGAGAGAAATGCTTGCTTCTGTGATCCAGCACAGTTCTTAGTGTGATTTTTTTCTTCTTGTTGCGATGGTGTTCTTTTCTTAGAAAAAGCCCATGTCCGCATAGCGAAGCGGAGCCAAAGTGCTCTGCTGGAGCCTCTTTTTGGCCCACTCCCAAGAGGTTCACTCAACAGGATAGTAGACAGACACACACAGGCAGCACTCAAAGTTTTTCACAGTCAGGCCCCACTGGGCAGGCGTAGTTTTCACTCACTAGCTGGGCAGCTTCAGAATGCAGTATTTTGGGGGTTTGCTTCCCAGGGCTCTGAGGAGAGCTTCAAGAATTCAGGAAAGACAGAGAAGTACAGGACAGGGCTCCCTTCAGGTCCTCAGTTTTCTCAGAAGGAGCACAGCAGGGCGGAGACTCTGCAGGTAGAGCAATCAGCACTCTGCCTGGCAACCCCCACAGCCAGCCATTTCTTACTCACTCGCTCACTGGGTAGCTTCAGAATGTAGTTTTTTTTGGGGGGTTCACTTCCCAGGGCTCTGAGGAGAGCTTCAAGAATTCAGGAAAGACCATCCTTATGTTTTCTGATCTCTTTTTAATAATTTATTTATTTAAGCAACATGCTTACAAACATGCTTACAGCATGCTTACAATATGCTCACATTTGTAAAAGACACATCTGAATAGTCAAAACAAACATAAACTCAAAATAAAGGTTCGAGGACAATCATCCAAGTAAACAATTCCCTTATAAAGGCTGAAGTGGCCATATTGATTTAAAAGTTTACAGACGTTACACTTAAAATAGCTATAAGAAATAAAGATTAACAAAATAGATATAAGAAATAGAGATTAACATTTCTTTTTTACTTTATTTTATTTTATTTTATTTTGGTTTTTGGGTCACACCCGGCAGCGCTCAGGGGTTACTCCTGGCTCTATGCTCAGAAATCGCTCCTGGCAGGCTCCGGGGACCAAATGGGATGCCGGGATTCAAATCACCATTCTTCTGCATGGCATGCAAGGCAAAAGCACTACCTCCATGCTATCTCTCTGGCCTCCATTTCTTTTTTTTTTTTAATATACCCTCACCTCACACTGCCTCTTCTCTGAAATCCATGATTCTGCCCCTTGTTAATTTACCCTATCTTTAGACCTATATAACCTAAAAGTTTTTTGTTTTTCATTTTGTTTTTGTTGTTGTTGTTTGTTTGTTTGTTTGAGATAGCACTGCTCTTTAAAGTATGGCTACACTCTGAGCACCAAGTAACAGCCTTTCTGAGAAATGGTGCCACTTACTTTGGGGTAAGCCTAAACTCTTATTTTTTCTTTGTTTTTTTTTTTGTTTGTTTGTTTGTTTGGGGGCCACAACTGGCCTGGACTTTGATTTTGTTTCTTTGCTTGTTTGGGGGCCACATCTAATAGCACTCAGGAGCTACTCCTGGCTCTGTGTTCAGAAATTACTCCTGGCAGGCTAGGGAGATGGATATTTCTTAATAACCAAGGGATATATACAAAAGGAAGAAATGGAGCTGGAGAAATAGCATGGAGATAAGGTGTTTGCCTTGCATGCAGAACAACAGTGGTTCAAATCCCAGCATTCCATATGGTCCCCCGAGCCCTCTAAAAGCGATTTCTGAGCATAGAGCCAGGAGTAACCCCTGAGCGCTGCCAGGTGTGACCCAAAAACAACAACAAAAAAAAGAGAAGAAATCATACTCCAAAATACATACACACTCAATAAGGGATTAACAAAATATGTAATACTGTTGTTGACAAATTTGAATGAAGACATCAATAGCAACACAATAATAGTGGTAGTCTTCAACACATTCCTGTCACCCCTTGATAGGTCAATCAGGCTAAAACCTAATAAGAATCTACTACCTCTGAAAGGAGAAATGGAAGAAAGTGACCTAGTCGATATATAGAGAGCTTGTTATCCCCAGAAACTGGATGCACATATTCTTCTCCAATGCACATAGGTCATTCTCCAGGATAGACTACATGCTGTCTCATAAAACATAACTCCATAAAATCAAGGGTATAAAAATTGTATGAGCTATTATCTCAGCTCACAATGCACTGAAAATAGAAATGAATTGAGCAGACACAGAGGAAAACTTTTAACTCCAGAAATTAAACAGCTCACTACAGAACAACAAGTGGGTCAAAGATGAAATAAAAGAAGACATTAAAAGATTCTTTGAAATGAAAAAGAACTAAGACACAAAGTATCAGAATTTGTAGGAAAAGGCAAAAGAGGTACTAAGAGAAAAATTTATAGTTTTGCAAGCACTCATCAGGAAGGAAGAAGGGGCCTACATAATAATTAGCACAGCTTAAAAAATTAGATAGTAATCAAGAAAGGGCTAATACCTAAAATATACAATGTATTGACAGAACTTAACAAAAAATATAACACAATAAAAAATAGGGTCAGAAATGAGCAAACACTTCCTCAAAGAAGAAATACAAGTGGCCAAAAGGCACATGAAAAAATACTCCACATCATTAATCATCAGAGAGATACAAATCTAAACAAACAACGAGGTACCATCTCATGCCACAGAGACTGGCATACATCACAAAGAAAATGAACAATCAGTGCTGGCAGGGATGTGGGGAGAAAGGAACTCTCATTCACTGCTGGTGAAAAAGCCATCTAATTTAGCCATTATGGAAAACAATATGGAGATTCCTCAAAAAACTGGAGATGAGATCCAGCTATACCACTTCCTAGGAATATACTCGAGGAATACAAAAACGCAATACAAAAATGTCTTTTTCACACCTATATTTATTGTAGCACTATTTACGATAGCCATAATCTGGAAACAACCCAGAAGCCTGACAACAGATGAGTAGCTAAAGAAACTGTGGTACACATACACAATGGCATATTATGCAGCCATCAAAAAAATGAAGTCATGACATTTTCCTGTACATGTTGACATTGAAACTATTATGCTGAGTCAAATAAGTCAGAGGTAGAGAGATAGACACAGAATAGTCTCACTCATCTGTAGGATTTAAGAAAAATAAAAGACATTATTGTAATAATACCTAGAGATAATAGAGATGAGGGCTAGAAGGACCAGCGTTATGAGGCTTACCACAAATAGTGGTGAGTGCAGTTAGAGAAATGACTACACTAAAAACTACCATGACAATGGTAGTGAGTGAGATAAATAGAATGCCTGTCTCAAATACAGTTAATGAAAAGGAAGAATAGGGAGATGGGGGGGCATTGGTAGTGAGAATGTTATACTGGTGAAATATTGTACTGTTCTTTTTTATGACTGAAACCCAACTACAAGAATGTTTGTAATCATGATGCTTAGCTATATTATTATTTAAAAAATCAAAAATGGCAGACAGAAGCAATAATAAAGCTTAGAGCAGAAATTAATGAATTCAAAATCAAAAAAGCAATCTGAAAGGTCAATGAAAGCAAGAGTCAGTTCTTAGAAAAAATAAAAATAAATAATTAGGAAAACTCACAAGGGAGAGGGAGAAGCATAATAAACTTAATTAGAAATTAAAACGGGAGATCACTACAAATGGGAGATAGTACAAAAATTTAAAGGATAATCAAAGACTACTTTGAGAAACTCTATGGAACAACACAAGAAAATCTGAAAGAAATGGATAAATTCTTGGACGTTTAAAACTTCCCAAGGTTGAACCAAGATAAACTAGCATATCACTATAGAGGAAATTAAAATGATGATAAAAAAAAAGACTTCCCCAAAACCAAAGCCTACCGGGCCCAAATTCATTAATTAGATTCACTAATGAAATCCTTTCAAGAGAACCTACTACCAATCCTTTTCATGCTCTTTTAGAAAGTTGAAGAAACAAAAACATTCCCAAATAGTTTTCATGAAGCTACCATCACCCTGAAACTAAAAGCAAAGATGCCACAAAAAGGGTACTACATAGACCAATATCCCTGATGAATACAGATGTAAAATCATCAATAAAATCCTAGAAAATAGGATTGAACACCTCATCAAGAAAATCATACACCATAACCAAGTAGGTTTCATTCCAGAGATCAAGGATAGTTTAACATATGCAAGCCAATCAACATAATACACCATATCAACAAAAGAAAAAAATAAAAACTATATGATCATATCAATAGATGCAGAGAAAGCATTTGATAAGGCCCAATACCCACTCATAATAAAAATAGTCAACAAGATAGGAATGGAAGGAACTTTTATTAATATAGTCAAGGTCATTTACCACAAGCCATTGCAAATATTATACTCAATGGAGATAAACTGGAAGCCTTTCCTCTAAAATCTTTGATTTTGAGTCTATGTTTGTTCTGACTATTCAAATATGTTTTTGTAAGCAGCAGAAAATGGTTTCAGCTTTTTTATGTATTTGTCATTCTGTGTCTCTAAACTGATGTATTTAGTCCATTGACATTGAGAAAGATACTTCATGTGATTTAGTGTCATCGTTCTGTAGGCATTTGGTGCATTTGTTGATCTGTATTTTCTTTTTTATTCTTTTTTTAATAATGATTTTTATTTTGACCAAAGTGGAATACATATCTTTCACAGTAATATTTTAGGTACATATTGACATTGAATCAGAGAAATTCCCACCACCAAAGTTGTCCTCCCTCCACCCCCATTCCTAGTATGCATCCATATTCCCCTGCTTTACCCCCCGGGCTGCTAGTATAAGTGGTGCCCTCTGTGTCTAGCTTGTTGTAGATTAGGTATCAATTCTGTCATCATTGCATTGGTTTGGTATTTAAGTCCGATCATTTTTTATTATGACTTAGTGATCATACAATTGTTTGGTTTTGGTGCCCTCCATTGTTTCCCCTCAAATCGAAAGACGGAACAAGTTGGTTCAAGTTATGTGGTTCTGTTTGAGGTAAAGAAAAAAATAAAATGGGGGTAAAAATCAAACAAGCAAAAATGGGTGGAGTCATTCTAGAGACTATAAACATTAATTTGAGAGAACAAAGGTAAAAAGGAAGAGAAACACATCAACAATACAAAAAGAAAAATCAAACCAAAAATCAAAAACGCACCACAGCAATAAAGACAAACACCACACACTAACCACCTGAAATAAAAACAAAACAAAGCACAAAAATGAAAACAACAACAGCAGCAACAATAACAAATCCCCCCCAAAAATTATTTTGTGCTGCTTTTTTTCCTGCATAGGTACAGTAAATATTGGGGAAATTAGAAAGGGAAGTCTCTTGACCGAAGAGATACAGGGTTTCTCCACCCTTGAAATATACTGTCATGGGAAGAACTACTGACTCCATACATGTTCATTTACTCTCCCCTAGGTCCTTTAGTGGTGTATGGGAAGCTTTTGTTCCATCATGGATGATAAAGTCAGACCTCTGTATCTAGAGATTTTGGTATCTGTATTTTCTTAAAGTAGACCTTTGAGTTCATCTTTTAAGGGTAGTTTTGAGTCTGTAAATTTCCCAAGCTGTTGTTAATTCATGAAGTTGTGTCTGTCCTTCAAACCTGAATGTAAATCTGTCTGGGTTAAGAACTCTTGGCAAAGCTCATTTCATTGAGTTTGTCACTATATCCCTCCACTACCTTCTGGCCTTGAGGGTTTCTTGTGACAGGTCTGCTCTTAATCTTAAGGATGCTCCTTTGAATGTAATTTCCCTTTTGATTTTGCTGCTTTCAATATCCTATCCTTATCTGTGGAATGTTTCATTATGACTAGAATGTGTCTTGTGGTGCTTTTCTTCAGGTCTCTTTTAGTTGCTAATTTTCGGGTATGCAGGATTTGGTTGCATGCAGTATTTAGCTCTGGGAGTTTCACAGCAATGATCTCCTTGACTGTTTATTCTTCCTGGTTATTTTCTTCCTGAGTCTCTGGGACTCCTATAATTCTCATGTTGTTTCTGTTGAGCTTAACAAGACTTCTATTTTCATCTGTTCACAATCTTTGAGAATTTTTTTCATTGATCATTTGTTTTAAAGCTCTTTTCTAATCTCTTCTGGTGGATAGAGTTGTTATGCATCTCATCTTTGAATTCACTGATTCTGGCCTCAGCTGCTGAGGCTTTCCAATGAGGTTTTCATTTATCCTACCAACTATTCTCATTTCTACTTTCATATCATCTTTAATATTTATTTTTGGTTCGTTCAGTTAATTCCATGCTTTCTTTGAATTCTATGAGGATCCTCCATATTTCTTCTCTAAAGTCCTTACTAAGAGACTAAATAGGTGTTGACATTTTAAGGCCTTCAGAGCTGCCATCTTAATTCTTGATGCATGGTAAAGGGCTGTGTTTTTTCCCCATTGTCAAACTTATGTGTGATGTTTTCTTTTTCTTTTTGTTCACTTAAAGGTAAACTTTATTTTTATTTTTTATTAATATCTTTAAACACCTTGATTACAAATATGGTTGTTGTTGGATTTCAGTAGAATAAAGAACACCCCCCTTCACCAGTGCAACATTCCCATCACCAATATCCCAAATCTCCCTCACCCCCACCTGTACTCTAGACAGGATCTCTACTTCCCTCATTCATTCACATTGTTATGATAGTTCTCAATGTAGTTATTTCTCTAACTGCATTCACCACTCTTTGTGGTGAGCTTCATGTCATGAGCTGGATCTTCCAGCCCTCCTCTCTATGTCTTTGAGGATTGTTGCAAAAATGTCTTTTATTTTTCTTAAAACCCATAGATGAAGGAGACTATTCTGTGCCTATCTCTCTTTCTCTGACTTATTTCACTAAGCATAATGAATTCCATGTACAGCCATACATACAATAGGAAAATTTCATGACTTCATCTCTCCTGACAGCTGCATAATATTCCATTGTATATATGTACCACAGTTTCTTTAGCCATTCATCTGTTGAAGGACATCTTGGTTGTTTCCAGAGTCTGGCTATTGTAAATAGCACTGCAATGAATATAGGTGTGAGGAAAGGATTTTTGTATTATATTTTTGTGTTCCTAGGGTATATCCCTGGGAGTGGTATAGCTGGATCATATGGGAGCTCAATTTCCAGTTTTTGGAGGAATCTCCATTTCATTTTCCATAAAGGTTGGACTAGACGGCATTCCCACCAGCAGTGAATAAGAGTTCCTTTCTCTCCACATCCCCGCCAGCACTGCTTATTGCCATTCTTTGTGATGTGCGCCAATCTCTATGGTGTGAGATGATACATCATAATTGTTTTGATTTGCATCTCCCTGGTGATTAGTGATGTGGAGCATTTTTTTTTCATGTGTCTTTTGGCCATTTGTATTTCTTTTTTTGTCAAAGTGTCTGTTCATTACTTCTCCCCATTTATTGATGGGATTAGATGATTTTTCTTGCAAAGTGCTGACAGTGCTTTGTATATTTTGGCGATTAGCCCCTTATCTGATGGGTATTGGGTGAATAGTTTCTCCCACTCAGTGAGTGGCTCTTGTATCGTGGGCACTATTTCCTTTGAGGTGCAGAAGCTTCTCAGCTTAATATATTCCCATGTTTTTATCTCTGTTTCCACTTGTTTGGAGAGTACTGTTTCCTCCTTTAAGATGCCTTTAGTCTCAATGTCATGGAGTGTTTTACCTACATGTTGTTCTATATACCTTATGGTTTCAGGTCTGATATCAAGGTCTTCTGATTTCTGTCTTTGTATTCTGTTCAACTAGAGCTATGTTTTCTTTGATTTCCATGAGGATCCTCCATATTTCTATTCTAAATCAGATGGTTGGTATTTTTTGGGACATCAGAGCTAACATCTTCATTCTCTGCGCATGGTGTTTGCCTGAGAGGTTTCCCCATTGTCACACTTGTAGTGTTATTTTTTCTGCGTGTTATGGTGGGGTTCATTAGTTAGAAAGAGTGTGAGGCTGTGAAGCGAAGCAGAGTAAAAAAACACGCACAGGTGACACCTCCCTCAGTCTCTCCTAATTGGTAATCTCACAGCAGGAGCAGATTCCTCCCACCTGACTTCACAGACAAAGAATCTTCCTTTCTGCCAGGTCATATTTTCACTCACTGACTCAGTCTTTCTTGGCTTTTTGTCCGGGGCACCTCTAGGAGACAGAATTTGCTGGGCCCTTCTCAGCCCACTCAGGAGAGGTTCAGAATACAGAAGAGTAGAGAAACACGACAGGTGACATCTCCCTCAGTCTCTCCCAATTGGTAATTTCAGTGTGGTGTTTTCTACAAGTTGTGCTGGAGTTCATTGACTAGGAGAAGTACAGGGCCACGGAGCATAGTGTAGTGACTGTGCCCCTCTGTCTTTTAACTTCTGGTCAGGGTCAGCTCACCTTCTTTGATGTGCATTTCCCTGGGCTCTCCTCTTTGGGGCAATGTGAATCCATTTGCCACTGGTGGATCAGGATCAGCACTATGGTTCTTATTGAAGAGTGCTATTGAATATGGGGAAACTCTAAGATTATCTCAGCACTTTGAATGTTATGAGAGAATTAAATCTGACATAAAATAATTTAAAAGACTATTTTTCTTATTTTCCTAAAAATTATCACAGCTAGTATAATTTGAGATGCATAGGAGTGAATTCGTTATAGTAAATGCCATCAAGTATTAATTTAATCTTTCTTTGGACCAGCTTGAAAACTCTCTCAGATCATACTGCCCCATACTGTAACCAACTGCAGTAGTATGTTATTTAATTCCTCCCCAAAAACCTCACTTGAGAATATCTATACAGGGTCATGGGACAGAGGGATAGTACAATAAATAAAGTGCTTTACTTGCAAGCAATCTAGAATTGCAAGGATTCTATCTTTATCATCCTAAATGGTCTTCTGAACCCACCAGGTGTGATTCCTGAATGCAAAGCCAGGAGTAACTCCTGCACACTGCTGGATGTGGTACAAAAAAAAAGTATATAGGAACCTACTGTCTCTTACTATGGCCACAAGTAGCCCTATGACTTAAACTTATTTACAATTAAACAAAATAAAATAAAATAAAATAGAACAAATTAAAATATACTCTTAAGTCACACTAGTCACATTAAAATATATTTTAAATATCACTTGTGAGTAATAGTTACTGCATTTAACAACATACAGTGAGCATAACCACCAACCCAGAAACTTGTACTGGACAATGCTGGTTTACAGTTTTATAACAGTTACTTAGGTTCTTATAATTGGCAAATTATATCATGAAACCTTACAATTACTACTGGTGCATTGAACTGTATGTCAATTTTGCCTCCATTAAAAATTTTTCTTTCTTTTTTTTTTGTCCCCCAATTCACAATACATACCCGGCAAGGGTCCTGTGTTGAGGTGTATATGGGGTGCCTTTACTGTACCTCCTCTTTCTATACAGCCAGTGTAAAGAACACAGCCTGTGGTAAGAAAAAATTTAAACTAGTACAAATAACTTTTAATTATGTATGAATAAGGTTTAAAGTTCAATTATAGTAATATGTATGGTTCATGAAAAATTCAAAATAAAAATCCATTTTCTTATTTTGTCAGTTTTTATAATATAACAAATGTAATAAACTATAATAGATTGTATGATTACCCATCTTGAATAATCACTTTCCATAAAATAGCAATTTGAAAATGTATAACTGGCCTGGAATTCATTTTGAAATATAATTGATACCCTCAGGGCTGGTCAGATTTGTACTATATTCATTTCACCCAATTTGTCTTTCAGGAATTAAAGTACCAATGTGTATTACAGTAATACATGGACTAAATTAAAGATAAAATTTAACATAGCACAATGGGAGAAAAACATTACCACCACAATACATAATAAAATATCTTGATTCCATTAAGTATATCAACATCTTTTAGTGTCAAGAAATTAAGTTATATATTGTAAAACTACAAAACCTTGTTAATTGAATTTTTCAGAAAAGTTTAATAAATTAATATTTAGTAAATTAATTAAAGAAAATATACACATTTGCAAGTACTATTTGTTTAAACCAAAACATCTTAGCAATAAAGTTATTAATATTTTGCAGTAGTTAACATACACAATAACTTTCTTCCAAATGGTTAGATTAAATATAATTTTAAATACCTCTAAGGGCTGTAATGCCTAAGTAGTAAAACACATAATTAAGTTCTGAGTCTGGTATCTCTGGATCTGCAAGATGCTCCCACTCTCATCTCCAGAAAGGCCCCTATTGGCCCCTTAACACAACCCTAGATGACTCCTATACTTTTAAATAATGGTTCTAATTCAGACTACCCTGCAGTGAATTTTCTATTACTACAGCATTTGCCATATGTATAGTCCCAGCCATACATACCATAAGAGCTGAGTTCTAATTTAAAAGCTAACACTAAAGACATGTAATCTAATGCATTTATAACAAATTAACCACTCATAAGTCTCAGGAAGTTCAAAAATGCTCAATAATTGTTTCAAAAATATGTTCTGGTTTGCTGAGTTCAGATGAGGTATGCTGGAGGCAATTCAAATTTTTTTCCTCTATCTTATTACACACAGATCTTTCTGGCTTTATCTCTGTGACAATATTCATATTGATAACTTGAATTTAATTCAAGCTTGAATCTACCCGAATGTTTTTATACAAATCGTGAAATAAGAAAAGTAATAGTGTACTTAGATATTACTGGAAGTGGCTGGAATGCTCTTGACTTTTGTTCTACCAATCTCCATTTGAACCCTGATATTCTATTTGGTTTGCCAAAGTTCCAGGACTCCTGAAATCTTCAGGACCTCCAATGGGCAGAGCCAGGAACAAGAGCTGAATATTCATCATTGGCTGTGACCCAAAAACTCTCCACCAAAAGAAAAATAATAATATGAAGAAAATTACCTAATCAAAAGCACAGCGGCGTTTGCCTTGCAAGCAGCCGTTCCAGGACCCAAGGTGGTTGGTTCGAATCCCGGTGTCCCATATGGTCCCCCGTGCCTGCCAGGAGCTATTTCTGAGCAGATAGCCAGGAGTAACCCCTGAGCACCGCCGGGTGTGACCCAAAAACTAAAAAAAAAAAAAAAAATGTGGTTTGGGATTTATCTTTATAACATGCATAACTACAGATCCTCTCTATTTCACTGCCATATTTAATGGTATCTTCAAACATATATGCACTCATGCCAAAACAATAACAATAAAACAAAAGCAAAATATACCTGTAGAAATGTTCCTCTGTCTCATTACCCTTGATTCATTTATTAAGAATGCACTTGGCTGCCAAGGAGGTCTGGTACCGCGTGGATCCTTGAACTTTCCTCAATGTAGTACTGAAGGGCTCTAAACACAAAAGGTGCCCCGGAGGTCCCTGAGCATGGCCAGTGGCCTTATGCATTCAATAAGTTCCAAATTCTCAGCTCCAGCACTAAGCTACAAGGACAATTTGGCCAAGCTTCACTACAGTGGCCTCCAGACCTCCTAATATACTTTACAAATATGATCCAAATTCCATTTCTTCCCTGATTTTCACTACTGCCTGCTGTACCAAGCCCCTAGCAGGTCTCCTAGCTCTTATGTGCTGTCATTCTGCCCCTGGTTTGGGTCTATAACAATGACTTTGGGAAATTCTGTCCATGTCATTTCTATGATTAGAACCCAACCTTTCTCAAGAAAAACCTAAATCCATGCTATGTTCTGTTCTTTTTCTGAAGACAGTTTTAGCAATTTCTTCTTTTCTAGTTTGGGACACTGACCTCCTGAACTATTCCTAAAATATATCAATAAGTGCCCCAACTTTATTGCTTTGGCATGTACTGCACTAGCAGTTAGAATTTTTTACCCTGACATCTGTATAACCTCCTCTCTTACTTGATTCAAGTCCTTCCACCAATGTCACTTTCTTAGTAAATCCATTCCTTGTCACTATATTTCAAAGCACAATTTCTTCTTTATCCATCATCTCTTTCCCATCACAGCATTTCCCTGCCCTGCTCACTCGCTATTTTCTATTTCCTTCCAAATACTTAGCAACATTTGATATGATTTACTTGTTTCTGTAAACAAGCTTCAGTAACAGTTATACTTAGGAAAGTAGAGACTTTATCTATTTTATCCACTGATAAATGCCAAGTCTTGATTGTAATGCTTGAAACATTATCAGAGGTGATAGATAAATTTTGATCAATAGAAAAATGAAGGTCTTAGCAAATGCTGGAGAATGTCAAATAACTGCATTTTCTCTCTCTATCTAAAGATACTTGATATGATAACAGGCTCTGAAACTTATCAAAATGTACTATAGATGCGAACATGCTCCAAATTACCTAATCATATCTGTGATTCTATCATGTAAAGTAAAATCCATCAGAATTGTAGTGCTGCACTTGTTATGGGAATTTTCTAGCTTGCTGCATCATTTCCAAGAACAGTTTGTATTATATCCTAAGACTATAAAGATACTAAATATATATCCTGCCTCTTCATGGTTTCTGAAAAGGGTTTAGGTAGTAGTAGAGAACACACTGATTTGAGGACAAAAGCTAACACTCATTAAAGGATCAAAAAAACAAACGATTTTAGAATGCTGTAATATTTTGTATTTGAAGTATTTATCATTTTAAGTCCCCAAATAGAACTACTTAGCATTACTTGATAGATACCATCAAGGTGTAGCTCAGAGCCCAAGTTTTAGAAGTCAAATTTTTCATAATGCCAAGATATTTTTCATAGTCCTCTAGTATCTGTGTATATGTGTGTATTTACATCTGAACATTTTAATTCCATATACTTAATGGTTAAAATTATATTTAAATTGTCATATGTAGTAATTCAAAGTAAATTTTAAATGAGGCATCCAAAACTAATTTTCTCCATAGTCTTATAGAGGTGTGAAACAATAAATAACTTACAAAGACTTTAAAATTCTCTTGCAATACAATTTATAATTAACAAATGCTTTAAATTTTTCAAATGTATTTTTAGAAGCAGCAAGCATGAATAAAAATGTTAGCATAATTTAAAGAGTAGGAAAGAAATCTCATTGAAACAAGCACATCCTTTGCTTGCAGGATTTGATTTTAATTTGGATTTGATATCTCACAAGTATGGTCCCCTGAGAAACACTGGGAGCAACTTCCAAACACAGAGCCAAGAGTAGCTACTGATATCACTGGGTGGGATCCCAAAGCAAAACTAAAGGAATTTGTTTGGGGTTTGGTTCTGGTTGTGATTGGAAAGGACTGGGGGAAACCACCCACTACACCTGGCAGTGCTCAAGAATTACTCCTGATGAAACAGGACCTTATGCAATGCCAGTAATATAATCTGTGTCAACTGTGTACAAAGCAATCTCCTTTGCTACTGTACTATCTCCCTGGCCCTGAAAAAGAATTTTCACACCATCATGATTCTATGAATTTTCATGTCCTCTGTGCCTCTGGAAAGTAGGGGAGCTCTTTCTAGTTTGTTATTTGATAACTTTCATCACCATTAAGGCAAAAAACTGATAACTCACAACCACATTTTCTTTGTCAACTTTGAGCAAAGCTATCTAAAGTAAATGGCTAAAAGGGAGTTTTGACAACTGCTGTCAAATAGAGACATGAGCTTCTAACTAGGAAAGTCCACAGCTCTACCCTGCGGACCCATATTACACAATGAACTCTGCTCTCTAAGGCACAGATGAAGAAAGTTTCACAGGTTCCCCAGCCTTGAGGACCATAGCTGGTTTGAAGGTTTGAGCTGACACTCAAGCCAACTAAAGAGAAAGTACAGTAAGACATAGCACATGTGAAAAACACCATTTTATAGTTAATTCCATTCTCAAGCACACACATTCAATTTTCTTGTTGTCTGTATCAGAGGTAAGGAAAAAAGTCAAAACTTTACTGGCATCTGGGATCCTTGATTCGCTGTACATAAAATATTTAGTACGCTATGTGGTAATTTTTCAGATCTGCTGTGTCTTTCGATTAAATAGGAGCTATTTTGTGTTTGTTGTTATATTGGGAATACAGCAATAAGCAAGACAGGTGGTGCCTGAGATCAGCTGTACTTAGTGAACATGTGGCCCTCAATCCAGAACCAGATGGGGCATTGTGTAAATTCACTGTATTCCAGACCCAAAAAATATTTAAATTAAATTATAATGAAATATAATTAAAACCAGATATGAATGCAGAGTTCTGGAAATTAAACAGTCCAAGATTTTATAGCAAAATCTTGGAAGAGGAAAAGGACAAGCAAAGATATTCATTCCAATTCCATGTTATAGTCATTGCTTTTCAATGAAATTCATGGATATGACAAATTTTAATGCAAGTCTCATTTTTTTTATGGTTTGTTTGCTCTGACAACGTCAAACAACTAAGCTTGGAGACTGATCATTCAAACAGACTGTCGAAAAACAGGGAAATATAAAAATACCTACTAAAGGCTAGAGTGGTAGTACAGCAGGTAGGGCACTTGCCTTGTATTTGGCCAACCTAGGTTCAATTCCCAGCATCCCAAATGGTCTCCTGAGCATGCTCAGGAGTAATATCTGAATGCAGAACCAGAAATATACCCTATGTATTCTCAGGTATCATTTTGTAATTTTTAATTGTGATTTTTAACACAACTGTTATAATGCAAATACCTAAAATAAAAAAAAAGTGAGGCCCCAGAAAATAACTATCAACGTACAGGTATATTTTTAGCTAGCAAAAAAAACATGTCCAAAGCAAATCTAAATCCAGTTCACAAATTCTGGAATACTCAAAAATAGTCACAAATATTTGACTTTCTGCTAAGTAACAAAACATAAGCAGCTGACCACAGGGCATAGTTTATTGACTCAATCAGCAGCCCTGTGAGTACCAGCCCTGATGACCTCACAGACACTAGACTGAGGGCATCCTGGCAATTTACTGCTCTAGTTCTTCACAGCAACACCACAGCAACATGTGTGAGCACAACAGCTAAATAAACTCAGCTACACATGGCACCATAACCAACTGTTCAAGCCCAGTGGCTAGAATGGAAGTCCCTGAAGAGCACATGAAGGAGCACTACAATGACTACACAAGGGCCACAACCAAAGTCTTTAAGCTGCATTCCTTGGGTGAGATCTCAATGTGTATGGCAGTCAGTGTGTAATCCCCACAGCTTAACCAAGCCACAGAGAGCACAGTTGACTCTGTGAGCTTTGTCTGCAGAGTTTGTGTCCCTACTGGTTACTATAACAACCATCCTAAGAAAATGGTGGGAAATAAATAAAACTTTTTTTCTTTCCATCATTAAATGACACTTACAGAAATTCTACATTTCTTTTTTTTTTTGGGGGGGGGGGGGGTGCCTGCGGTACTCAAAGGATACTCTTGGCTCTGCACTCAGAAATTACTCCTGGCAGGCTCAAGGGACCATGTGGGATGTTGGAGATCAAATTAGGGTCCATCCTGGGTCGACAGCTTTCAAGGCAAACACCCTACCACTGTGCTATCGCTCCGGCTCCTCTGCATTGCTTTTTATTCTTTGTTGTTGTGGGGATCCACACTTGGCAGAATTGAAGACCACTATGGCCATTCCCAGAGGTGTTCAAACACAGCAGTGCTTATAGACACCA
Organism: Suncus etruscus; assembly: GCF_024139225.1. NCBI lineage: Eukaryota > Metazoa > Chordata > Mammalia > Eulipotyphla > Soricidae > Suncus > Suncus etruscus. The sequence continues at coordinate 153,770,230 of NC_064849.1, read as the reverse complement.
GAGAAGTATCCAGAATGATGTGGGGATCATGTGCTTACATGGATTAAACCCAAAACCTCACATATACCAGGCATGCATGTCTGTACAATGTGAACCACAAACCTTTCCTGTAATTTTTTTTTTGTGGGTCTCATTAAGAGGTACTCAGGGCTTACTCCTGGCTAGGCACTCAGAGATCATTCCTGGAAGTTCTCCAGGGATCTTATAACAGGGGTCTCAAACTCAATTTACCTGGGGGCCGCAGGAGGCAAAGTCGGGGTGAGGCATAAGGGATTTTGCTTACCGAATATTCCCAATAAAAAATCGCATTAGTAAAAAAAAAATCGCAAAAAATCACATTAAACATTCGCATACCCCGAACAGAACGGGGTATGCGAATGTTTAATGCGATTTTTTTCATACTAATACAATTTTTATTGTGATTATTGGGTAAGCAAATAATCGCGAATACTGCAATATTTGAAGGTCGGCCGCAGGCCACAAATGTTGTACGGAGGGCCGCAAACGGCCCACGGGCAGCGAGTTTGAGACCCCTGCCTTATAGGATGCCAAGGATCAAGTACCACTCCCTCATGTGCAAAATAAGTGCCTTACCTGCTTTACTATTGCTGCAGTTCCTATTTTAAAAGAGTTTATAGATGAGGGGCCGGAGAGATAGCATGGAGGTAAGGCATTTGCCTTTCATGCAGAAGGTCGTTGGTTCGAATCCCGGCATCCCATATGGTCCCCCGAGCCTGCCAGGAGTGATTTCTGAGCATGGAGCCAGGAGCAACCCCTGAGTGCTGCCGAGTGTAACCCAAAAACCAAAACATAAAAATAAAAATAAAAATAAATAAATAAGAGCTTATAGATGAATGATTTTATACTATAAAGATTCCATAGAAACATTATGGACTCTAATAATGTTAGAAAACAACAATTTCCAAAGTGGATACTTTACAAACTATTTGGAGCATTTAAGTAGCATATATTGGAGCCAGAGTGTTAACACATTAGGTAGAGAGTTTGCTTTGCATATGGCCAACCTGGGTTCAATTCCCAGCATCCCATATGGCCCTCCAATCCTGCCAGGAGAAATTTCTGAGTACAGAGCCTGGAGTAACTCCTGAGCACCATGGGTGTGGCCCAAATACAAACCAAAAATATAGCATATATTGCTCTCCTAATCAAAAATTATTTTTCATCAGATACCAGAATTTCACCGTTCCTCTCACAAGTGGTAACTGGGATGTCTCTTTGAGGGGAAGCTGGCCGGCAGGACCACTGTGCTGAACACTAGAGCAGGGATATGGGACTCCCAAGCCAGGCCTTCACAGCAAGGCCAGAGAGCCAGGTCCTGGGGGTGTGGGGAAAGGGAACAAGTAGCCCCTCCCACGGCCATAAAGCGGGCTCTGCAGCGGACCTTCTTGCACTGAGGTCCTCTCTCATCAGTCCTCATTTCCCAAAACTGGCAGGCATGCTAGCTAAGACAACTGTACTTAGTTTACCATTATACTACAATGCTCATTATTTTAGATTGCTCCTAGGAAAGGAAACAGAATGCCCAAGATCCACAGGATAAACACTCCATGTGCTTAACTCCTCCCAAAGCAGAACATCCTCCCCACCCCAGCCAGATGCCAACCAGCTCCTAAAGGGAAAAGATAAGATTCCCTACATGAGAAAGAACGACACTCCGCTATTATTGACTCGTTCGTTCTCCACGGCTTCTCTCCCTTCACCTCCCTCTACCATGGACTTTTGCTTGCAATGGGATTCGGTGACTAAGAACCCCCCACTTGATGATACTCCCTCATATGTGACTGCTGGGAGCCTCCTTCCCTAGACTCACAAAACCAACTTACAGATTCCAGATCTTACCCCCTTCCCCACCTATTTCAAAAGACTTTAAAAGGACATACAAATCTCCTTTGAATACCTCTAGTTACATTCCTTCAATAAGCGTAACAGTGACCAAATATCCTCTCATGTAGCGAGAATTTCCTCCATCCTCGGGACCTGTTTAGTTACAGAATTTGCGTAGTCAAGTCTTTGTCTAGAAGTCATGTAAGAAAAAGGTTCTGCCCCGTACTGCCAGTCAGTCCGGGGGCCCAAATTGCCCACGCCAGAATGGTCTTCATGGCCTGATCTGGTAACCTGGGCCTTGGAGGATGGGATGGGGTGGAGCAAAACTCCGCCCCTATCCATTCATTCACAAGCTACAGAGGCGAGAGCTGGGCCTGAAGACACCACATGCCAGGAGTTGGTCCCTTGCACTGGTATGTGGTGGGCACTGGGCTGGACAGCTAGCCAAAGAACCCCCAGACAGCTAGCCAAAGCAGATTTATCTCAACCATTTTCAAAAGCGCATGGGCGCATATGCGCCGGCGCGACAATTACCCTTTTGAACATAGTCCAAAATATTCTAATTCTTGACTATTTGTAGGTAAGGAAATGGAATATCCTATGTATGGAGGATAGCACTCAAATAGATCTCTGAAGTCAGTGTCTAAGTAAACTTTACTTTCTATACAATTGTCCTCTCTGACTACCGAGCCTTAGCCTTAAACATTTTATCTATACAATGTATAGAGCCCTTCTTCTATATTTCCTTTTCACACCCAGAGACCTTTCTACCCCCACACACACACATATCCCAACCTGGATTTGTTATCTTATTTAACCCTGTTTACCCTCAGTTTTTAACTCGTTAGGCACCAAGACCGACCTCCTTCCCAACTGACCACCATCCAGCTCCTCAATAATCTTGATCCCTCATCTTGTGTCTCAGCAAGAAACCACAACTTCGGCTTAGGGAAAGAGCAAAAGCATAGAGCACATGATACAAAAAACGGAACACACCAACAATGTTGGAACAGGTCCTCTAGAACCTTAAGGACTCTATTCTAGGCCCTGTCCTAGGACCTGCGCAAATACCAAGATTGCTTGCTATAGTGGCCTTATTTTCTCATCCACAACAGAGAAGAAAGATTCCTGACACCACCAAAAAAAAAAAAACCTGGGATATGGCAATGAGAAGGTATGGAGCCAGTGGTTGTTCCCATGACAATATGTTTCAAGAATAGAGAAACCCTGAATCTCTCAGGCCACGGGAATTTCATTCCTTCCCCAATACTTGCTGTGCCTATACAAAAAAAGGGGGTGGGGGTGGAGTAACACAAACCCTGCCACTGCAGCACTTTTTCTGGTTTTGTTTTGTTATATTTTTTGTTTGTTTTTTTGATATTATTTTCCTTATCTTTTTTCTCCCACTTTTTCTTTCTTTTCCACTTTTGTGGATATTATTCAGTGATTTTTTTTAGTAGTTGATACCAAATTTTTTCTCCTCTTTTCCTTAACGTTTTTATTTTCAACAGAATAGCATAATTGAATTATTCAGCCTCATAAATTGAGGGGGGAAGAATGATACCAGGACCAATCATATGAACATGTAATGTAAATAAAAAATGACCAGACTGGAACACCAAACAGAATAGATACCCAACCTATAACAAGCTGTAAGGTGGAGACCATTTGCACTAGGATTCTGGGGTATAAAGGAGGGAGATGTGGGAGACATGCTGGGAACAAGAGTGGAGGGAGGACAACATTGGTGATGGGAATGCCCTTCATTCATTGTCACTATGTATTGTAAATAATTCTGTGTAATGAACTTCAGTCACAATTAAAAAAAAAAGAAAAAGAAAAACATTCTGGGGATTGTTGGTCTTGATATCTTGACCCCCAAATGCACCAGTAATACCTTTTGTAGTTCTTCTTTTTTGCATAGGCACAGTAAAATGGGAAAAGATTACATATGCAAACAAGTTTTTATCTAATAGAGATGGGAGCACATTTTAAACTGCAGTGGGACCTTACACCGTAAACTCCTGGTATAGTGACTTGCTTAGACTTCAGCTGATGGGACATTAACCATTCACCCCTGAACTATGCACACCATCTGCGGAAACAAACATGGTTTTCTACACCATCACCAGGAATAAGAACTCTTAACAAGGAAGGCTCCACTATCGCCATAGCATTGACTTACTCCAAAGATGGTACTTATGATACCATGACAATCTAGGAACAGCAACAGTCTGCTTTTGGAGCAGGATTCTCTGCAATGCTACCTAATGGTGAGAAGATGCCATACACCACAAAGCCTTCAACATAGGACTTGTATAGAAACCAGAATCTATAACTACAGAAACTCAACAGCAACAATTCTGATGGTGAAGACCTGTTTCTGGGACTTCAGAAAATGTTGAAGGGGTTGGACAACCTAGTAGGCCTGGAGCCTGGAGTTGGTCTTATGCCAAAACACTTCAGGGGTGAGGTTTCCCTGTTTTTAGGCCAAAGGTTTCTCCTTCCAATTTCTCCCATATTTTGCTGTGCCTATGCAAAGAACAACAACTGCCACACACACACACACACACACACACACACACACACACACCTTTCTTTTCTTCTAGTTCATCTACTAAGTGAAAAAAAGTGTACTAAAGCTTCTGCTATTTTATTAACGCCTTTATTGGTGATACAATAATTGTCACAAATATAACTGCTAATGAACTCTCCTTTTCTTTTTCCAATTCTTTATATTTTTTATTTTAAATATCCTATTTTCTTTATATTTTTGATAACTTTGCTTCCTGTCATTCTGAAACAAATGTATAATTATCAGTTATGTCAACTATGGTACATTTTCTTTTAATAAATTTATTTTAAAAATTATTTTTTATAAATTAAATACCTAATATTTCCCAATCTCCTAGTTATTAAGAAATAATAGTAGTTATTTTATATAATATAAAATTATAGTAAAGTGGAACTTAAAAAAATAAAAGCAACTATAGAAAAAAGAAAAACATCATTGTTTACTTGACCAAATCCTAGCCTCATAGGTCTATACTTACACATTACACAAGTAGGTACAGGCAGAAAAAAATATACAGCCACACATACATATACCAATTGGACATTGACCATCTGAATGCTCAGATTGAAATAGCATCCTAATAAATAAGCCGTCGTAAAAATGAAAAATGATTCACAACCAGAAGAACAAATGAGGAATTGACTTTAGCAGAAGATAACAAGCTGTCTTATATAGAATCTAAAGTCATTTAACTTACAAGTTTGCTGAGACGGCAGAGTTCTAACATGAGCACAACATAAGCATTCACTACTACCTCATCAACTCAAGAGCTTACCTTCTTGTAACTAATTCTTTCACTGATGATTGTGAAGGCCATTTTGAGTCTTTCATTTCTGCAGAAATTACCTAAGTGACCCTTAGAAAGAAAATGGTTAGAATCACCAATTCAAAAATTAAATTCCTATGTGAACTTATCAAGCAGGCATCAACCTAATTTTCATATATTAAGTCAAATTCCTCATGGTTGCTGATAATCATGTAAAGACATAAAATAAAATTATTAAATAGACCAGCTCACAGGGTTTTAACTAGACCCCTCTGAATACTGATATATGGTCACATTTTCATATAACAAATAATTGAGAGTTTTATTTTTAATTTATTTTTAAATGATTTTCCCTTACAGTTCTAATAAAACTATAAGTGAAAAAAATCATTTATCTGATGAAGACGGAACATGTCAGACTCCAGACCAGAACTCAGTGCTAAGCAATTTTTCTCAACATTGGCCATAAACAAATACCTTTATAGACTAATCTTTCAATCCTTCATGAAAAACCCTGGCAAAATTGTTTTCCTACATTTGCATCATTATAATTTATTTGACATATGTATATTTTTATAAATTTATTGAACAACTATTTACTGCCAAGAACATTCTAAACTGACAAAGCCTCTTTCTCTCACCTCAGTGGATGTTTTAAGCAAGTCATACATAAATAAACTGGAGTCAATAACCTTTCTTCACACTTATGGATTTTGTTGAGAATTTATAGATGAATGCATGGCATTCAATGCATGATACATTCCTGGAACCTATTCTCTTCTCTATCCACACTCTACTTAACTTGTAGTTTGTTTAAAATCTGATGATTCTAAAGTTCATATCCCTATTATAGAGTTCTTTTTAGACTCCAGGTCAATGTAGCATTTGCCCTGCTGTCTAGTCAAATGTCTGATACTCTAACAAAATTCACATCCTTGATATTTTACAAAATATAGCCACAAAATCAAGTATGTGATATTTTGTCACAAACATAAAACTTAGCCTATCAAAAGCCCTTATAAACACTCCCCCACTGACATGTTCCCTTTCTCTCTTTCACTTCTCCTCTCCCTCAACTTCATCAAATTCCTGAAGACACTCCCTTTTTCCACCATTATAACAAATCTAGACATAAACCATTTTTGATGATTTTTGTTTTTATCTACTCATTCCAAGATACTCTCTCTTGTTTATTTCCCCTATACTATATACCTTCAGCATACAAATATCACTTAAAACTGAATTTATTCAGATTGATCCTTTGCACCAAACCACTAATTTCCACCCACATCAACAAATTTATGTTGTTTTCCAATTATGGAAGTTTAGCCTTACCTTAGCTTTCTTGCATTCTCTTCCCTCTATTTGGAGTACACTCTCCCAGAAAAGTAGTATGAGTTAATCTCATCTTCTTCAAGTATTTTTAACAGTTGAATTACTAAATCAAGGCTGAGCATCATTTTAAAATTTCCCCAAGGGGCCGAAGAGATAGCATGGAGGTAAGGCATTTGCCTTGCATGCAGAGGGTTGGTGGTTCAAATCCCAGCATCCCATATGGTCCCCCGAGCCTGCCAGGAGCGATTTCTGAGCATAGAGCCAGGAGTAACCCCTGAGCACTGCCGGGTGTGACCCCCAAAAGAAAAATTGCCCTAAGAGTCCATTCTTTATGGTTACAAATCCCTCTCTATAATCATAAAAGGACGTTTCTCTCCATTTACCCCTAATTTTTATAATACAGTCTTTAAAATTCTCTGTATGATTGTGGTGATTGTCTACCTTGCATACCAGAAGGTAGGCTCGTGTAGACAGGTATTTTTGTAATTTTTGCTGCCTCGAGTACCTGAAAAATAAGTCACTCAAAAATTATTCATTGAGTTAATACAGTAAGTAGTAAATGAATGTTTCATTCTCTTACAGGATCATTTCTCTCCAGATTGTTCCATGCATAAGTGAAATTATAAAAGTATAATGAGTTTTATTTTTATCCTAAGTGTGATTTAAAATCATGACAAATTGATCTAGATTCTAGGTTCTAGTCTCCATTCTTTTTTTGTTTTGTTTTATTTTGTTTGTTTTGTTTTGGGGTCACACCTGGCATCGTTCAGGGGTAACTCCTATCTCTATGCTCAGAAATTGCTCCTGAACGGCTCGCGAACCATATGGGATGCCGAAATTTGAACCACCGTCCTTCTGCATGCAAGGCAAATGCCCTACCTCCATGCTATCTCTCTTGGCTTAGTCTCCATTCTTTATAGAGCTGAGATTGTAAGGATCCTGGAACAGAAAGGCAAGATTTATTCCAGAGTAAATAAGCATCAGTTTTATATACATGAAACCAAAATTAAAATTCTTTTTAATTTTTATTTTGATCATAGTGGCTTACATATCTTCCACATTAGTATTTTAGGTACATATTGACATTGAATCAGGAGAATACCCACTACCAAATTTATCCTCCCCCTTTCCCCATTCCCTTTCTGCAACCCTTATCTCCCACCATCACCCCCCAGGCTGCTAGAGTAGGAGGTCCCCTTTTTGTCTAGCTTACTATCAGTGATCATACATCTTTTGGTCCTGGTGCCCTCCCTTGTTTCTCCCTCTATTTGAGAGGCTAACCTAAATAAATCGAGTTATGTGGTTTTGTTTGAGAGAGAGAAAGGCAATAGAATGGGGTAAAGATTAAGCAAAAAAAAAATTAAAAAAATAAATTAATAAAAATATGCTGAAAATGGGCGGAGTCCTTCTAGTGCTATCAGCCTCAGTTTGAGAGAGGAAATGAAAAAGGTAATTGAAACACCATAACAATACAAAAATGAATGTCAAATTAAAAATCCAGTGAGCTCTACAGCAATAAAGAGAAGCACCACACAATAGTCTCGGTTCTGAATTCAAATCATGCCAGAATGCAAAAAGAAAGAGAAAGATAAGATAAAAAATATAAAATAAAAAGGAGACATCAACTTCAATATTTATACCAAAATAAAAACGTCAAAAAATCAATCAATAAATATATGTGGAAAATTATTATTTTGTGCTTTTTTTTTCTTTTTTCCCCCTGCATAAGCACAGTAATTATTGGGGATATTGTAGAGGGAATTCCCTTGACCTAGGAGATTTAGGGTTTCTCCATCCCTGAAGTACACTGTCATGAGATTGACCATAGATTTCTTGCATGATCATTTACTCTCCCCTCGGTTTTTCCGTGGTGTATGGAAGACTTCTGCTTCGTCATGAATGGTAAAATCAGTCCTCTGTATCTAGAGATCTTGGTGACTGTGCAGCTCAAGGAATGGAGCTTATGATGAAGGCTTTCTTTGTGGTTCTAGCAGTTCTGCTTCTTCAGTGTCGTTTTAATTCATCTTCTGTAGTTGGTGTTCTTGGTCATTATGTTGCTCCTAGGCTGGAGCCTGGGACAGAGTCTTTCGTTATGTTTCTGGAAGACCTGTTCACTTGTGGTTATCTCAGTCAGACCTCTGGAATTGGAGATCTTGTTTGTTGAACAGATTGTAGACCAAAAGCTAGGTTAGAGCTTTTTGTTGTTGTTGCTGTTGTTGTTGTTGTTGGTCCCGGGATGTGTACTGTCTAGTCCTGGTTGTAACAACCAGTCATCTGTATATAGCAATCTTGGTTTTTGCACAGATCAAAAGGTGACATGTCTTCTGATTTTGTCTTATCGTTGGCTGGTGAGGAAGGATAACTTGCTCTTAAATCTAGTTGTTCCCATTTCCTCGTTGTTAGGTTATCAAATTAGAACTGGCATACGTTGGCGTCAGAGCAGTTTTATGAATGCCCTGGAGGGGACTTGGTTCCTGGAGCTGTTATGGAGAACTCTGTCGTTTCTATGTCTCCATTCTTTATAGAGCTGAGATTGTAAGGAGCCTGGAACAGGAAGACAAGATTTATTCCAGAGTAAATAAGCAGCAGTTTTATATTCATGAAACCAAAATTAAAATTTTTTTAAATATATTGGAGGGGCCCGAGTGGTGGCACAAGCGTGTGCATTACACACACTAACCTAGGGCAGACTGCGGTTTGATCTCCCAGTGTCCCATATGGTCTCCCAAGCCAGAAGCAATTTCTGAGCACATAGCCAGGAGTAACCCCTGAGCGTCACCAGGTGTGGCCCAAAAAAACCAATATAGATAGATAGATAGATAGATAGATAGATAGATAGATAGATAGATAGATAGATAGATAGATAGATAGATAGAGATATATAAAGTAAAAATAGGACAACGTGGCTAGGTGTTTTATTGGTATTTAATATTTTACTATGTATTTAACCATTTGTAACAATAATGAGTTATGTTATTAGTATTTGTTCTTGACTGTTGTTTATTGTGATGAACATGTGACCTCATGTACCTCATGTTACCTCACTATTTAGCACCAGATAGCAAATTGCAGACAGATACAACTGAAAAAAGGGCACATTACTCTCATAATTAGTTATTGATGACAAAATGTTCTCTCCCAGTCATAGTAAGGGTTTGGACTGGAGAGACACTTTAGCAGATAGGGCACTTCCCTTGCACAGGGCCCAGTCTAGTTCCATCTCCAGAACCACATATAAATTAAAAAAAAAAAAGTAAAAGACTGAAAATATTAGAAAGGAGCCACACATTGCATATTCTTTCATCATGACGATTTATTAATCTATTCCTTCATATTAGATTTTATGTCTAAAATTTTATTAGAACTGTTTTGAAAGTCAGTTCTTATACTAAAATGCAGTATTATAATATGGAGATACTGTTAAAAAGGGAAAATACTCCCTTTTTCCAAAAGCTTATCATTAGGGGAAAATGTTTCTAATTACAAAAGCGAAAGACAAAGAAAACAATTAATGCCTCTTTTGGTACATTTTAAATTTTAATTTCTGTTCAGATTACACACTTGAAGAGCAACTATTTCACCTATTTCACACTACTTAAAATGATTAACTAGTCCAGAATAAAAGATCAATATTATTTCTTTTACAATTGTCTATTAACAAATGTTGAGATGAACACTAGATGCACAGGGGGGTTGAATTACTAGTCTATTGTTTTCAATATTGTCTAGTATCAAAAGATTTCCACCTAGTGTAGTTGTGGGGGAGGACTTTACAAGCCTTTGTGTATCTCCCTATTCATTACTTCAAAAGCAGAACAGAAAATCTATGATTCACAAAAGCTACATCAGCAAAAAGAAACAAAGATGAAAACAGCCTAGGGATATAGGCAGCGAGATACCCAAAACCTGCCTGATCTTTAGCTAAGTAACTTTCAAGCTGCAGACACATAGAGAATAATGAAACAATGCCTTTGCAACTGTACTATTTAGCTACCAGATACACACAAGTCTAATTCACACAAAAAAGCAGTCAGAACACCTAGAAGGAAAGACTGATGGGCGTGGAGGAAAGGAAGCTCCACAGAGAGTCAATTGCATCAACAAAATATAGAGGAATTCAAAACATTTTTATGTGGTTAAAAATCATCTTTTTTTAAAAGCATTAGTCATAGGAATCACATAACAGGAAAATAGTAATAGTATATACAATTCATTCTCAGATGTTATTTACATCTATATAGATGTAAATATCATTTTTAAATAAAGCTAATTATAAAAATTGCCTCTAAATAACATTTTTACCACCTCTTTACCATGCATTTAGAATTTCTTTATGCAATAAGGAATCTTGTATGTATGTATGTATGTATGTATGCAGTTAGAAATCTTTTCAATTTGTCCTATGTGAAACCTTATGATCTTCTTTTCATCCTCTTGTTTACAAATCTTTATGCAACTGCTTGTCTGGCAAAGGTAAGATGCAGTTTCAAAAAGGAGAAAGAAGGACTGAGATATGGTACAGAGGTAAACCCTGTGCAGCACCTGGTGTGGCACAAAATAAAAAAAAATCAAGAACCTCATTTTCACGGCAAAGAATTTAACTGGATGTAATCCACACTAAAAGTAAATGAGGTGTCCCTGTCTCATTTGCCTGGACCATTACAGACCATTTCTTACTTATCAACTGTCTTTGATAGCTTCTTTTCCTGGTATTTCACATTATTCTTCTACACCAATTTTCACATGCAAATAAAAGTGTCTTAAAGCTATGACTTAATAATGTTAAATTTTTGAGCTTCATTCTGAACAACTTTGGAATTTGATTGCCCTGAAAATATAAGAGAATGGGAATCTCTACAGTCTAGCCAAGAGGTTAGAAAAAAATGAACTCAGGGGAAGAAAACAAGAAAATCTATGAAATGTTCAATGCATATTGAAAAGATATGCAAATTAAAATTAGTCTTTCTAGGTAATTATACATCAATATATATTCCATAAAATAAGTAACACATATCCCCAAAGCAAAGCATCACTAATAAGCATTTCCAAAAAGTATAAATCTTTATAAGATTCAACTACAATTCAAAGAAACTGTTAGCAAAAGGTTGTGTTATACAAAATCTATGGCAGTATAGTTTCTCTATAAAAATACATTTTTAGAGGAAGCTTGCCTTACCTGGCTTCCTGAGTTCGATCCCCAGCATCCTATATGGTTCTCTGAGCACCATCAGGAGTAATTATTGAATGAAGAGCTAGGTGTTACTCCTGAGCATTGCAGAGTATGGGCTTCCTCCTCAAAAAAAGCAGACAAAAACAAAAAAAAAAAAAAAGGAAAGAAATTTTATCCTAAGAAAGTTTTGTTGTGAAGTGGTTAAACACTCCTGAAATTCAGTTGGAACAATAAACATCGGCGAATAGCTAGAGCAACCCTTGGGAATAGGAATATGGGAGGCATCACTTTCCCCAACTTTAAAATGTATTACAAAGATATAGTCATTAAAATAGCATGATACTGAAATAAAGACAGACCCTCAGATAAGTTGAATAGACATGAGTATTAAAAGAATGTGCCAATCAATAAATTTTTTTATATTTTTAATTTTTTATTTTTAATTATGAGAAAAAGTATACAAAGAAAGAGAACAAGGTAAAGTTACAGTGGAAGGACAATCACCCATAAACAGAGTTCTCAGAAGAAATTCCCTTGCTGATGCCTAAATTTTAAACTTACAGTCAAAGAACACTAAGAAAAATAAAACAGAATCCATGTACAATTACTTTATTTACAAGTCCCCGGATTGTACATTATGACATTTCTTAGCAGTACACAAGCAATCTAAAGCCATGAAATTTATGTGACTCTTTAAACATTGAAGGCATAATATTTTCTTCCATTTTCATGTATATGCATATTAGTTTAAGCTAACATCAAAAGTTTAAATGTTTTTTAAGGTTTAAAGTCAAAGGAGCACAGTAAAAACAGTGTTAGAATGGCAAATATTGTTTGCATAGGCCCACCAAAATATGGGGACATGAAAAGGAAAAGCCTTGGCCTAAATACAAAAAAACTCTACCCCTGAAGTTTCCTGGCATAAGACCAACTCTAGGCTCCAGGCAAACTAGTTTGTTCAATCCAAGTCATTGTCTATAGTGCCAATACAGTTTTATTTTTCATGCAGTCAATCAATAAATTTTTAATAAAGGGGCAAGAAATCCAAAATGGAGCAAGGATAGCTTCTTCAACAAATGGTGTTGGCACAACTGGTCTGCCACTTGCAAAAAAAGTGAATTCAGATCTTCATCTAACATCATGCACAAAGGTCAAATCCAAAGAGATTTAAGACCTTGATATCATACCTGTAACCAAAACCATAAGGTATATACAACAACACATAGGTAAACCATCCCATGACATTAAGACTAATGATATCTTCAAGGAAAAAACAGTAATCCCCAAACAAGTGGAAGCAGAGATAAACAGATGGAACTATATTAAGTTGAGAAGCTTCTGCACCTCAAAGGAAATAGTGCCTAAAATATAAAAGCCACCCACAAAATGGGAGAAACTATTCACAAAATACCCATCAGATAAGTAGCTAATATCAAAGATATACAGGGTACTGACAGAACTTCAGAAAAAAAATCTAACCCCATCAAAAAAAATTGGGGAGAAGAAATGAACAGACACTTTCTCAGAGAAAAAATACAAATTGCCAAAGAGCACATAAAAAAATGCTCCACAACATGATCATCAGGGAGATGCAATCAAAACAATTATGAGGTACCATCTAAACCACAGAGACTGGTACCATCACAAAGAATAAGAACAATTGGTGCTCAGGGATGTGGAGAGAAAGGAACTCTCATTCACTGCTGGTGAGAATGCCATCTGGTCCAGCTTTATGAAAAACAATATGGAGATTCCTCACAAAACTGGAAATTGTTCTCCCATATAATCCAGCTACACAACTTCTAGTAATATACCCTAAGAACACAAAAATACAATACAAATAATCCCTTCCTCACACCTATATTCATTGCAGCACTATTTAAATAGCCAGACTCTGGAAACAGCCAAGATGCCCTTCAACAGATAAATGGCTAAGGAAACTGTGATACATATACACAATGGAATATTATATAGTCGTCAGGAGAGATGAAGTCATGAAATTTTCCTATACATGGATGGACATGGAATCTATTGTGCTTAGTGAAATAAGTCAGAGCGAAAGAGATAGACACAGAATAGTCTCATTCATCTATGGGTTTTAAGAAAATAAAAGATAGTATTGTAATAATGCCCAAAGACAATAGAGATGAGGGCTGAAAGGATTGGGCTCACAATAAGAAGCTCACCAAAAAGAGTGGTGAATGCAGTTAGAGAAATAACTACACTGACAACTATCATGACAATCTAGATGAGTGAGAGAAGTAGAATGCCTATCTTGAATACAGGAGGGGGGGTGAAGGAGAGAGGTTAGGGACATTGGTGACGGGAATGTTGCATTGGTGAGGGAATGTTGCATTGGTGAAGAGGTTGTTTTTAATGACTGAAACCCAACTACAATCATGTTTGTAGTCAGGGTGCTTATATAAAGATAATATTTAAAAACATACCAGGAGGCAATTAGGAATATGAAAGGCCAAATCATTGTTTCTCATGTAGAAGCCCCAAGTTCAAACCCCAGAGCCTTATAGTTTCCCATAACCACCATGTATGGCTCCACAATATAAATATATATTACCAAGTACAATCAGCCAAATTATCACCAAGTATGATTCCTCCATCAAAAAAAGAAAGCTTTGTAGTACTGTATTTATTAAAATGATCAAGATAGCTTATGGACTTTTAATTTTTATAATTTGTGTTAAGCAGGGTATTTTTGTTATAAGTTATTTGCTTTCCAATATATGGTATATATCTGCCAATGAATATCTAAATTTCACCTCCTAACCATTAATATTTAAAAAGAGAACTAAACCGCACATGCCATCTTATCTCTGCTTCTAAATGAAATGAAATAATTTAATGTGACTTTTTACCTCTTTTAAATCCCAAAGTCATTTTAAAGATAATGTTGTGGAAGACAGAAAATGTGAAACAGAAATTTTCAAACTTTTAATCTTTTAGAATTATTTCTTATAATGGCACTGAAGTGCTTTTATAGATCATTTAACTACCAACCTAACTGCAAGTTATTCATTTACCAAAAAAAGCAGAGGATTAGTTTTAAATGAGCTGGTTCCTATTAAATAACATCTGGTTTCAATCATTGCACATATCCTCAAACGTCTAAGGTCGTGGAACTTCAATGTTTTTTCTCTTCTTTATTTACCCTTAAAGTGCCCACATTCAGTAATTTTTTTCTTTTTTCATGAAATTTCTCTCCTTTCTAATATTTAACCACTGAGGTTTAATGATATTTCTATAATACTTTGAATTGAACATATTGAATGACTGATTTCAAAATTCCTATATCAAGAAACCAGAGAGATAGCACAGCAGGTAAGACATTTGCCTGGAAGCAGACTTGGACTTTATTCCCGGCACCCCAGAGGGTCCCCCAAGCACCATTAGGAGTGATTTCTTACAGCAAAGTCAAGTGTAAGCCCTAAGCACCTTTAAGTGAGGCACTTAAACAAAAATTCATCTGTTACGACTGTATATCAAATGTGATATTATCTGGACATAGGGCATTTGGGAGGTGAGCACTCTCCTGAGATTAGTGACTTATAATAGAAACTCTCAAATTCCTGTCCCTTTCTGTCACTTAAATCTAAGGGGAAAAAAGGCTAAGAGTCCAGAAGTGGGTTTATACTTCACAATGATCTTAAATTGCCAGTGTCCACAGCCATCAAAAGTAATTTTTATTACAATCAATCCAATCTATGTATACTGCTATAGAATTCAAAGATTGAACAACGTTTAATCATTCATTTGATCAAACCAACTTCTCTACTCCTTAGTACTCCTTAGTACCTCAAGAATATAGCCTAGAGTGAGTGAGAAATGGCTGCAGGTGGGGGTTTCCAGGCAGAGTGCTGATTGCTCTACCTGCAGACTCTACACTGGGCTGTGCTTCTTCTGAGGAACTGAGCACCGGAAGGGAGCCCTGTCCTACCCTTCTCTGTCTTTCCTGAACTCTGGAAGCTCTCCTCAGAGCCCTAGGAAGCGAACCCCAAAGAAACTACATTCGGAAGCTACCCAGCGAGCCAGTGAGTGAGTGAGAAAGGGCTGCAGGTGGGGGTTTCCAGGCAGAGTGCTGACTGCTCTACCTGCAGAATCTCCACCAGGCTGTGCTTCTTCTGAGGAACTGAGCACCGGAAGGGGGCCCTGTCCTACCCTTCTCTGTCTTTCCTGAACTCTGGAAGCTCTCCTCAGAGCCCTGGGAAGCAAACTCCAAAGAAACTACATTCGGGAGCTACCCAGCGAGCCAGTGAGTGAGTGAGAAATGGCTGCAGGTGGGGGTTTCCAGGCAGAGTGCTGATTGCTCTACCTGCAGAGTCTCCACCGGGCTGTGCTTCTTCTGAGGAACTGAGCACCAGAAGGGAGCCCTGTCCTACTCTTCTCTGTCTTTCCTGAACTCTGGAAGCTCTCCTCAGAGCCCTGGGGAACAAACCCCAAAGAAACTACATTCGGGAGCTACCCAGCGAGCCAGTGAGTGAGTAAGAAATGGCTGGATGTGGGGGTCTCCAGGCAGAGTGCTGATTGCTCTACCTGAAGAGTCTCCACCCGGCTGTGCTTCTTCTGAGGAAACTGAGCACCGGAAGGGAGCCCTGTCCTACCCTTCTCTGTCTTTCCTGAACTCTGGAAGCTCTCCTCAGAGCCCTGGGAAGCGAACCCCAAAGAAACTACATTCGGAAGCTACCCAGCGAGCCTGTGACTCTCCTCAGAGTCCTGGGAAGTGAACCCCAAAAATACAGCATTCTGAAGCTGCCCAGCGAGCGAGTGAAAACTACGCCTGAACAGTGGGGCCCGACTGTGAAAAACTGTGAGTGCTGCCTGTGTGTGTCTCTCTGCTATCCTGTTGCGTAAACCTCCTGAGAGTGGGCTGAAAAGAGGCTCCAGAAGGCACTTAGCTCCACTTCGCTACGCAGCCGTCCGCTCTTTCTAAAAAAAGAACACCATCACAAGAAGAAAAAAACCACACTAAGAACTGTACTGGATCACAGAAGCAAGAATTTCTCTCCAGACTGTCTTCTCTGCTGCGTGCTTGGGCCTAAGATTTGATCCTGTGTGAGGCTTCATCCATGGAGGACTCCCCTAAGTTGGAGGCAAGTCGGCCCATCCAGAAAGGGCGGAGCCAGAGAAGTGTGTTGCCTGCATCATATAACCAATGAATACCACCACAACACGTAGAAAAACCCACAATACAAGTGTGACAATGGGGAAACAACGCAGGCCAGCATCAGATATAGAGAATGAAGATGACAATTCTGATGACCAGTTAACGACCAACCAACTAATCAATCTCTCAGATAAGGACTTTAGAGTAGCAATATGGAATATACTCAAAGAACTCAAAGAAACCATGAATAGAACAGAACACTAATAAAAATCAAGAAAATATGAACACAGAAATCACAAAACTCCAAACTGAAATAACATGTCAACTAACAGGCCTGAAAAAATCAGTAAACGAAGTGAATGACAAAATGGATAAGCTCTGGGACAGGGTATCAGAAGCTGAGAATAGACTTGGTGCTGTGGAAGATGAGATACATAACAATTCCATACAACAGGAGAGATTGGAAAAAAAACTTAAAACAAATGAACAGACAATGGAAAAATTAGTCAAAGAATGGGAACAGATGAAAATAGAGGTCTATGATAAGATCAACAGAAACAACTTAAGAATCATTGGAGTCCCAGAGACCCAGGAAGAAAATTTCCAGGAAGAATCAACGGTCAAGAACATCATTAAAGAGAAACTCCCAGAGCTAAAGAATATATGTGATCAAATCCTGCATGCTCGAAGAGTACCAACCAAAAGAGACCCAAGAAAAACCACCCCAAGACACATCCTAGTCACAATGACAAATCCCACAGATAGAGACAGAATTCTGAAAACAGCAAGATCAAAAGGGGAAATTACATTCAAGCAAGCATCCTTGAGATTTACAGAAGACCTGTCACCAGAAACACTAAATGCCAGAAAGCAGTGGTGGGATATTGTGACAAGACTGAATGAAATGAATGCTTCACCTAGAATACTGTACCCAGCAAAACTCACTTTCGGGTTTGACGGAAGAATACATGGTTTCACAGACAAAAAACAGCTCAGAAACTTTACAGACTCAAAACCAGTCTTAAGAGAAAAACTGAAAGACCTAATCTAAGACAAGACTGACCAAAAGACACACCAAATTTCGATATAAAGATGGCATTAAATCCCAGGACAATTCTTTCTC
Source organism: Suncus etruscus (assembly GCF_024139225.1). NCBI lineage: Eukaryota > Metazoa > Chordata > Mammalia > Eulipotyphla > Soricidae > Suncus > Suncus etruscus. The sequence goes on along the minus strand of NC_064849.1, from coordinate 153,752,297 downwards.
TCAACGTCAATGGACTAAATGCACCAGTTAAGAGACACAGAGTGGCTAAATGGATCAAAAAACTCAATCCAACCTTCTGCTGCCTACAAGAAATGCACCTGAATAGTCCGAACAAATATAGACTCAAAATAAAAGGCTGGAGAAAAGTTATCCAAGCAAACAACACCCATAAAAAAGCTGGAGTGGCTATACTAATATCAGATAATGCAAACTTTATACTCAGGAAGGTTGTAAGGGACAAAGATGGATATTTTATATTAATCAAGGGGTATGTAGAGCAGGAAGAAATAACTCTCCTAAACATATATGCACCAAATGAGGGGCCAGCAAAATATTTAAAACAACTGTTGACAAATCTGAAAAACAATATAAATGACAACACAATAATTGTGGGGGACCTCAACACTGCTTTGTCAACACTGGATAGGTCAACCAGACTGAAACCCAACAAGAATATACTAGACCTGAGGAGAGAAATGGAAGAAAGAGGCCTAGTGGATATATATAGGACACTCCATCCCCAGAAACCTGGATACACATTCTTCTCCAATGTACATGGGACATTCTCCAGGATAGACTACATGCTGGCACATAAAACATACCTCCATAATATCAAGAGGATAGAAATTTTGCAGACTACCTTCGCTGACCACAAGGCTCTGAAATTATTTGTGAATTCCAAAGGGACCCAGAAGAAAAACTTTAACACCTGGAAGTTAAACAGCCTCATACTCAATAACCAGTGGGTCCGAGATGAATACAAGAAGGAAATCAAAAGGTTCCTGGAAACAAATGACAATAAAGACACAAACTATCAGAACTTATGGGACACAGCAAAAGCAGTACTGAGAGGAAAATTTATAGCTTTGCAAGCACACATCAGGAAGGAAGAAGGAGCTTACCTGAGTAGCTTAATGACACAGCTAATAGAACTAGAAAGTACTCAACAAAAGGACCCAAAAATAGGAAGACAGAAAGAAATAACAAAGCTGAGAGCAGAAATCAACGAACTGGAAACCCAAAAAACAATCCGAAAGATCAACGAAAGCAGAAGTTGGTTCTTCGAAAAAAATAAACAAGATTGATAGACCACTGGCAAACCTAACAAAGAAAGAGAGAGAGAGAAACTTGATAACTCGTATTAGGAATGAAAAAGGAGAGATCACTACTGATATGACAGAGATTCAAAGGGTAATCAGAAACTACTTTGAAAAACTCTATGCCACTAAATACGAGAACCTGGAAGAAATGGATAAATTCTTGGACTCATAATCTTTCACGGTTGAAAGAAGAGGATGTAGCATATCTAAACACCCCCATCACCATTGATGAAATAAAAATGGTAATCAAAAGTCTGCCCAAAAACAAAAGCCCAGGCCCAGATGGATTCACTAATGAATTCTATCAAACTTTCCAAGAGGAACTACTACCAATCCTGGCAAGACTCTTTCATGAAATTGAACAAGTGGAAACACTCCCAAATAGCTTTTATGAAGCCAACATCACCTTGATACCTAAACCAGACAGAGAAGCTACGAAAAAAGAAAATTACAGACCAATATCTCTGATGAATGCAGATGCAAAGATCCTCAACAAAATCCTGGCAAATAGGATTCAATACCTCATTAAGAAGATCATCCACTACGATCAAGTAGGTTTCATCCCAGGAATGCAAGGATGGTTTAACATCCGTAAATCTATCAACATAATACACAACATCAACAACAAGAAAAATAAAAACCACATGATTATATCAATAGATGCAGAGAAAGCATTTGACAAGGTCCAACACCCATTCTTGATCAAAACTCTCAGCAAGATGGGAATGGAAGGAACCTTTCTCAATATAGTTAAGGCCATCTACCACAAGCCAGTGGCAAATATTATCCTCAATGCAGAAAAACTAAAAGCCTTCCCTCTAAATTCTGGCACGACAAGGCTGTCCTCTCTCACCACTCCTATTCAACATAGCACTGGAAGTACTTGCTATAGCGATTAGGCAAGAAAAAGATATCAAGGGAATCCAGATAGGAAAGGAAGAAGTCAAGCTCTCACTGTTTGCAGATGACATGATGCTCTACTTAGAAAACCCTAAAGACTCTACCAAAAAGCTTCTAGAAACAATAGACTCATATAGCAAGGTGGCAGGCTACAAAATTAACACACAAAAATCAATGGCCTTTCTATACACCAATAGTAATAAGGAAGAAATAGACATTAAGAAAACAACCCCATTCACAATAGTGCCACACAAACTCAAATATCTTGGAATCAACTTGACTAAAAATGTGAAAGACCTATACAAAGAAAACTATAAAACTCTGCTCCAAGAAATAAGAGAGGACACGCGGAAATGGAAACACATACCCTGCTCATGGATTGGCAGGATTAACATCATCAAAATGGCAATACTCCCCAAGGCGTTATACAGATTCAAAGCTATCCCTCTAAAGATACCTATGACATTCTTCAAAGAGGTAGATCAGGCACTTTTGAAATTTGTTTGGAACAATAAACACCCTAGAATAGCTAAAGCAATCATTGGGAAAAAGAATATGGGAGGAATTACTTTCCCCAACTTTAAACTTTACTACAAAGCAATAGTTATCAAAACACCATGGTATTGGAATAAGGACAGACCCTCAGATCAGTGGAATAGGCTTGAATACTCAGAAAATGTTCCCCAGATATACAATCACCTAATTTTTGATAAAGGAGCAGGAAATCCTAAATGGAGCAAGGAAAGCCTCTTCAACAAGTGGTGTTGGCACAACTGGCAAGCCACTTGCAAAAAATTGAACTTAGACCCCCAGCTAACATCATGTACGAAGGTAAAATCCAAATGGATTAAAAACCTCGATATCCGACCCCAAACCATAAGATATATAGAACAACACATAGGCAAAACTCTCCAGGACATTGAGACTTCAGGCATCTTCAAGGAGGAAACTGCACTCTCCAAGCAAGTGAAAACAGAGATTAACAGATGGGAATATATTAAGTTGAGAAGCTTCTGCACCTCAAAGGAAAAATGCCCAGGATTCAAGAGCCACCCACTGAGTGGGAGAATCTATTCACCCAATACCCATCAGACAAAGGGCTAATCTCCAAAATATACAAGGCACTGACAGAAATTTACAAGAAAAAAACATCTAATCCCATCAAAAAATGTGGAGAAGAAATGAACAGACACTTTGACAAAGAAGAAATACACATGGCCAAAAGACACATGAAGAAATGCTCCACATCACTAATCATCAGAGAGATGCAAATCAAAACAACAATGAGATACCACCTCACACCACAGAGAATGGCACACATCACAAAGAATGAGAACAAACAGTGCTGGCGGGGATGTGGAGAGAAAGGAACACTTATCCACTGCTGGTGGGAATGCCATCTAGTTCAACCTTTATGGAAAGCAATATGGAGATTCCTCCAAAAACTGGAAATTGAGCTCCCATACGATCCAGCTATACCACTCCTAGGAATATACCCTAAGAACACAAAAATACAATACAAAAATCCCTTCCTTACACCTATATTCATTGCAGCACTATTTACCATAGCAAGACTCTGGAAACAACCAAGATGCCCTTCAACAGACGAATGGCTAAAGAAACTGTGGTACATATACACAATGGAATATTATGCAGCTGTCAGGAGGGATGAAGTCATGAAATTTTCCTATACATGGATGTACACGGAATCTATTATGCTGAGTGAAATAAGTCAGAGAGAGAGAGAGAAAAACGCAGAATGGTCTTACTCATCTATGGGTTTTAAGAAAAATGAAAGACATTCTTGCAATAATAAATTTCAGACACAAAAGAGAAAAGAGCTGGAAGTTCCAGCTCACCTCATGAAGCTCACCACAAAGAGTGATGAGTTTAGTTAGAGAAATAACTACATTTTGAACTGTCCTAATATTGAGAATGTATGAGGGAAATGTAGAGCCTGTTTAGGGTACAGGCGGGGGTTGGGTGGGGAGGAGGGAGATTTGGGACTTGGGTGATGGGAATGTTGCACTGGTGATGGGTGGTGTTCCTTTTATGACTGAAACCCAAACACAATCATGTATGTAATCAAGGTGTTTAAATAAAAAAAATTAAATTAGAAAAAAAATTAAAAAAAAAAAAAGAATATAACCTAGCCCTAAGTAATAGCATAATGGGCAGATTCTTGCTGTGCACACAGCCAACCTGGGTTCAATCCTTGGCCCCCCACATAATCTCCTAGGCACCATTAAAAGTGATCCTGAGCATAGAACAAGGGGGTAAGCCCTGAACACTACTGAGTGTGACCCCAAGCCCCATACAAGAAAAGAAAGAAGAATAGGTCTAAATTTTATATCAGCTCATACAAGTCTTTTGGAAAACCTCTCCAACTTTGCTCCCAATCATATACTTCTCTCTAAATCTGAGTTCCAGTAAAGGTATATTGTTTATCTTTCAAACATGCTTTTGCCTGTTTTTTTTTCAATATTTTACACATATCTTTATATTTTATGACTATTATTTGCCTGGATTGTTTTATCTGGAACATCAATTACCCCCAATTTATTTCAGCCTAGACATTTTTCATGGCCAAACTGAAATGCTCACTTGCTTTTTAGTGGTTGGTTGTTAGTTGGCTGGTTGATTTGGAGGTTGTTAGGTTAATAGTTGGATAGTTGGTTGGTGGTTAGTTGATTGGTTGGTTGGTTGATGACTGGTTAATTGGTTAATCAGTTGATTAGTTGTAGGCCCACACCAGCAGTGTGGACTACTCTGTTCACGGTATTCAAGGACCAATTTTGGAGGTGTTCAGAAATCCTAGAATGCCAAGGATCAAACCCAGAGCTCCAATCAAGCAAAATATGTGTTCCAGTCCCTTGATCTAACTCTTCAGCCCACAAATGCTGTTTTTTTGAAAAAGCTAAACTAGATTAATTTTGTTTAGTTGGTGGACCACACCTAGCAGTGTTCAGGTTTTACTCCTGGCTGCACTCTGGAATTACGTGTGGTGGGCTCAGATGACAATATGGGATGCCAGGTATTGAACCCAGATGGGCCCATGCAATTCAAAGGCCCTACCCACTCTTCAGTAATTTTATTTATTTACTTATTCATTTATTTAGTTTTTCGGCCACTCCCAGTGAATCTCCTGGGTTACTCCTGGCTGTGCACTCAGAAATCACTCCTGGCTTGGGGGACCATATGGGACGACGGGGGGTCGAACCACAGTCCATCCTAGGCTAGCATGGGCATGGCAGGTGCCTTACCTCTTGTGCCACTGCTCCAGCCCCCTTTTTAGTATTTTTTTTCTCTTCAGTAATTTTTTAAGAAATTGCCACACTTAGTTTAGCCTCTCCTTTAAAATACATTCACTGTGGGTAATACTGCCTGCCCTGGACAAAAAAAAAAAAAAAAAATGCAGAGCCATTCATTTTCACTCAGTCTTGGGGAATTAGAAAGAATTTTAGAAATGTAACCCCTGAGCACCACTGGGTGTGACCAAAAAACCAAAATGAAAAAAAAAAAAAAGAGAAACCTCAATTTAAAAAACATCAAATAAATTTCCAGGTTTGAATTAGCTGTGTGAAGCATTTTCCTTTACAACCTGTGTTTCAGAACTGAAGTTCAGGCAGAGATGGCCTCTTTCTCTCTTGTTCCAGCTGGACAATCATCCTACAGCTGCTTTCTGACTAGAAGTGGACACTAGCAGCCTCTGAAGTGGCATCCCAGCCCCAGAGACAAACAGACATTGTCCCATTGTCTTATGGTGTTTCTCCAAGTTTGCCTGTATTGTCTTACAGGACTTCTCTTCTTTGTACCACCAGCCAGATAGATGGTACCTCACATCTCATCACAGGTGACACTCTATGTTCTTCTTCTGCTGAACTCCAACCACTTCAGAACACCCCCATTGAATAGTTCCAAAAGGCTATATACCTGCCCCTGCATGAAAACACTAGGTTCAAAGAATCCCCCTATCTGCATCCATCTTAAATATCTATTTTCTTCACTGGAAAAACTCTTCTAGTAAGGGTTGATGACAATGTAGCTGCATTCTCAGGCTCAATTCCCAAAGCAGCTTGTTACCCCAAATCACATCTTCCAAATTGCCAGGCAGAATCAAATTTCAACCATCCACAAGAGGTCCTTATTGTGGTTCCCAGTTAACCCAATGGAGACTTACTCCTCTTACAAATTAGGGCACTTGGGCCCTGGATACAAGAGTAACCCACTGAGTGGGAGAAACTATTCACCCAATACCCATCTGATAAGGGGCTAATATCCAAAATATACAAGGCACTGACAGAACTTTACCAAAAAAAAATCTAATTCCATAAAAAAAAAATGGGGAGAATAAGTGAACAGACACTTTGATAAAGAAGAAATACAAATGGCCAAAAGGCATATGAAAAGATGTAACACATCACTAATCATCAGGGAGATGCAAATGAAAACTACTATGAGGTACCGTCTCAAGTCACATAGATTTATCGCACATCACAAAGAATGGCAATAAGCAGTGCTGGTGGAGATGTGGAGAGAAAGGAACTCTTCTTATTCACTACTGGTGGTAATGCCGTCTAGTCCAACGTTTACGGAAAGCGATATGGAGATTCTTCTAAAAGTTGGAAATTGAGCTGCCATACAATCCAGCTATACCACTTTTAGGAATATACCCTAGGAGCACAAAAATACAATCGAAAACTCCCTTTCTCACACCTATATTCCTTGCAGCACTATTTACAATTGCCAGACTCTGGAAACAGCCAAGATACCCTTCACAGATGAATGGCTAAAGAAACTGTGGTACATGTACACAACAAAATATTATGTGGTCATCAGGAGAGATGAAGTCATGAAATTTTCCTATCCATAGATGTACATAAAATCCATTATGCTGAATGAAATAAATCAGGGAGAGAGATATATGCAGAACAGTCTCCCTCATCTATGGATTTTAAAAAAAATAAAAGACATTTTTGCAACAATCCTCAAAGACATAGAAAGGAGGGCTGGAAGGTCCAGCTCATGACATGAAGTGCACCACAAAGTGTGGTGAGTGCAGTTAGAGAAATAACTACACTGAGAACTATCATAACAATGTGAATGAATGAGGGAAGTGGAAAGCCTGTCTAGAGTACAAGTGGGGTGAGGTAGGGAAGAGGGAGATTTCAGACATTGGTGATGGAAATGTTGCACTGGTGAAGGGGGATGTTCTTTACATGACTGAAACCCAACAACAATCATGTTTGTAATCAAGGTGTTTAAATATAGATATTAATTAAAAATATTAGGGCATTTGGGCTGGAGAAGTGAAGCAATAGGCAGAGGGCCTGGTTTGCCTATAGGAGACAGGTTCCATCCCTTACACTGCATGGTTCCCTGAGCTCCTAAAGGAGTAGCCCCTGAGTACTGTGAATGTGGATCCAAAACCAAGAAGAGAAAAATAAAAATAAAGCACTTCTTAGCACTCATCTTCTCTAGGGGGCAAAATCCAGAGTAAGCTGTCAGCACTCTCCAGAAACCTCTTTCATCGTTCTCCTCTGCTCACTTATAAATGACTATGGTTGAATCAGCCCTTGTTTCATCTTCTTCATTCCACAGTTTTTATGTCATAGTACCTAACTGAATCCTTTGTTTTCTTTCTCTTCCATTTTGAAATATTAACACATGTGGGGCCAGAGATGTGGCACTAGAGGTAAGGCATCTGCCTTGCAAGAGCTAGCCTAGGATGGACCAGGGTTCAATCCCCCCCAGCATCCCATATGGTTCCCCAAGCCAGTGGAGATTTCTGAGTGCATAGCCAGGAGTAACCCCTGAGTGTAAATGGGTGTGGTCCAACCCCCCCAAAAAAAGAATTTTTCACACATGCATACAAACTCTCAAGAATAACTGTGAATGCTGTCTACCTATGTGTACATCATTCGAAAACTACAATTCATTTTTTTACAGGGAAAATAACCTGAGAATATCAAATTTGTGTTAACTTAATTCATGATAGAAAGTCCATTGATGATGGGGCTGGCAAGGTGGCGCTAGAGGTAAGGTATCTCTGCCTTGCAAGCCCTAGCCAAGGAAGGACAGCGGTTCGATCCCCCGGCGTCCCATATGGTCCCCCCAAGCCAGGGGCAACTTCTGAGTGCTTAGCCAGGAGTAACCCCTGAGCATCAAAGGGGTGTGGCCCCCCAAAAAAATAAAAAAAATAAAGTCCCTGGATGAATATAGAATTCCCTAAAATTTTTTAATGTTTTGAATTTTTATGAACTGAAATAAATGCCAGTCATATTTCATAGTCATTAACATTTCTGTATTATCCACTATGCCTGTTTAAGAATATTTGGTGAACTGCATTTTCACTGAGAAACATCAGCATAGTAGGTTTTGTAGTGAATATACAGAAGAGTAAATTCCATTCTGTGTCTTTTTAATAAATATTGACTTCTTGTTTAGACATTTGACAAGATTTATTATCCTGGCAACTCTCTATTTTCTGAGAAAGATTAAAATTTTTATTAGGATCCAAAACAGAAAACACTGTCAATACTGCTACTGGTTACATGCATTTATCATGAAAGTCATTTGAACAGAGATGAGGTTTCCATAAAACAGTTAGGCTTGTTTCTTTTTTATATAGACAGAGACAAAGCCATTGAAGCTTCTCTTTAAAAAAAAATGAATAGAATCTCCAAACCCAGTCGCACTCTGAATTAAGTTAAAATTAAAGTTAAAGTTAAGTTAATTAAAATTAACTTAAAATGTGTTAGTTGTAAAAAAAATTGTTAGATGTCTCAAAAGCAATGAGGGGAGTGATCACCTTTCTGCCACAGGAGGCTAAGTCAAAGACTGTCGTGAAGGACAACTCAAAGATCTCTCTGCATGAAGATTTTCACTAACTTCCTGGCAATCACCCTCTGTTTAGCATGGAGGAAAAAAAAAGTCCTAAGGAGATCTTGAATTATAATCTCAAATAAAAAGCAGTGAGTAGACTGCCAAGAGAGAATGCAGAGGCCTGGAAAGAAAATAAAACATCATGGGCTTTTGTTGATTTGCTTCTTTGTTTGAGATTATATATACAAAGTTTTTATAGGGTGCCCAGCATTTATTCATATTTTATAGAGTTAAGATGCTTATTATCATTCATGTTGTAATCACAAATTTCTAGCAAAGGAATAATTACAAAACAAGTACTCTTCATAAAGGCACTTCATGCATGCATGCTCAGAGAAGAAATGACAATTTCTTCTTGTAATCGTGTTTTTTTATAAAAAGAAAAAGGGAACTGGGGACAGATACGAAGACTAAAGTTGCACTGCATATGTATGTCTCTATACTTATATACATATATAGACTTTCTATATATAACTAAATAAAAATATTAATATATGCATGTATTATACAAGTATTAAGTCTATATACACATGTAATATGTGTAATTTGACTTGCTTCATATTTCTGTTATTAAACCTAAAATCAGGCTATTTGGCAATTGCATATTTAGCCTCAATCTTCAAATAATAAAATCTTTTAGGCATCCTCAAAGCAACAGTATCATTACCCAAAAGTTCTAAAGCAATGAATATTCTTATGTTACTCTAAAAAACAATGCTTTATGTTTAACAATGCTGGGCCCAAAGCAACAACTCAGGAAATGTTTGTTAAATGAATCAATGAGCTGGAGAAATAACATTATTATTTTGCCATCATTGGTAAATGCATTATCATATGAACAGAGTGATTATGTTTAACTTTTAAAAAGCTGTAAAAGTAGTCAAGGATAAAGTTCTGACAGAATTTATAAAAGACATTAAGCTTAAGAAATCAGATGATATTTAGCTCTGATTTGTTTGTGATACATGCAGAAGAATCAGAGCAACTTTACAATACTAGATGAGAATGCCCTCGGTTCATGTCTCTGGTTCACCAAGTGAAGTCTTAATTGGTGCTGTCACTAAAATCATTCTCTGTATTGTGGGAAATTTTACATAAATGCATTACAATAAAAATGACATGGTTAAGTAATTAATCCTTCAAACTACTGCTCAAACAAGACACTACCCTAAAAAAGCATAACCACTGGAAAAAATTGTATCATTCAGTTTGCCCCATCTCAGGAAAATTAAAAAAAATATCTTAGGTGTTTGAGAATCAATGCTATCTGCATAAAATGCACATTTTTAGACAAGGTAAACATGAAAATTAGCTTATTCCAACATAAAAGTCTATTCACCCACTTAAAAATTACTTTAAGATTGCTAGTTTTACAATAAATAGGTTGCTATTTTATATGAATAAAATAATGTTAACATGAGCTAGTGTCATAACACTTCAGTAATTTTCAAGATTATATAATTTAACTGCAAAAATACATTAACAATCAATTTACAGCATTTAAACTGTATGAGTTTTAAAGTTAGAAAAATAAAAAAAATCAAGTTTTCCAAAGTGTCTTTAATGACTTTAATCATGTCAAATCCATTTCAAATAAATATAAAATTGTTCAAATCACAGAGTGGACTATGATTAAAAATTATAAATTTTTAATTTTTCCAGGACATTGAGACTACAGGCATATTCAAGGAGGAAACTGCACTCTCCAAGCAAGTGAAAGCAGAGATTAACAAATGGGAATATATTAAACTGAGAAGTTTCTGCACCTCAAAGGAAATAGTGCCCAGGATACAAGAGCCACCCACTGAGTGGGAGAAACTATTCACCCAATACCCATCAGATAAGGGGCTAATCTCCAAAATATACAAGGGACTGACAAAAATTTACAAGAAAAAAACATCTAATCCCGTCAAAAAATGGGGAGAAGAAATGAACAGACACTTTGACAAAGAAGAAATACAAATGGCCAAAAGACACATGAAAAAATGCTCCACATCACTTATCATCAGGGAGATGCAAATCAAAACAACTATGAGGTACCACCTCACACCACAGAGATTGGCACACATCACAAAGAATGAGAACAAAGTGTTGGCGGGGATGTGGAGAGAAAGGAACTCTTATCCACTGCTGGTGGGAATGCCGCCTAGTTCAACCTTTATGAAAAGCGATATGGAGATTCCTCCAAAAACTGGAAATCGAGCTCCCATACGATCCAGCTATACCACTCCTAGGAATATACCGTAGGAACACAAAAATACAATATAAAAATTCCTTCTTTACACCTATATTCATTGCAGCACTATTTACCATAGCAAGACTCTGGAAACAACCAAGATGCCCTTCAACAGACGAATGGCTAAAGAAACTGTGGTACATATACACAATGGAATATTATGCAGCTGTCAGGAGAGATGAAGTCATGAAATTTTCCTATACATGGATGTACATGGAATCTATTATGCTGAGTGAAATATGTCACAGAGAGAGAGAAAAATGCAGAATAATCTCACTCATCTATGGGTTTTAAGAAAAATGAAAGACATTCTTGCAATAATAATTTTCATTCTTGCAATAATAATTTTCAGACACAAAAGAGAAAAGAGCTGGAAGTTACAGCTCACCTAATGAAACTCACCACAAACAGGGATGAGTTAAGTTAGAGTAAAAGAACTATATTTTGAACTATCCTAATAATGAGAATGTATGAGGGAAATAGAAAGCCTGTCTAGAGCACAGGCTGGGGTTGGGTGGGGAGGAGGGAGATTTGGGACATTGGTGATGGGTGCAACATATGTTGCACTGGTGATGGGTGGTGTTCTCTACATGACTGAAACCCAAACACAATCATGTATGTAATCATGGTGTTTAAATAAAATATATAAAAAATAAATTAAAATTTTTAAAGTGTATTATTTTATCTTCCAGCACACTAATTCTATCCTCAGTTGCTGTTACCCTGTAGGAGAGCTTATCCATTGAGTCCTTCAATTCGTCTACTGAGTTTTTCATACCTGTTATATGACCTGATATTTCAGTTTGGAGTTTTCTGATTTCTATCTTCATATTCTCATGATTCTTAATAGTGTTTTGTTCTATACTTTCTTTGAATTCTGTGAACATCCTCTATATTTCTTCTGAAAACTCCATATCTGAAAGACAAACTAGGTGGTTCGCCATTGTCGGGTCATCAGAGTTGCCATCTTCATTCTCTATGCCTGATATTGGTCTGAATAGTTTCCCCCATTGTCACGCTTGTATTGTGGGTTTTTCTACGTGTTGTGGTGGTATTCGTTGGCTGGTATTCATTCTTTGATTCCTTAAGAGGTGTGCTTAAGGGGCCCAGCAGAGTCAGCTTTATGGACAGTCCTTGGCCCGGGAAGACTCAACTCAGCTGAAGAAAGCCCTCAGGGAATGAATACCAGAGACAATCAAAGTTCCCAGGCTGAATCAAGAAGGGGAAGCCTCAAAATGTCTGTGGCACTTAAGGGGCCCCGCAGAGTCAGCTTTATCCACAGTCTCCAGTGAAGACTCACCTCAGCCAAAGCAAGCCTTTAGAGGATGAATCTCTTTCAAACATTTCAAGAGAAAGTACTAATCCTTTTCAGGCTCTTTCAGAAAATTGAAGAAACAGGAACACTCACAAATAGTTTTTATGAAGCTAACATCTTCAAACTTTAATATATGCATACTAACAGTGTGTCATTTCTATTCCTGCTCACATCATCTCTGTCAGTCTTATGTCATATAATGGCTGTTTTCTCAGATATCTTTTCTCTAAAGTTGCCTATGAATTGGAAGTATATTTCCAATATATAGTTCTCTCAGATCTCATTGAAATTTCTTCATTCATTTTAAAAAGTGCTCATTATTTCTCAAGTAGACAAGTTTAATTGTTTACTAATGGCTATGCTTAACTCCACCTTTCAAAATGCTACCATAATCACATTAATTAGAAACTATTTAATATATTATAATATCACTTTAAAATTTATTTTAGATTACTATGGTCTTTAAGAAGAAATTTTAGTCTTTATTATGTCATATTTTTCTCTTCAAAATTAACCACACACTGGAACATCAATCTAATCCCCCAACCCCTAGTGCCTAATAAATAAATTACTGAAAAATTATAATTCATGGTTATACCACTTTCTCTTTATGAAATAGTATCTTCTGAACAATTTCCAAACATTCTTCTAACTCAATTGAATTTTCATTTTCTTTGAAAATGTTTCTCTCGGTTCTTTCTTTTACAGTAGTTACAAGAAAACAAGTCATGAAAAAAGGAAGACATGGAGTCTATAGACTTCCAATCTAGAAAGCTGAAAGATGAATTTGTCAAAAGGTAAAGGATAACTCAGGTAACATAGTTCCAAGTATTGACCTATTTAAGATAATTCTTACATGTTAAACCCTTAAGTTTAGAGATAACACATCAAATTTTCAACAATAAAAGTACATTTCAGTATCTCTCATTATCAAAGTGTGTAGAAGAATATGAATCAATTAAAAATCTCCATAATTTTCTGGGAGAATAATAAATCAGAAGAAGGAAGCAAATGAGAGGGTAAGAAAGCAGACACTGTTGTAGAGGATGTTTTACCAAAATGCTGTGTATATGATACCCACCATAAACAGTACTGTAAATCACAAAATGAGAGGGTAAGAAAGCAGCCACTGTTGTAGAGGATGTTTTACCAAAATGCTGTGTATATGATACCCACCATAAACAGTACTGAAAATCACAGTGCTACAGTTTTTTTAAAAATATTTAAACAGTACTTTGGAAAATATTTTGAAAAATTAAACACAAATAAAGCATCAAGCAAAGTTTAAAAAGAATTAATTACCCACAAGCCATGAATTCTAATTTTAACTAGGGAAATTTTTACATTCTCAAAATCCAATGTGTACTGAATCATCACCTCCCAGCAGTTCTATTCTAATCCAAAAATATATAAACACTAATTTGAAAGGACATAAGCAGGCCTATTTTCATTATATCTATAATGATATCTATATCAAGTAATCATAAATAGCACTATATCTAGGAGTCAAAATGGCATAAACAAATGTCCAGCAATCGATGAATGCTATATAAGTGTAATAAAAATGCTACTTATTCATAAAAAAATGAAATGTTGACTTTTGCAACAGCATGAATGGAACTAAAGAAGTACAAACTAAGTGAAATAAATCAGATGAAAGATAAATATCAGATAATCTGACTCAAACATGTACTACAGAGAAGCAAAACAGGAGATCAGATGAAATCAAACAAAAATAAATTGACTAGTTCAAGTTTAAGAGCTGTGACTATTTGAAAAGAAGGAAAAGAGACTTGGACAGGCAGGAAGAACAATCACTACACTGGGAAAATATTGGTACTTTAGTGGTAGTTGTGTTGTGTAACATATTCTCTGAAGAGATGTGAATCTGAAACATTAACAATCATCTAAACTTTTTTTGTAGCATCTATGTCTGGTTTAGGTATCAAGGTAATGTTGGCTTCACAAAAGCTATTTGGAAGTTTTCCTGTTTTTTCAATTTCATGAAAGAGTCTTGCCAGGATTGGTAGTAGTTCCTCTTGAAAGGTTTGAAAGAATTCATTAGTAAATCCATCTGGGCCTGGGCTTTTGTTTTTGGGAAGACATTTGATTACTTTCTTAATTTCCTCAATAGTAATGGGTGTGTTTAGATATGCTACATCCTCTTCATTCAATCGTGGAAAATTATAAGATTCCAAAAATTTATCCATTTCTTCCAGGTTTTCATTTTTAGTGGCATAGAGTTTCTCAAAGTAGTTTCTGATTACCCTTTGAATCTCTGTCATATCAGTAGTGATCTCTCCTTTTTCATTCCTAATACGAGTTATCAAGTTTCTCTCTCTTTCTTTCTTTGTTAGTTTTGCCAGTGGTCTATCAATCTTGTTTATTTTTTCAAAGAACCAACTTCTGCTTTCGTTGATCTTTTGGATGGTTTTTCTAGTTTCCACTTCATTGATTTCTGCTCTCAGCTTTGTTATTTCCTTCTGCCTCCCTATTTTTGGATCCTTTTATTGAGCACTTTCTAATTCTATGAGCTGCGTCATTAAGCTATTCAGGTATGCCCCTTCTTCTTTCCTGATGTGTGCTTGCAAAGCTATAAATTTTCCTCTCAGTACTGCTTTTGCTGTGTCCCATAGGTTCTGATAATTTGTGTCTCCATTGTCATTTGTTTTCAGGAAGGTTTTGATTTCCTCTTTGATTTCATCTCGGACCCACTGATTATTCAGTATGAGGCTATTTAACTTCCAGGTGTTAAAATTTTTCTTCCGTGTCCCTTTGTAGTTTATATATAATTTCAGGGCTTTGTGGTCAGCAAAGGCAGCCTGCAAAATTTCTATCCTCTTGATATTATGGAGGTATGTTTTGTGTGCTAACATGTAGTCTATCCTAGAGAATGTCCCATGTACATTAGAGAAAAATGTGTATCCAGGCTTCTGGGGGTGGAGTGTCCTGTATATATCTACTATATGTAATATATATTACAGACCAATATCGCTGATGAATGCAGATGCAAAGATCTTCAACAAAATCCTGGCAAATAGGATTCAATGCCTCATTAAGAAGATCATCCACTACGATCAAGTAGGTTTCATTCCAGGAATGCAAGGATGGTTTAACATCCGTAAATCTATCAACATAATACACAACATCAACAGCAAGAAAAATAAAAATCACATGATCATATCAATCGACGCAGAGAAAGCATTTGACAAGGTCCAACACTCATTCTTGATCAAAACTCTCAGCAAGATGGGAATGGAAGGAACCTTTCTCAATATAGTTAAGGCCATCTACCACAAGCCAGAGGCAAATATTGTCCTCAATGGAGAAAAACTGAAAGCCTTTCCTCTAAATTCTGGCACAAGACAAGGCTGTCCTCTCTCACCACTCCTATTCAACATAGCACTGGAAGTACTTGCTATAGCGATAAGGCAAGAAAAGGATATCAAGGGAATCCAGATAGAAAAGGAAGAAGTCAAGCTCTCACTGTTTGCAGATGACATGATACTCTACTTAGAAAACCCCAAAGACTCTACCAAAAAGCTTCTAGAAACAATAGACTCATATAGCAAGGTGGCAGGCTACAAAATTAACACACAAAAATCAATGGCCTTTCTATACACCAATACTAATAAGGAAGAAATGGACATTAAGAAAACAACTCCATTCACTATAGTGTCACACAAACTCAAATATCTTGGAATCAACTTGACTAAAAATGTGAAGGACCTATACAAGGAAAACTATAAAACTCTGCTCCAAGAAATAAGAAAGGACACGCGGAAATGGAAGCACATACCCTGCTCATGGATTGGCAGGATTAACATCATTAAAATGGCAATACTCCCCAAAGCACTGTACAGATTTAATGCAATCCCCCTAAAGATACCCATGACATTCTTCAAAGAAGTGGACCAGACACTTTTGAAATTTATTTGGAACAATAAACACCCTCGAATAGCTAAAGCAATCATTGGGAAAAAGAATATGGGAGGAATTACTTTCCCCAACTTTAAACTTTACTACAAAGCAATAGTTATCAAAACAGCATGGTATTGGAATAAGGACAGGCCCTCAGATCAGTGGAATAAGCTTGAATACTCAGAGAATGTTCCCCAGACATACAATCACCTAATTTTTGATAAAGGAGCAAAAAATCCTAAATGGAACAAAGAAAGCCTCTTCAACAAGTGGTGTTGGCACAACTGGGTAGCCACTTGCAAAAAATTGAACTTAGACCCCCAGATAACATCATGTACGAAGGTAAAATCCAAATGGATTAAAGACCTCGATATCAGCCCCAAAACCATAAGATATATAGAACAATACGTAGGTAAAACACTCCAGGACATTGAGGCTAAAGGCATCTTCAAGGAAGAAACTGCACTCTCCAAGCAAGTGAAAGCAGAAATTAACAGATGGGAATATATTAAGCTGAGAAGCTTCTGCACCTCAAAGGAAATAGTGCCCAAGATACAAGAGCCACCCACTGAGTGGGAGAATCTATTCACCCAATACCCATCAGATAAGGGGCTAATCTCCAAAATATACAGGCACTGACAGAACTTTACAAGAAAAAAACATCTAATCCCAATAAAATTGGGGAGAAGAAATGAACAGACACTTTGACAAAGAAGAAATACAGATGGCCAAAAGACACATGAAAAAGTGCTCCACATCACTAATCATCAGGGAGATGCAAATCAAAACAACAATGAGATACCACCTCACACCACAGAGAATGGCACACATCACAAAGAATGAGAATCAACAGTGTTGGCGGGGATGTGGGGAGAAAGGAACTCTTATCCACTGCTGGTGGGAATGCCGTCTAGTTCAACCTTTATGGAAAGCAATATGGAGATTCCTCCAAAAACTGGAAATCGAGCTCCCATACGATCCAGCTATACCACTCCTAGGAATATACCCTAGGAACACAAAAATACAATACAAAAACCCCTTCCTTACACCTATATTCATTGCAGCTCTATTTACCATAGCAAGACTCTGCAAACAACCAAGATGCCCTTCAACAGACGAATGGCTAAAGAAACTGTGGTACATATACACAATGGAATATTATGCAGCTGTCAGGAGAGATGAAGTCATGAAATTTTCCTATACATGGATGTACACGGAATCTATTATGCTGAGTGAAATAAGTCAGAGAGAGAGAGAAAAACGCAGAATGGTCTCACACATTTATGGGTTTTAAGAAAAATGAAAGACATTCTTGCAATAATAACTTTCAGACACAAAAGAGAAAAGAGCTGGAAGTTCCAGCTCACCTCAGGAAGCTCATCACAAATAGTGATGAGTTTAGTTGGATAAATAACTACATTTTGAACTGTCCTAATAATGAGAATGTATGAGGGAAATGTAGAACCTGTTTAGAGTACAGGCGGGGGTCGGGTGTGGAGGAGGGAGACTTGGGACTTTGGTGATGGGAATGTAAAAAAAAAAAAAACAATCATCTAAACTAATTTTTTTAAGTTTAAGTTATAAAAAATAAATTTTGAGTGTAAATCATCTTTCTAATTTTAATATGGACATTAGAATTTGGGATAAATAGAATCTATTCCATCACAGGCATTAGCTAAGAAATTTTTTAAGTATGGAAAATAATTAAAAGTATATTAGGTATACTTTTAAAAGTATACAATTAAAAGTAAATTTAAATAAAGCTATCTAAATCAGGCATAGGAAAGACAAATGTAATGAGTCACACTGTATATTTGCAATAAAAACAATAGAATAGATTAGAAAGACCAAAACTATTTGCTAACTCTTGTGATCTTCCTTTTAATGTTCAGTAATATTTAATGCAGTTATTTGATTGTCCTGAATTATTTTTATTTTAAAATAAATAAATTTCATTTCTTTTCAACCTTGAAAAAATTAAGTTTTATTTAATTTTGTTTTGGGAGCCACATCAAAATTTTAAAATTAAAATTATTTTAGTGCAACTCATTCAAACTGTTTATACAAATTTAGTTTATTTGGAAAAAAATATAAGGAGATTACTAGCAATAGGGGTATGTACCCAACCATATTCAGCTAGCACTACAGAGCTAGGACCAGAGGATGTGATCCCACAATGTCACTGGACATTGATGCACCGATCCTACAGGACCAAATCCAGCTATGTCTGTGGGTAAAACCAGCTATATTTATCTCCCTAGTATCCACTGGACAGCTTAAATCTAAAGCACCCATTAAAACAAATGGATAAAATTTACCAAAATTTACTTCTTCAGCTTTTGCAATAAGTAGTTTGCCCTCCTTGACATACAATAAAAGAAAATTTATACTATACCTTTGTTATATACTATCTAAATGACTGTTAATAAATAAAAAATAAATATTTCATCAGAATTAGTGAAATGTTCCAGGTATTATCTGTCTCAAACAGTATTTGAATATTCTAATAATAATATAGCCTTACTAATATTTCACATCACTAAATTTTAGTAGAAAAAGACAAGTTAAGACACTTCATTCTCCTTGGCCAGAGAGAACACACAAGGAATTGGTTGCAAGCATTACAGGCAAAAGGCCCAGGTAAGATCCTTGAGCACTACTAGAAGCAACCACTAGCACAGAGTTAAGAGAAGACATAGTAAAAAAAATAAACAAACAAACAAACAAACAAACATGGAACCAGAGAGGTGTAGCAGCAATAGAGCATTTGCACAGGGCTGACCTAGAATGGACCGCGGTTTGATCCCCTGGCGTCCCATATGGTCCCCTAAGCCAGGAGCAATTTCTGAGCACATAGACAGGAGTAATCCCTGAGTGTCACCTAGTGTGGCACAAAACAACAAACAGAAAACACTACTAAATTATCCATCAAAAAATTTTAGGAATCAAAATTAATTGCATTAAACAATATTTATTTCAGGACTGAATGATAGGACAGAAGGTAGGACAGTGATAGGATAAAAGGTAGAGTATTTGCCTTACATATAGCCAACCTATGTTGACCTGGGTTTGATTCTCAGCATTCTTTTTTTTTTCTTTTTTTTTGGCGGGATTTTTGGACCACACCTGGCGGTGCTCAGGGGTTACTCCTGGCTATCTGCTCAGAAATAGCTCCTGGAAGGCATGGGGGACCATATGGGACACCAGGATTTGAACCAACCACCTTTGGTCCTGGATTGGCTGCTTGCAAGGCAAACGCTGCTGTGCTATCTCTCTGGGCCCTTGATTCTCAGCATTCTATACGGTCCCTGAGCCACACCAGGAGTTATCCTTATAAAGCTTGGTGTGGCCTATAAACCTTAATATATATTATTTTATATATTTTTTTATTTTGAATTATGAGAACAAAAGATGCAAAGAAAGAAGACAAGGTAAAGTTACAGTAGAAGGACAATCACCCATAACATAATTCTCAGAAGAAGTCCCCTTGCTGATATCTTAACTTTGAACTTTCAGCCAAAGAACGTTAAGATAAATAAAACAGAATCCATGTACAATTACTTTGTCCCTCAAGTCCCCACATTGTAACACATTATTATATTTCTTAACAGCACACAAGGCAATCTAAAGCCATAAAACTTACGTAACTCCTTAAACATTAGAGGCATAGTATTTTTTACATTTCCATGTACATGCATATTAGCTTAAGTTAACCTCAAATTTTAAGTGGGTGCTTTTTAAGGATTAGAGTCAAAGGAGCACAGTAAAAACGGTGTTAGAGTGGCAATTGTTGTTTGCATAGGCCCACCAAAATATGAGAGGCATGGAAAGGAATAACCTTGGCCTAAATACAAAGAGATCCTACCCCTGAAGTTTCCTGGCATAAGACCAACTCTAGGCTTCAGGCAAGTTATCGTCCGATCCAAGACATTGTCCGTAGTGCCAACCCACTTTTCACACAGTCTCTGTTGTTGGTATCATGTTTCTGTATTAAAGATCCTGGAATCTGCATATCCTACATTGAAGTCATGATGTGGAGCATCTTCTCGTTTCCCTCACCAGTAAAGGGCAATGCAGGAAGCCCTGTTCTGTAAGCAGATCGTTGTTGTTAAGTCTTCTCAGTGTTAAGGGAAGTCTCTTTTGAGCAGGACGATGTCTGAGCAGTGGTAGGGTCTTCTGTGGTAGAGGATTGCTTCCAGGTGCTGTTATAGACAAACCTCACAATTAAGGGGCAATACAGCAAGCCATGTCCAGTAAGCAGGTCATTGTTCTTGTTTAGTCTTCTCAGTGTTAAGGGAAGTCTCTTTGGAGTAGATAGATGTCAGAGCAGCTGTAGGGTCTTCCCTGGTACAGGAATGCCTCCAGGTGATGTTATATACAACCTTGGATGTTTTGTAGATGTCTTCTCTAGATCAGGGGTGAATGGAGAATGCCCATTCTTCTGAGGCCTGTGCCAGGGCTTTATGTCAATGTTCAGGGTGTAAGGACTCATTGCACTACAAGATTTGTGTGTTCCTATCTCTATTAGATAAGAACTTATTGGTATGTATAGTATTTTCCCATTTTATTGTGCCTAAACAAACAAGAACTAAAGCCACGTGGTGCTATCAGTATATGGGGGAGTAAGAACATTTCCAACAATACCCATGACTTGGTTCAAACATAAGCATTAAACTAAGGGATTCTTTTACACCAAATTCCATATTAAGCAGTTCACAAAGAGAAGGTAAAAAATATGGGGGGGAGGATCGTCACTGTATAAGAAAATATTCAGCAAAAGTTATAGCCGTCAAAGAAAACACCCATAAAATGTTGAAAAGACATGTGTCCTTTTTATGCCTTTTAAAATAGTTGGGTGGGTGCTAACTCCAGGGGACCACTTTGGTCTGTGACTTAGGACTCTACAGTACTTAAGTTAGAAAGGGTAAATGAGGAATAATGATGATAGGAGTTAAGGAAGTTAAAGAGAAATATGATCTTATGAAGGGGTATGCAAAAGGGCAAAGTACAAAATAAACATTCTGCATACATAAAAACATAATTCAATAATAGTGAGTACTATTAATGTTTCTTGTGCGCGCGGGGGCAATAGCCACCGTGCCATTTTGAAAATATAGACTGGATAGAGATTACCAGTGACTTCAAGAAGCTGGGAGGCCAGAAGTTCAGAGCCCCACCCAGACCCTCCCTAAGGAGCTGAATGGATAATGGGGGAAAGCCTAGGGTACCTTCAAACTCCACCAAGGGGCCCAACTCACCGGCTTGCCCAGGCAAGTGTCCCGGGGAAGCCCTGGAGATCTGGAGCAAGGAGATAGAGGGGTGCTGGGGTTACCCAAGTCCCGCACCCCCACTAGGCCTGGTTAAGAAGGCCTCCGGCATGGCGGGGACCTGCCAAACCCCCTCCTGCTAGACTCTCCATATATATATTATTTTTAACTCACTGGAGGCAGGGTCTTTCTTATATTTTTCATTGTTAATCACTGACATTTTATTTAAATTTATAATACTATTTTAAGCAGTAACTTCTATATCACAATTCATATTCTCAGAAGGAATAAAGCTGTTTGAAACTTAACAAAAAAGTAAACAGATGGGCCGGGCGGTGGCGCTGGAGGTAAGGTGCCTGCCTTGCCTGCGCTAGCCTAGGACGGACCGCGGTTCGATCCCCCGGTGTCCCATATGGTCCCCTAAGAAGCCAGGAGCAACTTCTGAGCGCATAGCCAGGAGTAACCCCTGAGCGTCACAGGGTGTGGCCCAAAAACCAAAAAAAAAAAAAAAAAAAAAAAAGTAAACAGATGTGACTTTAGAAAAATATTCCACAAAAGATTAAAATGCATCACATCTTGATAATTATACATACATTGAATGATTTTTAAGATATAAACAATATCTTATTTTAGTGCTATATTAAGAAAAGATTGACTTTGCATCAGTAACATGATGCTTTTCTTCGAGTTTTTCCATAAAATCATTTCCTTTTTTTTTTTTTTTTTTTTTTGGGTCACACCTGGCAGAACTAAGAGATTACTCCTGGCTCTATGCTCAAAAATCACTCCACACAGGCTCAGGGACTATATGAGATTCTGGGATTCAAACCACTGTTCTTCTGCATGCAAGGCAAATGCCCTACCTCCATGCTATCTCTCCAGCCCCCATAAAATCAATTTTTAATCCAAAGTTAAAAGGCATTTATTAAAGGTTTAGAAAAGTGACATTCGGAAGCTACCCAGCGAGCCAGGGAGTGAGTCAGAAATGGCTGGATGTGGGGGTTTCCAGGCAGAGTGCTGATTGCTCTACCTGCAGAGTCTCCACCCGGCTGTGCTTCTTCTGAGGAAACTGAGCACCTGAAGGGGCCCTGTCCTACTCTTCTCTGTCTTTCCTGAACTCTGGAAGCTCTCCTCAGAGCCCTGGGAAGCGAACCCCAAAGAAACTACATTCGGAAGCTACCCAGCGAGCCAGTGAGTGAGTAAGAAATGGCTGGATGTGGGGGTTTCCAGGCAGAGTGCTGATTGCTCTACCTGCAGAGTCTCCACCCGACTGTGCTTCTTCTGAGGAAACTGAGCACCTGAAGGGAGCCCTGTCCTACCCTTCTCTGTCTTTCCTGAACTCTGGAAGATCTCCTCAGAGCCCTGGGAAGCGAACCCCAAAGAAACTACATTCGGATGCTACCCAGCGAGCCAGTGACTCTGCTCAGAGTCCTGGAAAGTGAACCCCAAAAATACAGCATTCTGAAGCTGCCCAGCGAGCGAGTGAAAACTACGCCTGACCAGTGGGGCCTGACTGTGAAAAACTGTGAGTGCTGCCTGTGTGTGTCTCTCTGCTATCCTGTTGTGTGAACCTCCTGAGAGTGGGCTGAAAAGAGGCTGCATAAGGCACTTAGCTCCACTTCGCTACGCAGCCGTCCGCTCTTTCTAAAAAAAGAACACCATCACAAGAAGAAAAAAAACCACACTAAGAACTGTGCTGGAACACAGAAGCAAGAATTTCTCTCCAGACTGTCTTCTTTGCTGCGTGCTCGGGCCTAAGATTTGATCCTGTGTGAGGCTTCATCCACGGAGGACTCCCCTACCTTGGAGGCAAGTCGGCCCATCCAGAAAGGGCGGAGCCAGAGAAGTGTGTTGCCTGCATCATATAACCAATAAATACCACCACAACACGTAGAAAAACCCACAATACAAGTGTGACAATGGGGAAACAACGCAGGCCAGCATCAGACATAGAGAATGAAGATGACAATACTGATGACCAGTTAACGACCAACCAACTAATCAATCTCCAGATAAGGACTTTAGAGTAGCAATATGGAATATGCTCAAAGAACTCAAAGAAACCATGAATAGAGTAGAACAGAACACTAATAAGAATCAAGAAAATATGAAGACAGAAATCACAAAACTCCAAACTGAAATAACATGTCAACTAACAGGCCTGAAAAAATCAGTAAACGAAGTGAATGAAAAAATGGATAAGCTTTGGGACAGGGTATCAGAAGCTGAGAATAGACTTGGTGCTGTGGAAGATGAGATACATAACAATTCCATACAACAGGAGAGATTGGAAAAAAAAACTTAAAACAAATGAACAGACAATGGAAAAATTAGTCAAAGAATGGGAACAGATGAAAATAGAGGTCTATGATAAGATCAACAGAAACAACTTAAGAATCATTGGAGTCCCAGAGACCCAGGAAGAAAATTTCCAGGAAGAATCAACGGTCAAGAACATCATTAAAGAGAAACTCCCAGAGCTAAAGAATATATGTGATCAAATCCTGCATGCTCGAAGAGTACCAACCAAAAGAGACCCAAGAAAAACCACCCTAAGACACATCCTAGTCACAATGACAAATCCCACAGATAGAGACAGAATTCTGAAAACAGCAAGATCAAAAGGGGAAATTACATTCAAGCAAGCATCCTTGAGATTTACAGAAGACCTGTCACCAGAAACACTAAATGCCAGAAAGCAGTGGTGGGATATTGTGACAAGACTGAATGAAATGAATGCTTCACCTAGAATACTGTACCCAGCAAAACTCACTTTCCGGTTTGATGGAAGAATACATGGTTTCACAGACAAAAAACTGCTCAGAAACTTTACAGACCCAAAACCAGTCTTAAGAGAAAAACTGAAAGACCTAATCTAAGACAAGACTGACCAAAAGACACACCAAATTTCGATATAAAGATGGCATTAAATCCCAGGACAATTCTTTCTCTCAACGTCAATGGACTAAATGCACCAGTTAAGAGACACAGAGTGGCTAAATGGATCAAAACACTCAATCCAACCTTCTGCTGCCTACAAGAAACGCACCTGAATAGTCAGAACAAACATAGACTCAAAATAAAAGGCTGGAGAAAAGTTATCCAAGCAAACAACACCCATAAAAAAGCTGGAGTGGCTATACTAATATCAGATAATGCAAACTTTATACTCAGGAAGGTTGTAAGGGACAAAGATGGACATTTTCTATTAATCAAGGAGTATGTAGAGCAGAAAGAAATAACTCTCCTAAACATATATGCACCGAATGAGGGGCCAGCAAAATATTTAAAACAACTGTTGACAAATCTGAAAAATAATATCAATAACAACACAATAATTTTGGGGGACCTCAACACTGCTTTGTCAACACTGGATAGGTCAACCAGACTGAAACCCAACAAGAATATACTAGACCTGAGGAGAGAAATGGAAGAAAGAGGCCTAGTGGATATATATAGGACACTCCATCCCCAGAAACCTGGATACACGTTCTTCTCCAATGTACATGGGACATTCTCCAGGATAGACTACATGCTGGCACATAAAACATACCTCCATAATATCAAGAGGATAGAAATTTTGCAGACTACCTTCGCTGACCACAAGGCTCTGAAATTATTTGTGAATTCCAAAGGGACTCAGAAGAAAAACTTTAACACCTGGAAGTTAAATAGCCTCATACTCAATAACCAGTGGGTCCGAGATAAAATCAAGAAGGAAATAAAAAGGTTCCTGGAAACAAATGACAATAAAGACACAAACTATCAGAACTTATGGGACACAGCAAAAGCAGTACTGAGAGGAAAATTTATAGCTTTGCAAGCACACATCAGGAAGGAAGAAGGAGCTTACCTGAGTAGCTTAATGACACAGCTAATAGAACTAGAAAGTACTCAACAAAAGGACCCAAAAATAGGAAGACAGAAGGAAATAACAAAGCTGAGAGCAGAAATCAACGAAGTGGAAACCCAAAAAGAAAGTCCGAAAGATCAACGAAAGCAGAAGTTGGTTCTTCGAAAAAATAAACAAGATTGATAGACCACTGGCAAACCTAACAAAGAAAGAGAGAGAGAGAAACTTGATAACTCGTATTAGGAATGAAAAAGGAGAGATCACTACTGATATGACAGAGATTCAAAGGGTAATCAGAAACTACTTTGAAAAACTCTATGCCACTAAATACGAGAACCTGGAAGAAATGGATAAATTCTTGAACTCTTATAATCTTCCACGGTTGAAGGAAGAGGATGTAGCATATCTAAACACCCCCATCACCATTGATGAAATAAAAATGGTAATCAAAAGTCTGCCCAAAAACAAAAGCCCAGGCCCAGATGGATTCACTAATGAATTCTTTCAAACTTTCCAAGAGGAACTACTACCAATGCTGGCAAGACTCTTTCATGAAATTGAACAAACGGAAACACTCCCAAATAGCTTTTATGAAGCCAACATCACCCTAATACCTAAACCAGACAGAGATGCTACGAAAAAAGAAAATTACAGACCAATATCGCTGATGAATGCAGATGCAAAGATCCTCAACAAAATCCTGGCAAATAGGATTCAATACCTCATTAAAAAGATCATCCACTACGATCAAGTAGGTTTCATCCCAGGAATGCAAGGATGGTTTAACATCCGTAAATCTATCAACATAATACACAACATCAACAACAAGAAAAATAAAAACCACATGATTATATCAATAGATGCAGAGAAAGCATTTGACAAGGTCCAACACCCATTCTTGATCAAAACTCTCAGCAAGATGGGAATGGAAGGAACCTTTCTCAATATAGTTAAGGCCATCTACCACAAGCCAGTGGCAAATATTATCCTCAATGGAGAAAAACTAAAAGCCTTCCCTCTAAATTCTGGCACAAGACAAGGCTGTCCTCTCTCACCACTCCTATTCAACATAGCACTGGAATAACTTGCTATAGCGATTAGGCAAGAAAAGGATATCAAGGGAATCCAGATAGGAAAGGAAGAAGTCAAGCTCTCACTGTTTGCAGATGACATGATGCTCTACTTAGAAAACCCTAAAGACTCTACCAAAAAGCTTCTAGAAACAATAGACTCATATAGCAAGGTGGCAGGCTACAAAATTAACACACAAAAATCAATGGCCTTTCTATACACCAATAGTAATAAGGAAGAAATGGACATTAAGAAAACAACCCCATTCACAATGGTGCCACACAAACTCAAATATCTTGGAATCAACTTGACTAAAAATGTGAAGGACATATACAAAGAAAACTATAAAACCCTGCCTCAAGAAATAAGAGAGGACACGCGGAAATGGAAACACATACCCTGCTCATGGATTGGCAGGATTAACATCATCAAAATGGCAATACTCCCCAAGGCGTTATAGAGATTCAAGGCTATCCCTCTAAAGATACCTATGACATTCTTCAAAGAAGTGGATCAGGCACTTTTGAAATTTGTTTGGAACAATAAACACCCTAGAATAGCTAAAGCAATCATTGGGAAAAAGAATTTGGGAGGAATTACTTTCCCCAACTTTAAACTTTACTACAAAGCAATTGTTATCAAAACAGCATGGTATTGGAATATGGACAGACCCTCAGATCAGTGGAATAGGCTTGAATACTCAGAAAATGTTCCCCAGACATACAATCACCTAATTATTGATAAAAGAGCAGGAAATCCTAAATGGAGCAGGGAAAGCCTCTTCAAAAAGTTGTGTTGGCACAACTGGCTAGCCACTTGCAAAAAATTGAACTTAGACCCCCAGCTAACATCATGTACGAAGGTAAAATCCAAATGGATTAAAGACCTCGATATCAGACCCCAAACCATAAGATATATAGAACAACACATAGGCAAAACTCTCCAGGACATTGAGACTACAGGCATCTTCAAGGAGGAAACTGCACTCTCCAAGCAAGTGAAAACAGAGATTAACAGATGGGAATATATTAAGTTGAGAAGCTTCTGCACCTCAAAGGAAATAGTGCCCAAGATACAAGAGCCACCCACTGAGTGGGAGAATCTATTCACCCAATACCCATCTGACAAGGGGCTAATCTCCAAAATATACAAGGCACTGACAGAAATTTACAAGAATAAAACATCTAATCCCATCAAAAAATGGGGAGAAGAAATGAACAGACACTTTGACAAAGAAGAAATACAAATGGCCAAAAGACACATGAAGAAATGCTCCACATCACTAATCTTCAGGGAGATGCAAATCAAAACAACAATGAGATACCACCTCACACCACAGAGAATGGCACACATCACAAAGAATGAGAACAAACAGTGCTGGCAGGGATGTGGGGAGAAAGGAACCCTTATCCACTGCTGGTGGGAATGCCGTCTAGTTCAACCTTTATGGAAAGCAATATGGAGATTCCTCCAAAAACTGGAAATCGAGCTCCCATACGATCCAGCTATACCACTCCTAGGATTATACCGTAGGAACACAAAAATACAATACAAAAACCCCTTCCTTACACCTATATTCATTGCAGCACTATTTACCATAGCAAGACTCTGGAAACAACCAAGATGCCCTTCAACAGACGAATGGCTAAAGAAACTGTGGTACATATACACAATGGAATATTATGCAGCTGTCAGGAGGGATGAAGTCATGAAATTTTCCTATACATGGATGTACACGGAATCTATTATGCTGAGTGAAATAAGTCAGAGAGAGAGAAAAAAACGCAGAATGGTCTCACTCATCTATGGGTTTTAAGAAAAATGAAAGACATTCTTGCAATAATAATTTTTAGACACAAAAGAGAAAAGAGCTGGAAGTTCCAGCTCACCTCAGGAAGCTCACCACAAAGAGTGATGAGTTTAGTTAGAGAAATAACTACATTTTGAACTGTCCTAATATTGAGAATGTATGAGGGAAATGTAGAGCCTGTTTAGAGTACAGGCGGTGGTTGGGTGGGGAGGAGGGAGATTTGGGACTTGGGTGATGGGAATGTTGCACTGGTGATGGGTGGTGTTCCTTTTATGACTGAAACCCAAACACAATCATGTATGTAATCAAGGTGTTTAAATTAAAAAAAAAAAAGGTTTAGAAAAGTATAGAAATGAGATTACAAGTTCTAGTGCACTGAGATAACATTTATTTTTATATTCCAAGTTAGAATATCAGGGGGAGAAATTTTTTGATAACAAAGTTACATATAGATGTCCATAAACAATTTAAAACTCAAATTATTAATGACTACTTTCAGCATTTTAATTCAATGTCAAACTACATGAAAAAATTCTATTCTGATATTTTAAAAACCAAAACTCAAAAATAATTTCTAAAAGATGATCTTATGAATTCATATGTGATTTAATTATAATAACTATATTATGATTAGAAAATATTATAAAAACAGATAATAAAATATTTAAGTGGTTCTGATAGTCAAATTTTAATTTAAAATAAATTTCTCAAAATAAAACTGAGAACTAAATCCATGTAGCCACCGACTGGAGAAAGCTTAGCATTGCATCATAAATACTCAATTGTTTATTCCGATACTTAATAGTGTACACATGATGAAATTATTCAAACTCCATAAAAACTAAATAATGTATCTCATATAATCTATTTATATGTCTCATTAGCAAATGTTAGGAAAAAGCAAATTTTCTCCCAAGTTTTGGAACCTATGTAATGTAAAGCGTGGTATCATAAAATGAATGCACCTTAAAATCAACTGAAAAAAACTATAAAATCAATTTAGATATAAATAAAGGTAAGTATAAGACCTTCAGCCATAACAGCACCTAATAGTCATTAGTGTTAAGTGGGTAAACTAGCAAAATAAGAGGTAATGAATTTTGTATATTCATCAATTATAATAGTGCTGGTCTTACATTACTCACAGTTACACCACAAAGTGAAGTCAACACCCATTTACTCTACTTGGGCCTGTTGAAGGTGTCACTGGACAGGGGAGCAAGAAATGTATTCATGCCAATGGACAGTGGAACACAGAGTTTTAGAACCAAAACAAGATGACAACAACAATAGTACTCAGTATTTTATAGTAGATTCAAAATACTCTATGTACACTACTTCATTAACATTTATAATAACAACTCATGTATTGTAATGAACTGAGTAACAACACCCAGAGAGATCACGTCCTAATACATGGAACCAGCTCCATAAGGGAAACAGAAACTTTGCCATTGTAATAAGTAGTAACTAAATTAAAAATCCCAAAATGGTGGGGCCAGCAAGGTGGCGCTAGAGGTAAGGTGTCTGCCTTGCAAGCGCTAGCCAAGGAAGGACCGCGGCTTGATCCCCCGGCATCCCATATGTTCCCCCCCCAAGCCAGGGGCAATTTCTGAGCGCTTAGCCAGGAGTAACCCCTGAGCATCAAATGGGTGTTCTCCAAAAAACAAACAAACAAGAAAAAAAAAACAAAATTGGTAAATTATCCAGATGGACCTTGTCTTTCTTCACAAGTGCTCTTATCACAGAGAAGCTTTGAGAGAGGAAATTGTACACTGAGAAAATATACATAGAAAACAGGGTGATGTGAAAATAGAAACAGAGACTGAGCATATGCCAAAGAATGTCGATTGCCACTGGAAGATTGAAGAGACAACTCCTTTCTAAAAGAATTTGCAGCTTAATTTCAACATCCTGGTTTCAATGTCAGACTTCCAGTTTTCTAGACCTTTGTAAATACAATAACTGTTTTTTACTGAACTCATATAAAATCTATATAACTTCTAGAATTGAGAGGATTCTGATCCATTCAGCTGATTTATCAAACATCTCTTTTACTTTATCCTGTTTATCAGAGATCTAGAATCATTTGATTTAAAATAAAATGATTTTGCATCAGTGCATTCTCCTATTTATTGTCTTCTGAAAAGAGTTTTCATCAGCACTTCACTCAGTGGAATAATATCTTTTATAAATGGGGGTTGAGGAATGAGCTACAATTAATGGTACTCAGGCTTTTCTCCTGATCTCAGGGATTATTTTTGGCAGGATTCGGGGACCATAGATTTGCTGAATGCAAAGCTTCTATATTATCATTCTGACACATAATAACAAACTTATTTTACATATAGTACTCTACTCCTCTAATTGCTAATATCTTCATGCTGTTTTTATTACTTCATCTATCACAGTAGGCAAATTCTAGCTGTGATACTAACCAAAATTGTTCGTCTGTCTTTTTTCAAATTCCTCAATATGCTTTTTTGAGGTAAAAATGAATTAGTTTTGTTTTACAGTGTAATTATAACTATTTAATATTAAGAGGATATTTGCATATTCGAAAATCCTTTGTTCCAAGATCAAATCCAAATGAATTAAATATCTTGATACCAGACCTGGAACTACATGACTTAGAGACTAAAGATGTCTTCAAGGAGGAAACAAGTTGAAGCAGAGATAAACAAATGGGACTATATTAAACTGAGAAGCTTCTGTACCTCAAAAAAGAAAGTGACTAGGGTACAATGGCCACCCACAGAATGGGAGGAATTATTTATCCAATACCCATCAAATAAGGGGCTAATATGTAAGATATACAAGGTATTGACAGAACTTAATAAGAATAAAAGCATATAACCCCATCAAAATAATGGGGAGAAGAAATGAACAGAAAGTATGTCAAAGAAGAAATACAAATGGCCAAAAGGCACATGAAAAAATGCTCCACATCACTAATCATCAGAGAGATGCAAATCAAAGCAATTAGGTACCATCTCATGCCTCAGAGACTGGCACACATCACAAAGAACAAGATCAACCAGTGCTAGCAAGAAAGAAACTCTCACTACTGCTGGTAGAATGCCCTCTAGTTTAATCTTTATA